>NW_020954557.1:1888779-1893405 GCF_900497805.2 Vombatus ursinus
GGGGGGGGAAGAAGAGTAGAAAAGAGTGCTGGGGGGCATGTGTGGGAGTCTGGTAATTGAGTACAGTTACTGTAAGGTGAGATTATTGCCTTGTCACTTCTGATTGTCACTTTAGTAACTTGGATTCTTGATCAAAGGTAAAATTATTGGTATATTCTTGGAGAACTGGCCATGATTTCTGTGAGATTCTGGGAGCTGAGATTTGAGAGCATGAAGCAAGGGAGGGGCCAGATGAGATCTGTAGGTGAAGCTGAGCAGCATGGTTCCTTAGTATCGCTTAGCACATGTCCACTTCTCTGTATGCATACCACAACTACTCTAATTGAAGCTCTCATCTATTCTAACTTCTATAATTGCACCAGATTCCTAATTCATTTCCCTGCCACCAGTCTTTCCCCATCCAATCTATCCTCCAAAATAGCTGCAAAACTGATCTTCCTAAAGCACAGGTCTGACCAGATCGTTCATCACTCCCCTACTCAGGAAGCTTCAATACCTCCCCATTGCCTAGAACATGAAATATAAACTTCTTTACTTGGTGTAAAAGTGAAAATTTATTGACTCAGTCAATTACCCCACTCTACTTAAGGTGAGTGATAAAATAGTTGCTAACCTAACCATGTGAGAACACTTCTCAAATGAATGTATCAATCATAGACTTTAGACTAAATGCAAAAAAAAAAATCCTTGATCAATTTAGATGTCCTCAAAAGCTATTGGATCAACTAGAGCGATGTTGTACAGGAAGTGTGTTGAGATTGGTTAAGGAAACTTAGCTATGTGATGTGTGTGTGTGTGTGTGTGTGTGTGTGTGTGTGTGTGTAAGTTGAAATAAAATAAGTTGAGAACCCAGAGATTCAAGTGTCTTAAACTTTGGAGTAGGAGCATTCCAACTAAACCCCTGAGATTCGATGTTTTGGGTGAGGAAGGGGAGGGGCAAGAAAAAGAAGAGCCCTGGCTTTGGTCTTAGTCTTGGTCTTGGGCTCTTCATTGCCATAGTTTTGACCAGAAAAGGATCTATTGAATTTCAAAGGACCAGAAGACTCATTCACCATTGGTGTTCTAGTCCTAGCAGAGCTCTTGGGACAGCTGATGAAATGTTTGTATTGGAAACTGAGGACAAACTTAATACACTGTGGAAAGATAGCTTTCTGGCTTTATAAGGAGCCCAAAAGAAAAGCTTCACCATACCTAAGGGAACTTCATGATTATCCCATGAAGGAAGGTGGTGGGAACAAAGAATGTGTCCCCTTGCTTCATGTACTCTCTCAGTTTGAGTGACCTTCCCTTGTACTCTCTATGGACTGATGGGAGAGTATGTCACAGACTTTGATGAAGGGGAAAGTGGTTTTTTTAAACTTATTACTAACACCTTAGTAAATATTCCTCTCTAAAAACTAAGTCTGGCTAACTCATTAATATTATTGGATAATGGGAAAAGGGCTACCCCCATTTTGTATGCTCTTCATGATCTGGCTCCATTCTATTTCCCCTGGCTGATTAGACGTTATGCCTCCTCATAGGCTCTGGTCCTATCTCCCATTTTAGGAATGCTACTCACCTCTGCCCCATGGAACTCTTGCTTTCTTTAAGATGTAGCTCATGTCACCTACTACAAGGTAAGGTGACATGTTATTAGTTGTTAGTACTCCCAGTTGTTAGTACTCTCCCTATCATTTCTTTGTACATATCTTGTATTTACTTATCTGTGAACATGTATGTTCCTGGCAGAATGTGAGCTCCTTGGGGTCAGGGACTGTCTTGCCTTTGTGTTTGTAGCCTCAACACCATGCACAGTATCAGGCATGTAATAAGTGCTTGTTGATTGATGGGCTCTGCTTGTTGGGGACTCTAGGTGAATCTCCCTTGTTTGTTGTTTGTGTACTGTTCTGATGCCAGAGGCCCTGGACTGGAGTGTAAAAGGACTATGGACTTTTGCTTTGAATCCTGCCATTGACACTTAATATCTGTGTGATAATGCAAGTCATGCTATCTTTCAGAGCCTCAGTTCTCTCATCTATAAAATGAAGATCATAATACTTGCCATATCTGCACCATCCTGACCTCACCAAGGTTAATAAATGCTTGTTGATTGTTATGAGGAGAGAATTTTTTATTGAGGCAAATAGCTGGATTTGGAGTCAGGAAGACCCGAGTTAAAATATGACCTCTGACACTTACTAGCTGTGTGACCCTGAGCAAATTACATAATCTTTTTTTGCCTCACTTCCCTCAACTATAAAGTTAGGAATATTAAAAATACTGGCTTCTTAGAGTTTTAGAGGCAGCTAGGTGGTGCCATGAATACGGCATTGGGCCTAGAGACAGGGAGATCTGAATTCAAATCTGGCCATAGACATTTACTAGCTGTGTGACCCTGAGCACATCACTTAACCTCTGCCTGCTTCAATTTCCTCAATTGTTAAATGTGGATAAATAACAGCACTTACCTCACATTTAGTAATTTGTCCAAAACGTTGGACAAATTTTTACCACAGGTTATGCAAATACTTAGTTAAATGAAAATAGGTAATCTTGTTTTAGGGTGTCATAATGCCAAAGAAAAAACTTTAGGGGGCATCATATAACATTTTGAAGATTTAAATAGTGTGAAAAAGGTATACTCTTATAGACCACTGAAGCAAATGTGCCTTCTTTCCAGGACTACCTTCAAAAAGATGAGCTTACATTGACTGAAGTCTATAGTGTTACTTGTTTAGAAATATCAATAATGAAAGTAGTCTCTTCCCTTACAGTTAAGCCCTTAGAAATACAACCCAGGTTCAAGGTATCCTAAGGTACACTGCACTCAAAAATAATTGTTTTAAAGCTCCCACTAATATATATATTTTTTTACAGGGATCAACCAGAGGACTCATTAGTTCAAAGCAAAACGTTAGTCAAACAACATATCAAACTAAATGATAAGAAGGCATACATGGGAGCACCCCATGGGTTACCATGCCATCAGTGGAGGAGTAGATACACATAGGGGACACATATGACTGGGGAATACATGTAGCCAAAACAAAGTACATCTCTGACATTGTAGAGCTGTGGTTATCCTCCAGAGATGTCATTGAACTATTCTCCCCATTAGCTACTGTTGCTCTACAGCCATTTCTTTGGTCTGCAATGAAGTTCTATTGGTAAAGGGAAGGGTCTGCCTACCTTTGTACTCTTAGGGGAAGGGTTTGGGGGACATCTTTTAGCTTATAGCCACAAGGGCTATCTTTGTATATTTTGTGTGTGTCTCTCTCTCTACGTCTGTGGGGTGCAGATCCGAGCTAACTAGCTAGCTAAAGAAACCATAGTCACTTTTGTCTATTCTTTGAACTGCTTTTCCTCCTGCTGTCCCTTAGATTCTCTGTCCAAACTCTCATATCAGTAATGATCTAAAATTTATTTCAACTCCTATCATACTTTTGGATCCCATTCCTGTGACCCATACTCTGGGTCCCATTCAAATTATGCTGAGAACTCTATTTTTTAAAACTATTTTTAAAAACTACCAGAGACCTGGATGGAGCTAAGTAAGGAAATTATTTTCATCCCCCACAATGCCTTGCAAATCAACTTGAGAGTAAGCCTGAAAAGGACTGGTTGGAACTACTGTAAATGATCCTAGCAATAAAAATAGTAATATTCTATACATAGTGAACAGATGCTTTAGGTGATAAATATTTGGAATCTGTTATTATCAAATTTTTAATTAGAACTTATTAGAAATTAATCAATCAATAAGCATATTTTAATTAGAACTTATTAGAAATTAATCAATCAACAAGCACATTTTAAGCACCTGCTACATTTACTAGGTATTGGGGATATAATCATTACCCCTAAGGACCTTCTATCAGGGATTACAGTCTGTGCATTGAGAAGTAAATACAAAATATATGAATAGTAAATACAGGGTGATTTCAAAAGGGTGAGGAAGGCACTAGTATCTGGGAAGGAGATCAGAAAACTTCTCAGGTAGCAGGTGGTAGTTAAGGGGAGCTTTGGAGGAAGCTAGGGGTGACAGTGATGAGGGATTTCATTCCAGGTGTGAGGGACAGCTTGTGCAAAAGCACAGATTAGGAGGTGAATGTTGTATGTGAAGGTCAGTGAATAGGATATTTTGACTTCAGTATAGAAGTACATGAAGAAGATTAATGTGTAATAAGTCAGGAATGTAGCCTTTCTGGATGGCGAAGCCAATTAAAGGAGATTTTACTTGATTCTAGAGACAACAGGGAGGCACTGGAGCTTCTTAATCAGGGGAGTGACCTGAGTAGTCCTGTGCTCTAAAAATTTCACTTTGGCTGTGTAGAGAATAGATTAGAGGGAGGAAACATTGGAGGTAAGGAGACCAAATTAGAAGGCCATTTCCTCCAAGTGAGACGTCATGAGTGTCTCAATTAGGATCTTGGTCATGTTAGTAGGGAGAACAAACGTGAAAGATGCTCTAGAAACAGAATAAACAAGACATAGCAACTTACTGGTTATGAATAGTGAGGGACAGTGATGGATCCAGGATAACTGAGATTTTGAACCTGGGTGACTGGAAAGATGATGGTATCCTTGACAGAATGAGGAGAGAGAGAGAGAGAGAGAGAGAGAGAGAGAGAGAGAGAGAGAGAG
>NW_020954557.1:1893415-2101110 GCF_900497805.2 Vombatus ursinus
AGAGAGAGAGAGAGAGAGAGAGAGAGAGAGAGAGAGAGAGAGAGAGAAGAAGAAGAAGGAAGAGGAGGAGGAAAAGGAGGAAGAAGAAGAAAAGAGATGAGATAAGAAGAGAAGAGAGAGATGGATTTGGGGGGTTAGGAATAATGAGTTCTGTTCTGGATATGTTGAATTTGAGGTACCTATAGGCCATCCACTTGAAAATGTCCAATAGGTCATTGTTTAAGCAGAACTGAGGCTTAGAAGAGACAACAGGTCTGGATATATCGATCTGGGAGTTATCTGCCTACAAATGATAATTGAACCCATGGCAGTTGGTGGCATTGCCAAGACAGAAGATGTTGAAATGACGTTCATCTATAATTATTTAGAACAGCAGTTTCTAAATTTCTTTAATTGTGCACTTCATCTGTTTAAAATAAATGAGTATACTCTTAGTATATGTATTTTTTAATAAATCTGTGTAATACTGTACAAATGTAGTATTGCATTATTAAACATAAAAACAAACGAAGGGGATTAAAGATGAAATAAGCCATATTTTACAATGATTTTTATCTTGTTATTAATGTTAAGTTACTTTGCTCATTAAAATTATTATCAATAATATTTTAGTGAGAACAATGTGATTAAATATGCTTTGTCATTTTCCAAAATGTTAATTTAATATTTTGTGATACAGCAATTCAAAGGCCTAATTCTAAGCCCAGCTTATTTCAACACTTGCTTTTAATGTCTGTGAGAACTAAAAAAAAACCTGTTTTACAAAAATATGTTGATCTAAATGGTGGAAGTGGTGACTGCACTTACTAAATCATGTTACTCACTTTTCAATCCCATCCACCAGTTGTGCAAAAGTTTCTGTTGAAATTTGGCTAGCAAATTTTCATTTTCATGTCAATCAGTCTCTCTTTCAAAATAATTGGAAGGTGTTTGAGTTTTGTATTTTTAACAGATGGATTCAAAACCCACCAAAAACTTCATTTTGAAGATTTTTAAACAGAAAAAAATTTCTTTTGCAAGTTTTAAAAGTGTGAAGACGTGAGAATTTTTATAGGTGGCACATTGTTTTTGGCAACTATAGCTTAAAACTCAATGTCTTGCTGATAAATATGACTTCGTACCATCATTAGCAAACATATTAGGGTACAATATACTCTTAGCACTGAGTTCATCATTACCAACTGACTGAATGAATTAATGAATAAATGGAAGAAAAAGCATCTATTAAGTGGGTACTATGCACCAAGCACTAAGGATACAAATGAAAAGCCAGTACTTACTCTCAAGGAATTCACTTTCTAATTGGGAGAGACAACACATAGAAGAAAATTCAGCCTCAGAAGGGATTACACAGCAGAACAGATCACCAGGACCTGAAGTTCTTAAAAAGCATCAAAAATCAGATGAGAATACCTGGGAGTCTGGAAGATGGGTTTCCTGGGGAAAGCTAGGGCTGGACATAAATAGCCCTCTGGTTGCAGGTGCTAATTAAGACTTAATTATATTCTCAATGGTGAGAGGATAGCAAAGGTAAGAGGGAAAAGGGCAGAGCCCTGAGGAACAAGGATGATAATCAACATTTCAAATGTTTTGGCCTTTTCTTATTAGATTTGATTAGATTAGGGTGGGGCAACCTGTAGCCTTCTAGGTCCTTGGGTGTGACCTTTTGATAGAGTCCAAGTTTTACAGAACAAATCCTTTTATTAAGGGGATTTGCTCTGTGAAGTTTGGACTTAGTCAAATGGCCGTGCTTGAGGACCTAGAGGGCCACATGTGGCCTTGGGCCTCAGGTTCCCCATCCCTGGACTAGATTGTCATTGTTTTTACTTTGTAATTGGCTGATGAAGAGTTTGTTTTAGGAGTTGAAGTGTCAGCTCTGCCATTTTCTTGTCCCTGGTTTACGTTTACATTATTAGTGTTATATCAATCAGAGGTTTCTTTGCAGGAGTCTTTTAAAGTCAGTTGTCCATTTTGTGAGGTCTAATAAATCATCTCACCATATTGTCTGCACTCCTGCCTTCATCTTTATTTATAGTAATCTTGAACTATACCCATAGATCCCTCAGCCTTAATGGGTGAGCTATTATCTGGTGTTCCCTATAAACAGGCCTCTATACTACTTCCTGGCCATCTCCACATCATGCTACTTGCACTTAAACCCTAGACACAGCCCCACAAATCACGAGCCCTGCTCTCAGACTAGTCTTCATGTCCAGGGATAGTCATAGTCATGATCCAGGGAAGCAAATCCCATGGAGATACAACCTGGCAATTGCTTCTGCAGGTGCTATAGCATCTGCCTTCTCAGCAGCCATAGCTACTAAAGAATTGGAAAAAAAATTCTTGCCACCAAAGTCCGTGGCATTTAACATCAGAAATAGATTTAATTTTATCTGAAGAAATGACATTAAAGTAGATGGTTACTATTTGCTTTGCTGCTGCAACCTAAGCATCATGGGATCTTTCTACCTCACTTGCAGTTGAAACCTTCTAGGTAGTGTCCAAAAGTCTTAATGTAACTTTAAGCTGTTAAAGCTCAAAGCTGTCTTTATTTTTCTATTCATATCTTTAACACATGGCACAGTGCTTTGCATATAATAAACACTCAAATGCCTTTTCATTCATTCATTCATAATTCATTATCCTGATTCCACTACATCCAGCCCTCTCCCTCCGACTTTGCCCCTGGAAGGATGGATAGGGAAGCTCTTATCTTGTTTGGAGCCACTGTTGCTTCCTGGGAATTTCCATACCAGCTGCTGTGTACCTACTCCCTCTGGACTTTTCCAGTTACTTTTTATGTATTGTCTCCCCCTCCCTCTATTAGAATGTACTCCTTGAAGTCAAGGACTTTCTGTATTGCTTGTATTTGTACCTCCAGTGCATAGCATATAATAAGTACTTAATAAATGTTGTCTTTCATTTTTTCATTTTCTCTTACTGAGTGATGGTCTCTTTTTCTTTCTCTCTCTCCGTATCTGTCTATCTCTCACACCCCCAAAACAAATAAATAAGTGAAGTTGTTGCTCTTAACCTTTCCACACTTGTGTCTTCTATCACATACTGTACCTCATGTATTGTAGAAGACATAATTATTAATTGTATATTAAATATTAGTGGTTTAATTTCTCTTTTTTAAGTATAAGTACAATTAGTTTTATCATTTGTTTTCCCTACATCCCTATGGATCATCTTGTGTATCCTCTACATGTACTCCATTTTAGGGACCACTCTCTGGACTTTGCCACCAAGAATCAGTTTTCCCCTGGAACTTCCCCCAGTTTCTGGGGCTTTCTCACCCTGGAATATCCTTTTGCATGCTGGCCTCATCTTCTTTTAGTGAGTTCTTTCTGGGGCCTTCATTTTAGGCATGGGCCTAGGTTGACCATGCTTCATTTCTCTGCCAATTTGCTTCTAACTCTCTGGACTTTGCTAAATTGCCCTCTATTCCATCTGCCCTCATGAATATCTCCTACTTTTTATGTCCTTCTTTTCCCATTAAAATATAATCTCCCTGAGGGCAGGGATTGTCTTTTTTTGGGAGAGGGGACTTGCATTTGTATCTGCAATGCTTAGCATAATGCCTGGCACACAGTAAATGCTTAATAAATGCTTGTTGCCTTGCCACTGAATACAGGACAATGTTATCTCTTGAGTTGGAAGATCTTATCCTGATTGTTTTGTCGTTTGTCATCTATACATTGGTGATAATTTAACAGATAGCATAGGCAAATTGAAGATACAGGTCTTAATTCAGGTTGTGGAGACTATTATACTTTAACTAGAAATAAGTTTAAATAAAACTAATTCATTGATCCAGAATCTGGAATTTTATAGACATATCATTTCATGTCCTTCTTTGTATCCCCAGTGCTTAACATAGTGCCTGGCTCATAGTAGGTACTTAACAAATACTAGATTGTATAGATTGTATAGATTTAAAGAACTGGAGAAATATTAATTGCTCAGTGGTAGGCAATGCCCATATAATAAAAAAGACAATTATTATCTAAATTAATTTACTTATTCAGTGCATACCAATCAAAACTAACAAAGAATTATCTTAGAGTGCTAGAAAAAATAAAATTCTTCTGGAAGGTCAAAAGGTCAAGAATATCAAGGGAACCAATGAAATAAAGGGAAGGGAGGTGATCTAGTAATACCAGATCTCAAACTATATTCAAAGTGGTAATTATCAAAACAGTCTGGTACTGGCTAAGAAACAGAGTGGTTGCTCAATAGATTGGGTACATGATATAGAGAAGTAAATAACCATAGTAACTTTGTTTGATAAACCCAAAGATCCAGGCTTTTGGGAATAAGAACTCACTGTTTGACACAAACTGCTGGGAAAACTGGAAAGCAATCTGGCAGAAACTAGGCAGAGACCAATATCTCACATCATATACCAAGATAAGCTCAAAATGGATGTATGATTTAGACACAAAGGGTGATATCATAAACAAATTAGGGAAGCAAGTGAAAATTTACCTTTCAGATCTAAGGAAGACTTCATGACAAGACATGGAGAGGATCACAGGAGATAAAATGGATAATTTTGATTACGTTAAACTGAAAAGGTTTTGCACAAACACAACAAATGCAGCCAAAACTAGAAGGAAAGCAGGAAACTGGGAAAATTTTTTACAGATTGTTTCTCAGATAAAGACTGTATTTCTTAAATATATGGGGAACTGAAGCAAATTTATAAAAATAAGAGCCCTTTCCCAGTCGATAAATGATCAAATGATGTCAGTAGGCAGTTTTCAGAAAAACAAATTAAAACTATCAATAGTCATATGAAAAAATACTCTAAATCACTGATAATTAGAGAGATGAAAATTAAAGCAACTTTTAGGTATCACTTTACATCCATCAGCTTAGCTGACAGAAAAAAAAAATAATGCTGGAGGGAATATGGAAAAATATGTTTTCTACACAGTAACAGCAATGACGATCAACTGTGAATGATTTAGCTATTCTCAGCAATATAATGATCCAAAGGATCCATGATGAAAAATCCTATCCACCTCCAGAGAAAGAACCAATGGAGTCTAAATGCAGATTGAAGCATACTATTTTTTACTTTATTTTTTCATGTTTTTTCTCTTGGTTTATTTCTTCTTTTACAATATGACTAATATGGAAATATGTTTTACATGATTGCATATGTGTGTATATACATAGGAGGAAGAAAGGAGGGAAGAAATATTGAACTCAAAATTTAAAAAAAAAGTTAAAATTACATGTACTTGGGAAAAATTTGATTGAAAAAACTTTTTTCTTTTAAAAAAAAATAGGTACACTTATGGACTGTTTGTAGAGCTGTGAACTGGTCCAACCATTCTGGGGAACAATTTGGAATTATTGCTCCAAGGGCTGTCAAACTGTGCATACCCAGCAATAGTACTACTAGTTCTATATCCCAAAGGGATTAAAGAAAATGGAAAAGGATCCATATACATGAGAAGAATTTGGAGAGAATTTGGAATTGCAAATAAAAATTATATTAAAAAATGCTAGCTTGTGAGCTCCTCAAGAGCGGGGACTGCCTTTTGCCTTTCTTTGTATTCCCACCCAGTGCCTGGCACAAAGAAGGTGCTTAATAAATGCTTATTGACTGGTCAATGACTGGTAGAGACTCAGAGAACACTTAGTCTCACCCTCCTTGTCCCATTTTCCAACTTCTGCCCTCAAAATTGTTAACTACCTTTTGTTTACACTCTAGTTCTTCTGAATTATCTTGAGATGGGAGAAAGACCTTATAGTTAAAATGGTGATTAGTATTACTAACATTTCACACCTCATCAAGGTTTTCTACCAAGAATACCCTGAAGAACTGAAAGAGTTTTTAAAAGGGTAGGGCTTTGAACAGAAAGTGAGCAACTATCTGAAGCATTTTATGTCTAGAAACAGTACTCATGGATTTGTCTTTTTGAAGCTGGTCTACAACCTATTTCTCCAAAAGGTGAGAGTAACCTTTGAAATATTGCTAGAGATCAAATTACTTGCAATCACTTCAAAAAATAGGATAATTGCAAGAAATTTGAAGACATTTCTGTCAAGAGAGCTATAGTGCCTTTTAAAATTTTTTTCCTAACTACTGCAAAATGTAACTTTTCTCCAAATGTGATCTAGTTGATGACCTTTTTGCTAAGTCAGCAACACATTCTCTTTGCATTAGGTTATCTTTTAACTTCTGTTTTGAAGATAGAGACCTATAAAACATTCCACCAAGAAAATTTCATGACACAATAAATCTTGATTTACTAGTTTTATTTCTAAACACCATTAGTATTTTTCCTCTAAAGAACTTGTCTCAGTCAGACCATCAACAGAGTTAAGTAATAAAGAGCAAAAGCAAAACTTAGTGCTCCCTAGGTTCCCTAGGTCACTTGCTTTATCTTGGTTTATTCTGTTTCTAAATATTCAGGAAAATATTCAAGACCTACTTTGTTTCACTGACTTGGAAGAATCCTGTACGTGCTTTTGGGATGTTAATTTGTTCATTTGATTATTTCTTTTATGGAAAGCTCGATCTACAAATTTTTTTCTTTTATTCTTTATTTAAAAAACATCATCTCTCCCACTTCCCTTGGGTCATCACTATTAAGGTATGACATCTTCAGTGGAAATTTTTACTCTTGCTTCTGCTTTATTTCTCTGCTTTCATCAGGAATCTCAGTAAAAGTCATTGGAAGAACTTGTGCCCAAGCAGGAGTGTGCTGGTTTGACAAATGACTGTCAAAAAAAAAAAAAAAAGCATACAGGACACATTTTAAGGTCTAATCCGCATTATTAACCTTTCCCTCATTACTTTCTTAAATCTAGACAATAAATAAGTCAAGCTTTGATTTTTAGCATTTGCTCATTTCCAAGGTGTAAATGCTTACAGTGCAATTTTACAGTTGGCTCTCTCTAGCCAGTTTGAGCTGGCTCCAGCCTACCCCTGGGCCTAAGTAATGCAGTATCATCCTGCTCCTCTCTAAGGATTTGATATATGAAACAACTAGGACAGAGTTGTGTTGCTTTTCACTTTTTGGAGAATAGCTCTGACTTGACTTTTCATTGTGACTATCCCACCCAGTCCCTGATCTCTTGTTTTTTTCTGATTTTCCTGAGTTTGACCATTGTCTATAGATCTGAGATATGATTACCCTTGAAACAAATACCTTCTACCTTCTTTTCTGAGTTCTTATGACAGAGCTTAACATAGACCATGTAATCTAGTGATTTGTAAGCATGAAGGAACTTAAAGGTATTGAGAATAGCTTTTACTTAAGTGATATTTAAAAATGTTATGAAAATACAAGAAAATTAGAAGTGAATAGGAAGGAAATTCTTTAACCATTAGGACCTGCTTTTTCACTGAGGAAAGCAGACAGGATGGTACAGTGGAAAGAGAACTAACTCAGTTCCCTGGTTTATCTCTTTCTTCTTTGATGCTTACTGCTTGTATGATGTTGTGTAAGTCAGTGAACTCCCCTGTGCCTCAGTTTCCTCATCTGTGCAGTGAGGGAATTAAACTAGAAAGTCTCTCTGGTCCCTTCCAACTGTATATTTATGATCAATGATCCAATTTAAGTGGACATAATGAACTTTAGAACAGTGTTTCATAAGAAACTTTTCACCTTCCTCCACATCTAGTCTGTCTCTAATCTATAACTTTAGAATTTGGGCCCCAGGATTGTGTGGTCTTAACTGAGTAGATATAAATTTACTTAGTCCACTACATCTAGTTGAACCCTTGCCTGTGCTTCAGAACCCTTCTAACTCTCCAATGATCCACCTAGGCTTTCTTGGTATCTACCCTGCTGCCGTTCCTCTGTCCTCTTTGCCCCTGCTACTGGATATAGTAATCAATAATTCCATTGTTTCTGAAAAAAAGTGTGTTAATTGATTGTCCTATTCTGGTCTTCTTCCTGGCTTCTGTATTTCTAGATGATGCCTCTGCTGCTGTCTCATCTTGTGACTTCCCTTAGCACCTGTCCTAGGGCCTCTTCGCTTTGGAGTATCCAACTATCAATGTGGCTTTCTCAGCCTGGAATATCCCTCTGCAAGGTCTGCCCACCTTCTTCCACTGGTGAATTCTTCCTGGGGCCTCCGTTTTGTGACCTCTACTTAAGCCTGAAAGACTAAGGGATTTGAACAGGTCCATACAGCTAAAAAAATGTCACTTGTATTGGTCACTTTAAAAGTCAGGTCTTTGCTTTAGATATTTACTCAGTTATCCTTGTTTTTTCCTCTTTTACTAATTTCTGCTATGATTGTTATGATTTCTTATTTTTTGCATGCTTTTGTTGTATTAGTATCTTCATTTTGTAATTTTTCAACTGCAAATTTAATATTTTAATTTTTTTCCCCTCCATGCCTCTCCTGGCCCTGTTCTTGGCTTTTGGACTTCAACTTGGCACCTAATAGGCATTTAATAAATTCTTTTCCTTTCATTCATTAATTCACCAAGTCCTTTCAATTCTATCTCTCAAATAGCTTTTGAATCAATTCCCTCCTGTCTATTCCCACTGCCTGTACCCTAATTATTACCCTCATTACTTCTCACCATTATGATTACCCAGTTAACCAGTCTCCCTACCTCTAGGCTTGTTCCTTCCAATCTACCCTTCACGTCACTGCCAAATTAATTCCTTAATATGCAAATCTGAGCATATAATTTCTCTTCTCTTGTGCCTTATGCTCCATTCTTAACAGTCTACTCATCATTCCTAAATGCATCCCATGCTTTCCCATTTGTGCCTTTTTTGTGTGCTTAAAAAGCACTCTCCCATACTTCACACCTACCTGTTAGAATCCTTTATTTCATATTCAGATTAAGTGACTTGCTTAGGGTAAAATAACTATTAAGTGTATGAGGTAGAATTTTAACCCAGGTCTTCCTGATTTCAAGTATAGCACTATATCCACTGTCCTCTATCCCTCTTCAATTTTGTTTGTACTGTATTTCTCTGTGATCATGTCATTTTCCCTCTAACAAAGTCTAAGATTCTCAAGGTGAAGTGAAATGAAGATTGTTTAATTTTTATCTTTATATCCCTTGAAGCTAGACCTTGTACATGGTAGATACTAAATAAATGTTTGTTTTTTTTAATTAAATTATCAAATATCCAAATTCAAATTACTGGCCTGTAGTTTGCAAACTTTATTCTCTTCCTTTTCTTATATTTTGAAAATTGAGAAATTTGACCATATCCAGTTCTGGACCTTTCCTGCTCTCTATTATCTTTCAAAAATCACTCACAGTGACTTGGCAATCACTTAAGTCAATTCTTTCATTACCCTGGGCTATACTTCACCTTAATCTGGTGACTTGAATTTAGAAAGGGCAGCTAAATGCTTTCTTACTGTCTCCTTGTTTATCTTGGGTATCAACTCCATATTAGCATTTTTTCTGTCCTTTATAATCCAAACATCATTCTCTTTGGTAGAAAAAAATTAGAAGAAAAACAAAAGTTGAGCATTGCCATCATCACTTATTATTATTCTATTTGCCCCCAAGCAATGGTCTTGGTTATTCTTCATTATCTCTTCCTTTCCTGAATATGGCTTTAAAAAATTGTTGTACTTTGTTTTTCCTTAAAATCCTCAGAATCCCAGAATCTCACAGTTTGAATAGAAGGAACTTCAGAGATCATCTAATCCAACCCAAATAAGAATCCCCTCTTCAAAATTTCTGACAAGTAATCATCCAGTCTTTGCTTGAAGAAATTTATTTACTTTACTGGGCAGTCCATTCCATTTTTAGATATCCATAATTGTTAAGATAAAGTTGCCTTTTTATAACTTCTACCCATTATTCCTATTTATTCTGTAAATAAAATACTCCATGTTTGACCAGGGTAGAGTTCAGTAACACCATAATTGTTGTTTTTTGTCCGTCAGTCTTTTGTGTGTGTGTATGTGTGTGGCAATTGCAGTTAAATGACTTGCCCAGGGTCACACAGCTAGTGAGTGTCAAGTGTCTGATCTGAGACTGGATTTGAACTCAGGTCCTCTTGACTCCAGGGCCAGTGCTCTATCCACTGCACCACCTAGCTGCCCCAAACGTTAGTGTAGTTTTAAGCTACTAAAGCTTAAACTTCAGCTTTTGTATATATTTATATGAAAAGATTTGCGTATATTTATTTGAATGTAGTCAATAAACATTTATTAAGTGCCCTCTATATGCCATCATGCTAACCACTGGGGATACAAAAAATATAAAAGACAGTCCCTGCCTTCAAGGAGATCCCAATCTAATAGGAGAGATAACAAGCAAGTATATATAATTAAACAAGCTAAAAACACAGGATGCATTAGAAATAATCAACAGAGGGAAGCTACTAGAATGAAGAGGGTTTAGGAAAGCCTTGTGCAGAAGGTGGGATTGTAGGTAGGGGATCACACTTAGGTTTTGAGCCTTAGGTTTGGAAAGGATGGTGGTGCCCTCATCAGTAGTAGGCAAGTTTGCAGGTTGGCAGGAGGAGGGGCACAGTTTATGGGAAAAGATAGTTTAATTTTGGACGTGTTGAGTTTAAGATGTCTGCTGGATATCCAGCTCAAGATATCTGAAAGCATTTGGAGATGGGAGTCTGGATTTCACCAGAGAGGTTTGGGCTGGATAAATAGATTTGAGAATCATCAACATAGAGATGATAATTAAATCCATGGAAGCTGATGAGATCATCAATTGAAGTAGTATAGAAGAAAAGAAGAGGGCCCAGGACAGAGCCCTGTATATTTGTATATGTTTATATGAAAAGATTAAAATATTGATATTTAAGACTTTATTTAAATTTTTAAAAAACTAGGCCTATTTAATAAAAAAAAGAGATAATTTAATGAGCTGAGACTATCAGGGAAAGCTAAAGAGAGAAAAAAATTTGGTGGTGCTTTTTTTAGGACCATAGAGAAAGGAAAACCAAGGAAAGAATGGAATCATTGCTTAGTAGAGACAGGGTGATGATAACCAATAAGGGGGCAAGGCAGCTATTATTTTGCTTTAGTTTTCTCCACCAAGGAGAATGATCTTTGAACTGAGGACAGAATAAAATGTATAATTAGGAGTTCATGCCCAAGTAAGTAGGGAGATAGTGAGATCACTTAGCTTTCCTTAGTGAGTTCAAATCACTGCTACTTCCTAAGAAACAGAAAGAAATGCAAAGGTGGTTCCTCTGGCATTGTCAGTGGTCTTAGCTCATTATGAGCTTTAGCACAATTGAGACTATTCTTACAGGACCAAACCATCCTTTTTATTCATCTTTTCTACATTAAAAAAAAATCTGGGTTGGTTGATGAGTTCTCCCTGTGCAGCCACTCTCCTCATCAGAATTTTTTCTTTCTTCAAAATTTCATTCTAATAAAAATATAGGCTAGAATTTTTCCTATAGTCAACCATTCATTTTCTTACTCAGCTTTAAAACATAACACATAAATGAAACAGTGTTGCATTGCTTAAGTAATTACAGAAGATGCATGGCAATGAATGGCATGTATATGTATATATACTAGTATCTGAATCGTTTCAGAATACACTGAACCTCAAACGGTTTTGTTGAAGAGCAAATATTCCTCTGAGTTATGTTGTATTTTTAATTAAGTTGGTTAATAGGTTGGAAAGCTTTCACTTTCTAACATAAATATGTCAAGAAATAGCTAATAAAACTTCAGTAGTTTTGCTGTTTTAATAACTAGCAATGGAAGTCACTGAAGTACATTAGTTATTAACTGCCGCAGTTTGATGACTGTGATTTGGAAAGTTGCTATACAGCCAACTTACAGTTATCTGTGGTAACCAGGATAGGGAAAGTATATAGATTTAAGAAATCCACAAACTGTTTGCCTTAATTAGTTTTATTATTTAAAAAAAAATGGTTTTTAGAGTGAGGATTGTTGGAAAGAAACAGTGGTGTAGTAAGCAAAAAATAAGCAATAAAATATTTTTAAAAGAAATAATGTCCAAACTCATCCAATAATCCTCATCTCTACTTATATCTTAACTTTAGAGGTAGGAGATTCCTGAGAATGAGTTACCCCATTCCTCTTCCATTCCCTTTCCAGTACGTCACTAGATTCTTTGCTGCTTATTTAGCCAGCTGTCCTCACTTTCTTTTTCCTTCCCATTTTGCTGGCTGCCAGATGCAAACCTCACAGAGCACTCAGATGACTTAATTTGCCATTCACACCTCTAGTCTCTCAGCGATGCAGCCCCCCTGCCCAGTGCCACCTGGCCCAATCTAGCCTTATTGTAGTGTCAGATCTCTGTAAAGACTGATCGTAAGCATTTATAGCCTGAATTTTGGCTGCTCTAGAAAGAACCTTCCATTTATAGCATTGTTGCTATGGAACTAACTTCCCTCTGCAACATTATTAATCACATAAAGTCACATTTGTACGGAACCAATTAATAATATTAGGTAGACTATATCCAAACTGTACCACTTAACTATGATAAAACCTAGTTTCTAGCAATTTGCTTTATTTATCATTCTATCTTCAGGCCATGCCAGGCTATTTTCACAGTTTTGGTATTTGTTCCGGCTTGTTGTTGGTTTTTTTTTAAGCTATTTTAAAGTAGTTTGATTGCAAGCATTAAATACCACATTAACAGTTTCTTGCTATTTACTAGAAGCAACAGTGTTTCAGCTCTTGAGTTCTCATGAACTAACCTTTCCCTTTCTAATGGAACTACCAGCTTCTGAATAGCATTTAGCCCACAGCTTTGCTGCCACTCTAGTTTCTTAATTTTTCTGAGCTTTGGATTTTTTCTTTTTGAGCTACTTTTTATACCTGAGGCACCTAACATTTGCCCCTAATTCTCTTTCTGACCTTTTTCTGTGTTAATGATCCAACATGATTCAGCCTTCTACTGCCTGCCTTCTGAAAGGAGCCAGAACATTTCATAACAAAACCAAATATGTCAAACAAAATTAAAACATCAAATGTCATAGATATGAATTGAACAGATTCATTCACTGCACTCATGTTCAGCAGGCAAGCGATGGTATTGGTGATTGTCAGAGCTGTAACCAGAACAGGTTAATTGGAGATTTATCTTAGAGATTTATTTCATGTATCAACACGAAAGCTGTGTTGCTTCTCTGCAGTGATCTCGTGGTCCTCGTGGCAGGGTAGACTGTTCTTTGCACCAATGATACCATTTTCCCCAACTCCAACTATTTTGGCCTCAGATGAAAGAATTGCTAGTTAAGATTCTAGTGATTACTAACTTAGGTTGTCCTTATTGTCCTTATTGACTATTTTTAGTGGCTCCCTTGTGCCTTTAGGAAAAAAATACAAATAACTGCTTAGCATTTGAAGTTTGCTACCAGCTGGATCCTACTTACCTTTCCAGGGTTATTTCACATAACTTCTCTTCAGTCAAACTGAACTCCTTTCTTTCCCTGAATTCACCATTGCACCTCTCATCTCTGTGCCTTTGAACAGGCTGTCTCTCAGTTATAGAATTCAATTCTTCCTCTACTGCCTCATTCCCTAAGGAGAGTGAACTCAACCTTAAAGCAGTTGCTATAAGCATTCATCTTATCAAGTTCACTTCCAAATGTGGTACATCCAATAGACAAATCCCTCCCTCGCTTGCAGGATATGTTGTCCTGGCTGCCAGACCAAGCCACTGCTGGGTTAGGTCAATCAGATCACTCCTTGGGACTGATTCCCTCTTAGGCTTGGCCACTGGACCTCTGCTGGCTTTTCTGACTTTTTGAGATGTACCTCAAATTGGGGGTTGGGGGTATGGTTAAGAGGCTGTATAATATTGAGTAGGGAATAGTCACAAATAAAACAAACTTTCTGATAAATAAATAACTAAATAAAGATGAATTTTATGTTATTGGTTACTGTATTATCTGACTTTGTTTATACTATATATGCAGCAGGAAGTCTTATGCTAGATAACATAAGTATAGCATTTATAATTAAATATGGTGATTGTCATAATTTCTATTTTTTTGAGGCAATTAAGGTTAAGTGACTTGCCTAGGGTCACACTGCTAGTATATGTCTGAGGCCTTGTTTGAACTCAGGTTCTCCTGACTCAAGGGCACGGACTCTATCCACTGCACCACCTAGCTGCCTCCCAGAATTTCTATTTTTTCTAAACTGAGTATCAAGTCCACAGTCAGATAAAATATGTACCTTTATTATAACATTGATGCACATTATTTTGACCTACAGCACCTTTTTCTAGGATTGTAACTCACTGACAAGTTTCAGGTTTTCTTGTTATTGCTCTGGGCATTTAGAAGAGGCAAAGATCACTTTAGCTTAGGGAGATCAGAGAAGAGTTTACAGGGGACTGTGGGAAGCCTTTGAGCTAGGTCTTGTCTTGAGACTTGAGTAGAATTTGGAAAGATGGATAAGAGGGGGAGGACTAGATAGATAGATGAAATGATAGTCTCAACATAAATATATTTCCCCTAAGTCTCTGTCTTTAAACTGAATGTAAGAGAGGCAAATATGAGAATAATTACTCTCATATTCTCTTGCTTCATTTGAGCAAGGCTGTAGTGTATCAGTTGCTCACTGACCTCATCAAAATGAGAAAAGCTAGAGATCAACTGATTTCTGATAGCAGACGTAGAAATAAAACAAGGGAAAATGGCTTCTTGCTTCACCATTTTATATTTGTGTCTTATTCCTCAATAGAGAAAATACTAACTAATCAAATGGCTCTATAAAGAGACCAGTCTTTTGGAAACATCCAACAGAATAAACACGTTCAAGTTAGAAGGGGAATTTTGTTTCAAATAACTGAGGATGCAACCTCAACATCTTGATATCATTTTTTTTTAACTCAGGTTACTTAAGAATTAATAGGCTATGTAAGATTCATCTATTTCAGTGCATGAAGAAACTGTGATGCAGTCTTCCTATTAGTTAAAGGAAATGTTAAATTTCTAGCTTGTAATTAACAAAAAAAGCTAAACTAAAGAATAGCCCCAGTGTGTTTATCATTATAGATCGTGCAATTCCATTGCCTTCACTTGAATGAGATTGTCACTGTCTGAGATCCTAAGCATATGAAGAAATTTTCTTCATAAACTTCAGAAGAAAATTAGATATGGCAAATAATTTATACTTAATTCTCATTCCCTAATGATCTTTAGACTGGTTATTCATCAGTTGGTTTACTAGAAGGAAAGACAGCATGGTGTTAGTGAAAAGAGCACCAAAATTAGAATTAGGAGATTCTGTGCAATGAGTACTCAGTGAAATAATAAAAGATGTAATAAAGTGATGTGATTAACATTCAGATTAATTACAAGATATTAGTCAGTTCTTGACTTTAGCATTTCATACCACACTCAGCCTGTTACATTGATGTTATTAATTATAAGGCATATGGTAGGCAATACATAAACTATGGTGACCCAATCAGTTTTTTTTGGAGGCAATCACAGTTAAGTGACTTGTCCAGGGTCACCCTGTCAGTTCTTAATTCTTCTTATTGGCTGAATAAGGAGCCAATAAGGCTTGACCATGGGCAGGTTACTTAGCTTCCTTGATCTTCCGTATATTTATATCTATTTTTAAAATGGGAATACTATTACTTGCTCTGCTTACCTCATACGGTTATTTTGAAGATCCAGTGAGATAACAGTATGGGAAAATGCTTCAAAATTTGGAAAATGCCATATAAATTTATTGTAAAATATTATTATTATTATTATTATTCTGTGAGGCATTTGCTCTCCCACCAGATGCCTGATATAGTTTGACACCATTTGAACTCTTCCAGGATGAAATAAAATTTCATTTCAATGAGATTTTTTATGATACATATTTACAAATGTGTCAGGTAGAGACAGGACAGGAGAGTGATTTTCAAATACTTACCTCAAGGCCCACTGATTTCTTCAATGTGGGTATCCCCCTTAACAAGCTGATCGTGATCATGTCTTTTAGCAACAAATGGTTTAATGAATTGTTATCACCAAAAAAAAAAATCACAATCGCTTTGCTAACCCTCTGGTGACAGGCCTCTCCAAACTGAGCTAAGATAGTCTTGGATGACAGACATAAGGTTTACTGCTGACCTCTACTTGTATCAATCTTTTTCAGCTTTGTAGGAATCTCTAGAGCTTGTGTTTCACTGGAACAGACTTCACAAACCAAAGATCACTTCCACACATTGATGAGGTATCAGAGGAAGATTCTGAATACCAATAAAATGTCTTACAGTTGGTTTTTTTTTGGGGGGGGGGGTGGGGAGTAGGAGTTTGTCTTCAATATATAGGTTTGGGTAGCACTTTAAACATGTGGCAAATTTGCATTTTTATTTGTTGATATATTCTAAGCCAAAACCAAAGAAACTTTAGAATGTATGTGGTTCTTGAATTCAATGAATGCATAGAAAAAAAATTTAAATGTGCTTTAACATGCATGTTTTAACTAGTGTATGCTAATACTGAATTCAAGAAATATATGTGGTTTATGTTTTGTTGCACAAACACTTCTACATGAACGAGGGATCCTATTCCTTCTCATTTCCTTCTGCAGACTGGTCCCCTATTACCCCCACTCTCTCACTTATCTTCAATCTCTTCTTGCCTGTTGCCTACTTCTCTACTATCTACAAACATGTCCATGGTTCCACAGTCCTCAAACCCGACCTAATCCATTCATCCTCACTAGTTATCATAGCACATCTCTTCTCCGTTTTGTGGCTAAACTTTTTAAGAAGGTCATCTATAATTTATACTTCCATTTCCTTTTCTCTCACTTTCTTCTTAACTCCCTTCAGTCTAGCTTTTGATCTCATCATTCAAATGAAACTGTTTTCTTCAAAGTTATTGATGATCTCTTAATTGTCAGATTATACGCCTTTTTCTTAATCCTCTTTCTTCTTGATCTCTCTGAAACCTTTGACACCTTCTTTGCCTTGATAATCTCTTCTTTCTAGGTTTTTATGACAGTTATCTCCAAGTTTTCCTCCTACCTTTCTGACCACTCCTTCTCAGTTTCCTTTGCTGTAACTTTGTCCAGATCTTGCTTGCTGAAAGTGTGTATCCTCCTAGGCTCTGTCCTGGACCCTCTTCTCTTCTCCCTCTGTGCTATTTCACTTAATGATCTCATCAGCCCCCATGGTTTCAGTGATCATCTCTATAATGATGATTCCCAGATCTACTTATCCAGTTGAGTTCTCTTTTAAACCTCAGACTCACATCTTCTGCCACCCATTAGACATCGCAAACTGGATGAACCAACCTCAAAATGTCCAAAACATCATCTCATTTCTCCCCCACACTCTCTCCTTTTCCTAACTTTCCTATCATCCCCAAAGGTACAATGATCCTTTCAGTTACCCATGCTCACAATTTAGGTGTCATCTGTGACTCCTTGTTCTCAGTACCACTGTCCGTCCCCTCATCTAATCTGTTGACAAGGCCTGTTGATTTTACCTTCTTAATATTTCTTGTATGCCTCTCCTTTTCTTTGACACTACCATCACGTTGGTGTAGGACCACATCATCTAATTCCTGGACTGCAATAACTTTTACTGGATGGTCTCCCTGCCTCAAGTCTTTGCCCACTCTGATCCATCTCTACTCAGCAACCAACTAATCTTCCTAAAATGCAGATCTGACCACATCACCCTCCTTTTTTTTTTTTTTTATAAACACCAATGGCTCCCTACCACCTCCAGGATCAAACATGAAATCCTCTGTTTGGTATTCAAAGCCCTTCAAAACCTGTCCCCCTTCTACCTTTTCAGTCTTCTTATACCTTAGTGTCTCCTTCCCTCCCCCATGTACTGCAATCTAATGCCACTAGTTTCCTTGCTGTTCTTTACAAAAGACCCTCCATCTCCAGACTCTGGACACTGTCACTGACTGTCTCTCATTACTGTAATAATGTTCCTCCTCATTTCTACATCTTGGTTTCCTTGACTTCTTTCAGGTCCCAAGTTAAAATTCTACCTTCTACATGAAGGTTTTCCTGATCCTCTTTAATGCTAATACCTTCCCTCTGTTAATTATCACCAATTTAGCCCATCTATAGCTTGTTTGAACATAATTGTTTTCATGTTGTTTCCCTCCTTAGATTATGAGCCCTCTGAGACAAGGGACTGTCTTTTGCCTTCTTTGTATCTGTGGCACTTAGCACAATGCCTGGTCTGTAACTGGTACTTAATAAATACTTAGTGACTTAGCAACTGATTGCCTTACATCACCAAGTCCAAGTAATTCATTAATGCCATAGAAATTAATTTGTTGAGAGACATGCAAATTGAAGTTCTTTCATTAATAGGTTAAGCACGACACAAATAGTTTGAAATCATGGTCTAAACTCTTCCCTGATTATAGTGTCTTAACCTTAACCATGTGCTTTTTCATGTGTGAAAAGCAATTTCTACTTCATGCTATATTATAGTAGTTCTGAGCCTGAAGTAACAATGAAAAAAATATAATTTAAGAGTTGTGTAGCTATAGTCCAGGGTTTTTTTTTTTTATTAGACTTTGATGTATATTAATAGCATAGAAGATGATGCTTGCTGGCAAGTCCTTTTAAATAAGAAACAAATTGTTTGGAAGATTATAAAAGTAAGCTAGTATATAAAATGTTCTTAAGCTCTTTGAAAAACTGTAGTAGAGTAAAGAGTAGTTTGGTTTATGAATATATAAGGAGAGAAGTTTCTGCAGGTTATTTACATTTTTATTGGCACAACTTTGCCAAAATGAACAAAATATGGAACTGTAAAATAAGCACAACATCTTCTACTTAATAAGCAATAGAGGGGATAATAAGAGCATGTTTCTATCCTCCCCTACCCCAACCATATGCTTCTTCCAAAAACTTATTTGGCCATCAATGGAAATGCAATTGAATCTGTCTACTACTCCCATTAACTCTCTAAATCCTTTATTATTGGAATACTATAAAAATAACATTATATAGTTAAAATGTAAAAAGCAATGAATTTAAAATTTGCATCTAGATAAATTTCCCAAAGTGCTAGTTAAATGATACCAGTCCTGATTTTAATTTGGATCTTAAAGGAACTGTAAGTAGTACTTGGTGGATACTCCCCCCTACACTGTCATAACCCTGTGTTAATCTTTAAAGGTCTCCTATAATAGTTCTGTGCTTAGTGAAATTCTAGGACCAATCCACCCTACTGTGATTAGCCCTAACAGGTTAGTTTTGATAAAAATACCTTTCATAGTTAACTGGTCTCTAAAGGTGTCAGAGCCTAGCATACTAGAGTGTAAAAAGAAGCTTCTGGAGAGCAAGATGAAATGATATGTGCATATTTTATCAGGTAATTGATTTCATCTTGCATCTCTGTGTCTGCTAAATGAATTAAGTAAACCTCCCTGCTTTGTTCTCAAAAACACACCAAATAGGGATAGGGAGCCTAGAGATAAGGAAAGAATGAAATTTACTAGCTGGATCTTACAGTCACATCTTGAATCCTAAAACTCAAGAGACTGACCAGAAAAGAGACCAAGTTCTCTTGGACTTGCCTTAGTAGTTATGGCAAATGTTGAAGTGAGTGGAAGACAATATGCTACTTTTTGGTTTTGCCAATATCATGTAATATATACACATATCCAAAATGCAGATCAATTTCTATCCTAAAGGTGAAAGTAAAAGGTCTGTCAGAATATATTTCTACTTAATATTCCAAGTTAGTAGAGATAATGAAGTATTCTCCGAAAGAAGAGAAGAACTTCTTCTATTCTTTCTAGGAAGAATCAAAAGGGAAAAAAGGATGTAAAGAGGCAGAGAGGAATTCTTGTCTTCATCAAGAGTTTCAGTGAAGATGGGACACCCAGGAATTTGAAGGCCCACTGAACAGTTAGTGCCATATAATAGGTAGGAGGATTTCCTTGATGAGGGAGAAGCTGGGCCATGGTTGAAGGAAGCTGTTTCTTGTGCTTCCAAGAATGGTGGTGTAGGGAGTGGAGATGTAGAGACATATTCCACCAGATGAGAGGTCGTTCAGCAATGGTCCTCAGAAGATAAGAAGAATAGTAGTGGTTGATGATTCCTTACTCAGGGCTACCAAGGCAGCTATTTGTTAACTCAATAAGAACAACAAACAGGACCACTATTATCCTGTGACACATGTCTGGGACCTGTTGGAAGGCCTCCAAATACTCCAAACATGACAACCTAACCATTTCTGGTGATTCATATAGGGACAAAGGATACCACTAGAGAGAACCTAGAAAACATTTTTGAAAGATTTTGAAGATCTGGGAAAACAACTAAAGATTTGGAGGTCATGGCTGGTGTTTGTAACACTACTGCTGATTGAATGTAGGAAATTCCAAAAAGAAAGGCATATATGTGAAGGCAAGTCTTGGTTACTGAGAACAGAATTTGAATTTTTAGATTGTGGCTTAAGATATATGAAAAATGGACTCTTAGAAAGGGAAGGAGTGTACCTAACAAAGACTGGGGAAAAAATTGCCTAGACTCTTGGGAATCTAATCAAGAGTACTTTAAAATTATAATTGAGGTGAGAAGGAAAAAATACTTGCATGTATCTGCCAAGTTGTATATCATAGAGAGTAGTAGCTACAGCCTAGAAAGACTAATATCAGCAGAGAGGACCAGTAATTCATAGGAGAATAATAACCAAGAAGAAAACAAGCAATAATAACAACAACAACCACAACAACAACAACAGCTAGCATTTATATACTGCCTTCTATGTGTCAGGCCCTTTATGAATATTTGATCATTTCATCCTCACAACAATCCTGGTAGATAGATATTGTTATTATTCTCATTTTACAGTTAAGGAAACTGAGGCAAAGAAAAGTTAAGTGATTTGCCCAAGGTCACAGCCCACTTAGCTGCCAATAAAATCCATGGCCTCAGATGTCTAACCTTGAGTAATAAACAAGGTGAAGTAGAGATCTTAATTTAAGGAGGTAAAATTGACCTCATCAATATCACAGGCATTTGGTAGGTCAGGACTGCAATATACTTATGGAAGGGCTCAGCTTATTCAAAAGAAATTGAATAATAATAAGAAGGTAATGGCATAAAGCATTGTATGTTAAAACAATACACTCATGTTAAGAAATCTATAAACAGAGGAGTAAGGGGGCACAGGATGGAGAGTATTTGGGTAAGGATCCACAGAGGAAAAACAGAAGCAGTATTGTTATAGGAGAACATCACAGAACACAAAACCAGAAGGAGGAAACACATGAGAAGTTTGAGATGTATCACAAACTATCATGGAGGCATGATATAGTGGCAACAGGGGACTTCAGTGATGCAGACAACAACTGGACTTCTCTGGTAAAAGAGTAGGTGATAAATTCTTGACTTGTTTGAATTTCATTTTTCAAAAGTCTGGACCCGATTCTGCACAATAAGGAAGGATGAGTTATTAAAGTAGAAATGACGTGAACTGGGACCATCAATCATAAAAAAGGAGAAACAAGCTGGGCATATTGTCTGATGGTCACTCTAGATTTTGAGAGGGCAGCTTTTGAAGAAACCAGAAAAAGGTTAGGTAGGGATGTCACATAGAAAGGCATTTGACTGGTTTTATTTATTCTCAGAGGACAAAACTAGGAGTAATAGGTGGAAATTGAGAGACAGATTTCAGCTCAACAAAAGAACAACTTCCTAACAATGAAAATTGACAAAAAGTGGACAGTGTCTGGACAGGTCATGTGATGTTCCTTTCCCTGTTCCTCCCTCCACCAGCAAAGGTTTTCCACCAGCAAAGGATGTAATATTTGTAATTGTAATATTTGTAATATTGTATTGAGGAATCTTGTTCAGGTAATGATTGAACTAGGTGAGGTCTGTGGTCTCCAAATTCTGTGATTCTGTACCTATCATACAATTATTCAGCAAGTATTCTGAAAGTGCTTTTATTATTGGCACTTGCTACTGAGAGATTACAACCTTGGTTCTGCTACTTAAGGTGTTTTTTTCTCATTTCCCAGAAACCAATAGCTACTGTTGGTGTGGTGGGACCTTAGAGACAGGAGGGGAAGGCAGGTGTAATAAGCAATGGAGGTTATTAATTTTCTCCCTATGCACTAGAAAAAAAAGGAGCTCAATATCAGCTGATAAAAAACAACTGGGCCCTGAAGTGGCCACTATTGCCAAGATGAGGGAGCATGAGTAGTAGTCTAAACACTCTATCCTTGTTTGTATTGGGATATCAGCTTGACCTGTGGGAAAACAGGCATCTATAAGTAGTAGTATTAACAGCTAGTGGACAGGTAGGTGGTGCAGTAGATAGCGTGCCAGGCCTAGAGTCAGGAAGACTCATCTTCTGGAGTTCAAATCTAACCTCAGACACTTACTAGCTGTGTGACCCTGGGCAAGTCACTTACTTCTATTTGCCTCAGTTTCTTCATCTGTAAAATAAACTGGAGAAGGAAATGGTAAACCACTCCAATATCTCTGCCAAGAAAACCCCAAATGAGGTCATGAAGAGTCAGACACAATGAAAAATAACTAAACAATAGTTAAAAAAATAACAAGTATAATAATAATAATAATAAATACATATAGTATTTAACAGTTCACAAAACACTTTATGTATTTGATCTCACTTGATCCTCACAACAGCAAGGCAGGTGCTATTATTATTCCCATTTTACAAATGGGACTAAGAGATTAAGTGATTTGCCCAGGATCACACAGTTAGCAATATCTGAGGCATGATTCAGACCCAAGTGTCCCTCACTTCAAGTCCAACTCTTCATCCATTCTGCTACAATCTTACCAAATAATCCATAGCTTCCCAACCTTATATAGGCAGTGTCAAAAGCACTGGCAATCAGAACACCCAAATGGAGCGGTACTTATTGCTTATACGTTATGGTCCAGTGGCAAATTATGCTAAGTTGTATATCAAAAATAACACTGGATTCGGAGTCTGAGCTACTGGGTTCAAATCCCTACTCTGTTACTCACTGTCTGTGTGACTTTATGAAAATCATTTAGCCTTTCTAGGCTTTAGCTTACTCCTTTTTAAAATGAGGAAGGTTGTCCTGGATGATCTTTAAGTGCTTTTTAGCTCTAAATCCTATTGATATGACATGTAATCTCGAGAGGAGGAAGGCGAAACATGCCTTTTGGATTCATTACCATCACCCTTCTGAACTTGTCAGATGTGGCCTTTATTATACCACAGAACGCACAACCACTATATACCTCAACTTGCTCATTGTTCCTTTTCTTCCTTCCTCCCACTTACCTCCTGCCACTTCCTCTAAAGCATGAAGCTTTCAACATCCTGCTATCCATTAGCATAAATAAAATCATGCTTTTAAAGTAATAATAGTTTTTAGTGCTGTATTTGTTAAAAAAAAACTACATTGCTATAATCGGATAAAAATATTCTTGGGCAACGAGTAGGTCATAAACCTTAGAGACAATACTATTCTATTACTGTGGTTCCCTGAAAGTCAATTTTATTAACCAGAGATTAAAACGTAAGGTCCTAGCATGAGATACATTTCTATCTCAGAAGTTTTCGATCTGGACTTCTGTACTCTCATGTTTTAATTTATTTTCCAGTTGCTACTAGGTTCTAGATGAAGATATGAAACACAAAAATACAAATAGCCATTTAAACTCAATTCTGTCTACATGACCCAATGGATAATACTATCCCAGCTTTCCTGCTTATTGTTCTGTCTTTACATATCTGTTGATATTAAATGTCATATAACATTTACACACTAGATCAAAGAGTACTGGGATAAAAAAGAGCAGAAGTGGCAAGAAATAGAAAAGAGAGATCTTCAGCGCCTGGAACAAGTGAGGAAAATAATGGCTGAGCAAGCAATTAAAGACCAAGAAAGGTAAAAAAAAAAAAAAAAAGGCAATGTGGGGAAAGAGTTGGTTGTGGTGGTGATTTTAAACACATTCTACTATGATATGTTGGGACATCCAAGACTTAGGATAGAGCTTTTTATTATACAGTACTGTTTTTTATTGTCGTGTGATGTTTCTTTAATTAATGAACAACTGTAATAACATCCTTTTAGAAGTTTTCATTCCAGTATTCTCAGAATGTCATATATAGGACTAAAATTTCCTAATTACCTTCCTGCGTTATCTTTCTGATTCCAAAATAGTCATGTTTCATGAAAAAATGGAAAAATTTCTAAAGAGGTTTTTATAATATTTGAGTGCTGGCTGTGAACATACCACTATAGTAAGTGCTTATACCAGGAGAATATTGGTGTTAAAAAGATGGACCTTTGTTTCAGAGAAAAGCATGGGATGGTTATTGCATAATTTTTCTAATTCAATTGCTTTATGAGCTTGTTGATGTAGGTTCACTTTCCAACGGTATACATCACAATGCATCAGTCATGACTCAACCTTGACGTCATGTTTGCCTACAGATCCACACAGTTTTCTGAAGAACTTCTAGGACTCTTTATATTTCATGGTTACCAGTGCAAAACTCTGCCTGTCCATCTGATATCCCTGGTTGTTCTAAAACGACTGATTTACCGTCTTTTCTAGTCGCACGTCTCTCTGGTGATGTTCCCTATGCTACTTGTCCTGTACCATTCTTTATTGGTAACATATTGCCCGTGCTTGGCATTCACCCTTTGTATGACCTCGGTGACTTTAATTCTCTAGAGACTGTGGTATTACATGACACAGCTCTGTAACTTTAGTTGAAGAATATGAATATTAGAAATCTGGGCCCTTATTTTAGGGAGAAGCTTTTGCTCACTAAAAGCACAACTTACAAAATATAATATAGCCCACTCTTTTATTTCAATCCAATTTTAGGCCCAGTTCAATGTCCATTTTTGCATCTGTCCAAGATATACTCTTTGATGAACCAGGTCTATAGGTTGTCCGTCTAAAAGTATATCATAATCTACATACTAGGTATTCTTATTCACTTGGTTTTTCATAAGATTGTAGATTTAGAGTTGAAAAGGTCCATAAAGGGAATGTAGTCCAACATCTTCGTTTTATAGGCAGGGAAATTGAAGCCCAGGGAAATTAAGTGACTTGGCTAAGGCCATACTGGTAGTAAATGACAGAATTGGAATTAGAACCAAGGTCTCCCAGTTAGCACTTTCCACTATGCCATGTCGTCTTCATCCTCCATGATATTGAGAGATTCCTTTGGTGACCATATGTCTTCACATCTTATTCCTATTGGAGATTATATGAATGTACATCAATTATATCACACATTATTGAGTTTGTCTATTGGCACTTGATGGAATAGTGGCGAAATGATTTATGTAAGGAGAGCTGAAGGGTTAACACTTTCCTCACTCCTATATGCTTTATCTTAGTAGCAAGGGGACTAAACAAACAAAATCATGGTGCGTCAGATTATCTACAATATTGAGAATAAAAACAAGCAAGGAATTTTCTTATAGCAAGACTAAGAAAAAACACTGCAAGAGGATATTCTGCCTTCCAACCGAAAAAAATTCTAGTGAAGAGAGACATTGAGTATCACTTGTGGTGCACAGGTCATAGAATATTAGAACTGTACAGTCATAGAATATTAGAACTGTACAGTACCTTAAAACTTAGTATTCCAGTTCTGTCATTTTACGCAGGAGAAAACTGAAGCCAAGAAAGCTTAAGTGACTCGTCCAAGTTCATGCAGCTAGTCAGATAAAGTTCTCCACAGGAATATAAGTATTAGTACATTTACAACAAAAGTCCCACTCCATTGCTTAATCTATACATCCTCTCATGCACCCTTATTATTACATGTTTCCTTCCCTTCCTTTTTGCTTATTCCCTAGTCTATTCTCTCTTATTTCTTCTCTTAAAATCAGGAATTAGTGAACTATGGCTGATAGGCCAAATCCACACGATCCCTACCCTGTTTTTGTATGACCTATGAGCTAAAACTCTATTTATATTTTTAAATGGTTGAAAAAAATCAAAAGAAGAGCAATATTTTGTGACAAATGAAAATTATATCAAATTCAAATTTCGGTGTTCATAGAGTATTATTGGAAAACAGCTATGTTTATTCTTCTACATATTGTCTGTGGCTACTTTGTCAGCTAGGTGACTCAGTGGTTAGAGTCCCAGGCCTGGAGTCAGGAAACCTCATCTTCCTGAATTTGAATCTGGCCTCTGACACTGACTAGCTGTGTGATCCTGGGTAAGTTACTTAGCCCTATTTGTCTCAGTTTCTTGATCTGAGTTGGAGAAGGAAATGGCAAACCACTCCAGTATCTTTGCCAAGAAAGCCCTAAAAAGGGTCACAAAGAATCAGACATGACTGAAATAACTGAACAACAATAACAACAAAATGACTGCTTTCTCACTGTAATGGTAGAGGTGAATAGTTATAACAGAGACTGGGTATGGCTCCCTCCTCACTTCACACTGGCTGTTTTGTACCTTATAATTGCTCAATAGCTTTTTGCATGTCATGAGTATTACTGTAGTACAACATTTTATTTTATTTTTCACTACCAGTGCATGCTCATTATGTCAAAACAAGAAAAGTGGACTTCCAATGGCATACAATACTCTATAGCGGTGCTAAAAGAATACAATACACATTGACCTTACCAGACTAAGCACTGATCATAATATTCTTAACTCAAAGGAAAGCAGCAGTTAGAAATGAGAAATTAGATATTATAAAATGGAATATCCTATCACAGCAGAATTTCTGGACAAAAATTAAAAAATGCAAATGAGGCTACAACCAAAGTAAGTTTCTTAGTGACTCATTTGTTAGCCAAGCAAGAAGAAAGACATTTACCAATGTTGAGTTGATCAAATCATATTTAATCGAAGCAGCTGAAGGAATGTTTCCAGAGAAAATAAATTTGTTTAAGGTTATTAGCCTTTAGTCTCAATTTAAATCTAATGCTCATGAATTGATATCAGTATTTGGCAGTACCTATCTGTGTGAAAAGACATTTAAAAGATGAAATACATAAAATCTCATTAATTATCATAATTAAGAAATGAACATTTGCATCCAATGTTGGTGATAGGGAACACCAACTTTGAACTCCAATTAATTGAAATATCTCTCCCACCCAAAACATTGTATTCCTCTCATTAATAGACCTGTACTATAAAAAAAAAAAGTTCTGTTCATTATTGTAGTTAGAATTTCATCATTAAAAAATTTGTGGAAATTTGTTTTCTCTCTTGTTATGTAGTAACTACAAAATATTCTTGATTTTGCCTTTGTCCTACAAAACCTAAAATATTTACTATCTGACCTTTTAAAAAAAGTTAGGTGACTCAATTCCTGCTGGAGAGCACTAAAACAGAACAAAATTACCCCCAGGCACTATGTGTTACTCAATTCCCTCCATGACTCTTGAAGATTTTAGGATTCTGAAGGGACATTTATTTTTTTCTCCTTATTAGAATGTAAACACTTCTTCATTGTATAGCCCCTTCTTGAATTACCTTTTTAGACTCCCATATTTGCATTTCAAAGTTTCTACTCAGCTCCCAGTCTTTTCATCAGAAATACTGGAATGTTCTCTAAAAGTCCTTTCTCCCATCATCAATTCAAAACAATCACCAAATCAGGTATACCACAATAACTCTGAAAAAGCAAATACTTAATCTCTTTACCAAGAAGAAAGCAATGGCAGCCAAGGGCAATGCCAGTTTAGAGAATGAGATCACTTGTAAAATATGGAGGATGACAAGAGATTATGAGCCATAGCATTGAAGCGAAGGCATTGAAGTGAAAGAAAGCCTTCAGAGAGCTTAGTGTGAGGCCCAGCTATTTCAAATTACCCCTAAAGCATTTTTAGCTGAACAGAAGAAAGAAATACTTTCATGGGACATATCTGCCAGTATTTTCTTAACAATTTATTTCAACTGGCAACAACAGTGGAATCCCACTGCATTTGGATTCTACCACCTAGAGACTCAAAGTACTAAGTAAAGAATTGGTAATGTGACTTAACAAGCTGAAAGTAGGAAGAACAATTGGATGTGATGGTAAGAATAATTCTTAGTAGGGTCCAGGAACCAGGAGACAACAATGTTTTAAAAGCCAACGGAGGAGAGAGCATCCATGAGGAGAAGGTCATTCAGTATGGAAAGCTTTAGATTCATCAAGAAAGGTGAGGACTTAAAGTAATTGGATTTAGCACGAAGTGGTTCATTAGTTATCTCAGAGACAAATGTTTCAGTCAAGTGTTGAGGTTAAATGACAGATTGGAAGGAGTGGAGACCTTCATCTTCCTTTTATCCCTGAAGTGTAGGCATGTTGAAATGTTCTCCCTGAGATATTCTTTTCTTTCTATGCTCTTTTCTTTGGCGATTTCATCCATTTCTAAGTCATCTCAAGCATATAACTCCCATAAGTGTATCTCAAGCCCTCACCTCTACACAGAGCTCCAGTTCCATATTTTCAGTGGCCTTCTAGAACACTTTGCCTATACATCTCATCAGTGCCTCAACCTCAATATGCCTATGAATGACCTTTTCGTCTTCCTAATAAACTTGCCAGTCTCTCCAATTTCTTTACTTCTACTAATGGTACCACCATCTTCCCAACCACCCAGACTCATAACCTTGGGAATAATCCATAATTCTTCCCTCCCTCTTACCCTATGTTTCCAATATAGTTACTAAGTCTTATCATTCTCACTTTTCCGTTTCTCTAAGAGCCTCTTTACTGTCACTAAAACTGTCCTGTGTCAAATAGATTCAACTGAAATAATGTATACAAGGCACTTTGCAAGTGTTAAAGTACTATATACATGTCAGCCTTGAGGAGTAGTAGTTTTTGTAATATGTAATATCCACATTTCTTCTTACCTTATAATAGCCTCCTGGCTATTTCTGCCTCCAATTTCTATCCTCCATCTAATCCATACTTCATAGTTACCTAAGTTGTCTTCCCAATGCATCATTATAATCATGCCCAATGCTTAGCACAGTGCCTGATGCATAGTAGGCACTTAATAAATGTCTATTGATTGATTGATGTCATTCCTCTATTCAAATCCTTCAGTACCTCCTCAGTGCTTATCAAATAAACTAGAAACTCCTGATCCTAACATTCAAAGCTATTTGCAACTTTGCTCTAACCTTACTGTACAGCCTTGTCTCATACTATTACCCTTCATATATTTTGTGCTCCGGGTAGACTAGACTTCATTCCACATTCTCAAGCTGCATGTCCTTTTTCTCTGCATTTTTTACACCATCCTCCAAAAATAGAATGGACTTTTGCCCTACCACCACCCATCTCCTCCTGTTGCCTCTACCTTTAAAACCCAAATCTGATGCGTCTCTTTCAGAGTCTCCCCTATCCTTTGCCTTTGAACCTGTCACAGTCTCCCATAGTTATTTGTCCTGCCCAGAATCACAAAATCACAGGTATCACAGACTTTGAGAGTTGGAAGGGACCTCAACGGCCATCTCATATAACCCATGTGCAGAATCCCTTCATATTGCAAGGTGCTTGAGAACAAGGCCTGTGTCATATCTCCTGTTACATCACTAAGTACCTAGTACCATGCCTTGCTCATAGAAGATATTCAATAAATGTTTGCTGAACTGAAATGGGATTCATAGGGTAAATATTCAAAACAGATCTTATTTCTCCTGTGCTTAGTCACTTATTTCTCAGTTCTTCACTACTTCCCACTAAATACTTTAGTGTTATAAAGAAATCCCTCCCCCTCACCCCACTTCTCATTGGGAAAGCCTCATATTCTGTCTTTGGATAATATTTATATCAACCCTCTTAACAATTTGATCTTTAGCTGCCTGTCCCAAAAAATGTCAAGCTTAGCTTATTCTTGACTTTAGCTGAAAAGAATAAAATTGAAATAAGGAAAGCAACCAACATTCTTGATGAGGATAAAACAAACAGAAGTAGTTTGAGATCTTTGGTAGGTCATTTAATCTCTTTGGGTGTCAGTTGCTTCTTCTTTAAAATGAGAGGATTTTCTCTAAAGTCTCCTGCAAATTCGAAGTATCTGATCTATCACCTATATGTGCAGGTGTTCTGTGAAAATTTGTGCCTGCAAATAATTATAGATCCAAAGTGTGCATATAAAATGGGAAATAGGATAGAAAGCATTTTTAAAAATCATTCTAAAAATGAGAAATGAGTTCTATAAAGTTTTCAATAGTACTCTTGGAAAATGTGGAATATCTTTGGCCATGATTTAAGACAGAGCTCTACTCAGGAAAGCTCTCTGAAGCATTTCCTTCTGACAACTAGAAAATATGTTCATTTTTAATCATACTGGATCTCTCAGAAATTTAGTTGGTTAAAATATATGTTTGCACCTGTGATATAAAATTCAAGATTTATAAACCTTATGTCTTCTCTTTTTAGGTTTACTTTTTGTGTTAGAATGAAAAGACTTGAAACAGTTTTCAAGTTTACTGCTTTTAAAAAAATGAGATAGCCCTAAGGCATTGAAAATCCCTATTGTTTTTGTTCCCTTTCTTTGCTTTTCAGTTTATTGTTTCTAGAAAATCCAGAGGGCAGATGAAGTTTCTTGAAAACAAACATACTGTGTATTCACTAAACAAAAATACAAAGGGATCTCTTCTAATTTTGTGTCTGAGATTAGTCTGTATATAAAATCAGGCTTCCACCTCTTTCCCTTGTAGCTAATCTACGTACCTTTCCTCCCTGAAATACTTCATGAGGGCATCCAATCAAAATGCTTCCAAGGTAGGAGAGCGCATCTTCCAAGAAATTCAATTAAAACATATTTTTTGAATTGATATTGCCAAGTCAGCAGGAATGTTTCGGGTTGAATTGCAAACCCTCTGTTTGGGTATGCCAAGAAAAGCATTTGTTCAAATTAAATAATCTAATGTCCTGCCCAAGTATAAGGCAGTAAGACAATCTCCAGTTTCTCATACTTGGATAGATCTGTGATCTCATCAGTAGGGAAACTCCTTCCAACTTATCATATTGCCTAAACACTCACAAAACATTAAGGGAAACACACATTTTGTTTTGTTCACATCTTTCCCTTACTCTTTACTCAACATAACTTTGTCATTCTTATACCCTTGGGGACCCATTAAGAAAGGCCTCCTTGCCACTTCACCATCATTTGATCAATTGTTTTCCTTTTGGTAGAGAAAAGAGTGATTAATCTTATTGATCTCCTTTGCTTAGGCTTCTTCCCTACTCTCACTTCAGAACTACCATGAAGATATACATATATATGTATATACATGTATATATATACATATATATGTATATATATATATGTATAAAACCTGTCTGAGATGCCTTTGCCTCTTTAGAGATAGCTAGGTGGCTCAGTGGGTAGAGCTTCTGGACCTGGAGTGAGGAAGGCCTGAGTTTGATTCCAGTTTCACACACTAGTTATGTGACCCTGGGCAAGTCCCTTAATCTCTACCTGCCTCATTTTGCTCAACTGTAAAGTGGGGATAATAATAGCACCTACCTCCCAGGGTTGTTGTGAGAATCAAATGAGGTATTTGTAAACTGCAAATCACAGCGCCCGGCACATAGGAGACACAATAAATACTTGTTCTCTTCCCTTCATTCCTTCCCAAACCAAAATTCCTCTCCTTGCAAATGATCCTCTAACTCTGTCTTCTCCATGAAGCCTTTGTACACCAATCCCACTGCCTCCAGAAACTCAGCAACCTCATTAAAATTGGATATCGTTCGGTACCAATAGGATGATTTTTACAATGCTTACATGTTTTTCTAAATTTTTATCTAATTTCCTTGGCATTCACCCAGTCCCCAAAGGTTCTCCAAGGCCAGGAACTTGTTCCACAGCCAGGTGAATGGAACTCAACCGGCCCAGCATCAGTTAACAGTGATGATGTAGGGATGGGGGCCAATAGCAGCAGCACAGCTCTGCTTCAGCCTCCCCTGTCTGCTATTCTGCCTCCTGCTATTCCCTTCTGGTCCCTTGTCTACACCAGCCCCTAGCCCTACCGAGGCTCTACACCAGCTCATTTAGAGTACAGCAAAAACCCCATGTTCCTTTCATATTTCACTGCCTTATTTCCTTGATAGACTATGTCTGTTATCATAGAAAGTCTTATTAAGTAAGTTAACATAAACCAGATTCCCGTTGTAGTGGTCAGGTAGTTTCTTTCCCCTTTGTGTTAAGACGTTTCCATTAGTGGTTATTAAATGTTCTGTGTCAAATACATTTCTGAAGTCAAGTTTATCTGGATCTGTTATATTCCTCACTTCTGCTGGTTTTGTGAATCATTTTATAAAGAATAAATGAGGTTGGAGGACATTGTTTGCTTATCTGATGCTATTTGTTTCTCGTGGTTCTCCAAACAAATAGCCTACTTGTTCCATGTAATCCCCTTGGTAATTTTTTTTAAAACATAAGCTTTTTAAAAATTCTAATTACACATACAGCAGGGGTAATATTAAAAGTGGTATAAAGGTATTCATTGCAATTCCTCTGGACTCTGTTTTCATTAGAATCCTGCAGCTATTTCTCTCCAAACAACTAGGATGTGCCTCTAGCCATGGAAGGTATAGGTGTATTAGCTTGCTAGTGAAACACTAGAACACTCTTCCTAGCCCCCTGGGTAGGACCTCAGACATCTGTGTGGTGCTGGAAAATGACTAACCTAGTCAGAGAAATGGCAGTGTTTTCACTTGAGACAATTCTGTACCTGTGCTGACATGTTTTAGGCCAAGTAAGAGAAGAGTCTTCATTTGCCCAGGAGTTTACTAAAAGGACCTCTCAAGCAAACAGAGCTCTTCCTGCACTAGTGTGTACTTTTTTTTTCTACCTAAAGCAGTGTTCCTCATAGTAGTTCTTATCCTTAAATTTTACACTTAACTGTACCAGAAAACTCAAATTTTCATCTGTTTTCCAAAGAAACACAATGTTTTTCCTGTGCTGTAAGAACTAGGCATTTGAAGTATGAGAAAATGAGATGACCCTTTGGGAAGGAAGAGATTTGAGCCAGCTGTGTTTCTAAGGTTAAATTAACTTTTCTTATCTAGTTGAGTTTTGGGGGTGCTTGCCAGCTGCAAGGGAGTTGATAGTTTTGGGATTCCTCTAAATAATAAAACCAGATGTTTTCCTTTTCTGTCTATTTCTTGTATCTTTTCTTAACATTGTACAAAAAATAATGTATTTTCTATTAGAAGCCATTCATGACATTTAAGGTGCCTTCATGCTCAAATATCTGTCTTTTAATGGTATATTTACAAAGTGATCACTAGATCCTTTGTAAACATTCATTATGCTTTTTCTGATTAGTCTACTTTAGGGAGTGTACATTTAGCATAGACTCTAGCATATACATTAATGGTAATACTTGTTCAGTTATGTCCAACTCTTTGTGACCCCATTTGAGATTTTCTTGACAAAGATACTAGAGTGGTTTGCCATTTCCTTCTCCAGCTCATTTTACAGATGAGGAAACTGAGGCAAACAGAGTTAAGTGACTTTTCCAGGGTCATGCTACTAAGTGTCTGAGGTCAGATTTGAACTCAAGTCTTCCTGACTCCAGCCCCACACCCTATCCACTGCAGCAACCAGCTGCCCTAATAGTAATGTGAGCCATCATTAAATCTATCAACTAAGTCCTCTTTATAAGATATGTCAAACCTAGAATTTGTGAGCTATTACACAAGCACAGTTCTTGGTAATACCATGTGAATCTATATATTTTTTAAAGGCTGTTCAAGCTACTATGCAAATTTACACCTGTTTATATAATTAGAAAGAACCTCTTGAGGTTCATTCAGTCTTTGTGCCAGATTGTAAACCCAGAAGTGTTAAGTTCTTTTTCTGAAATAGATTTGTAACCTCCTTCTGTGGTACATTCTTATCCTGTTAGTAGGTTTTTCCTAATTTCTCACTCAGATACCTTCTGTTATAAGTTGTGGGTAACAGTCCTTCCTTGAGGGTGACCTGGATAATATTGGTGTCCATGTTTGAGAGTTTAGCTGCAAACATGAATGCATGTCTTGTTGTCCTGTTTACCTAATTTAAGGCTGCTTTTTGGTTCCTATCTTTTTGTTCCTCTTGGCTTCTATGTCTCTTCAATCACTTCTTTATATAAAACTATTACTTTAAAAAAGTTATACCATCTCTTCATTTGCTGATATATTTGGGATTTCCTTTTTCTTTCTTGAATCATAAAATGATTCTACTCAGATGTAGTACTTAGTTCAAGGCAGGCAACTTTTAGGGCATCCCTTTTTAAACCCCTTCCCCCTATGGAATGAGCAACAATTTGTCCTAATATTAGTTTTCTGTTCCTCACACCTTGATTTCAGGACCATAGATTATGTGACTGTAAATAGGATTGGCTATATAATGACTAATATCCTTGCCACTCATTTGCAAAAACTTGGTTTGGCCCCTCATTAGTGATACCTGCATTTAGGGTTTTTGATTTTGCATGTTACTGAGAAATTCACGCCTTTTCTCTCAGCTAACCATAACCAATAGTGTGCATGTAAAGAGGCAGAAAGAATACTGGGTTCGGAGTGAGAGATTGTTGTTCAGTCTTTTCAATCATGTTTGACTCTTCACGACCCTGTTTGGGGTTTTCCTGGCAAAGATACTGGAGTGGTTTACCATTTCTTTCTTCAACTCAATTTACAGATGAGGAAACTGAGGCAAACAGAGGTAAGTGACTTCATTCTTGAAGGGGACGAAAATGATGAAGGACAACAATCATTACATACGTTTCAATATGTGTATTATAACATTATCTTCAATTAAGAAGTTTAGGTTTGTAACCTCAACATTCAGGAGGCTATTTACTTCCCCAAAGAACTTTGTAAGTACTTACTTAGTGTGACCCAGGGGTGGGAAACCTGTGGTCTCGAGGCCACATATGGCCTTCTAAGTCCTTGGGAGCAACCTTTTGACTGAGTCCAAGTTTTACAGAACAAATCCTTTTTTTAAGGGGATTTGTTCTGCGAAGTTTGGATTCAATCAAAGGGCCTCACTTGAGGACCTAGAGGGCCACATGTAGTTTCCAGGCCTCAGGTTCCCCAGCCCTGGTGTAAACTGTTGTCTCTTTGATGGTGCTTTGATGTGAATATCAAAGTTTCAAATACCCAAGCTATTCATAGTCATTATTAATAAGGAATTGTCTTATTTTTTTCTCAATAGCATTTCTTTTTTACTAACAAAATAGAGTATTTTATCTAATATGGTTAGGCATAAATATTAAAAGAGATTTTTAATGATGCAAACCCACAGAGGAGGTAAGATCTCCTTCACAAATCCTCTAGTGTTACTAATACTTGATGGAAGGTTTTGTTCTACCAGAGTACTTCATAAGAGGGACCTCTCAACAGGAATCTATACCAGAGTAACAGGCATCCTAGCCCTTTTCCAGTGTTCTGATGCTCCAACATAACTTAAACTCTGATGTTCTGACACAAAACTGGCTTTGGCTTCTTGGGCTGATGCAAATAGTGGATGGGAAGGGTTGACATCAGACACAGGACAAAAGGTAGGGATAGGGAGAAACACAATGGCAGTTGAGTTGCATCTGCCCTCTTGCTGCTGTCAATGCTAGATTTTTGACAGTCAAGTGGCATCCATGGGTGTTAGCTTCTGGGGCAGTAAGGTATAACCTCACCCAACAAATGCTGGAACAGTTTTCCAGGATGGTAGAAGATCATTCCTGCGCTCTAGCTTCTCTGTGCAATCATAACCAAGAGAATCACTAAAGTTTTTGTAGGGCTTTCTAATTCAGCCATAAGTAAACTGCTTGTGTCTAGTACTCTTTTAACAATGAAATGGGAAGCCTGTAATGAGATATTGAACTGCCAGATTGACTCTCTCTTTACTAATCTTGTTCTATAGCTGGGAGTTTGAAGAGAGGGGAGACAAACTCTAGTCTAGAAGGAGTTTCCACCTTCTATGTGAGATCTATGTAGCATGCAATTAATGCTTCTACTTTTACCGTATAATTACTAATCTAATTAAATTATATGTTTACAGAATGACTTTATATTAAGATGGATAAGTGAAATGATATAAGAAAATGTAAAGAAAGAGGCATTTCTAAGCAGGAGGGGCCCAAGTCATAAAATGAATGAGTTTCTCTGCTAGATAAGAATCATTGACACAATAGTGATGTAGGAGTGGGTGAGGAGTGTTGGTTTAATAAAAAGCTACATAACCTGGGCAGCTGACTTTTGACAGAATCCAGACTGCTACTTTGTTTATATTTCGTACATTAACAATGGACACATATATGGACAGAACACCACACCTGGTGCCATGTAGGCAGTAAGTTAGAGAAAAGGCAGCATTTTGGGTGGGGAGTCATTGCTTAGATGATAATAACACACAAATTTCAAGCTAGCCAAGCTTTGTTGATATTCACTGTGTGGTAAGCAGGAGAAGGTGAAAGAAAGTAGCCATGTAAAGGTCCAGGAGCAGTGAGCTATGGCTATTGTGGTTTGGTGCACTTTGATTTTTCTTATCTTTTGTATGTTATATACTTAATTTATACTGTTTGACCTCTCTATTTTTTTAACCAATACTAAGTTGTTTTTGATGATAACTGGTTTATAGTATAGTTTGAAATCTGATACTACAAAAATCTGATATTTGACCTTTTCTCACAAATGAATTTAATTTTTTTCTAACTATATAAAATAATCATTTGTTATGGCATTTATAAAAACTAAACTAACTGAGGTAGTGTCATTTTTATCAAATTTTCTTATCTTTTGGGGAATGGGTCATAAATTTTAAGCAGTTTCTTATATACATATTGAATCTGAGATATTTATCAAAGAAGCTTTTTACACAGACACCTCTTCCTCTTCCCCCCCTCCCCAGTATGTTCCCTTTCTCATTTTAACTGCATTAATTCTCTTCATCTCTATCCCTTGTTTGGTCATGAACTCTTCCCCCATCCATACATCTGAAAGGTAATTTCTTTCTCATTCTTCTGCTTTGTTTATGTCTAAATCATATATCCATTTCAAGCCTTTCATGGTATATTGTGTAAAATGTTGGTGTGTATCTAATTTCTGTCAGACTGCTTTCCAGTTTTTCCAGGAGGTTTGGTTGAGTGGTGAGTACTCCAGTACCTGGCCCCTTAGAGTTTATCAAACCCAAAAGTTCATTTTCTTCTGTATGTTATATACTTAATTTATACTGTTTGACCTCTCTATTTTTTTAACCAATACTAAGTTGTTTTTGATGATAACTGGTTTATAGTATAGTTTGAAATCTGATACTACAAAAATCTGATTTTTGACCTTTTCTCACAAATGAATTTAATTTTTTTCTAACTATATAAAATAATCATTTGTTATGGCATTTATAAAAACTAAACTAACTGAGGTAGTGTCATTTTTATCAAATTTTCTCAGTCTAACCATGAGAAATCAATAGTTCTCCAATTATTTAAGTCCATCTTTATTTCTGTAATATTTTAAGTTGCTTCCATATAGTTCTTGTGTATTGGTACATAGACTCCCAAATATTTTATATATTCTGCAGTTGTTTTGAATGGAATTTCTCTTTTTCTTTTGTTCTTTTTTTTTCTGTAATATACAGAAAGACTGATGATTTTTGTGGATTTTTTTATATCCTGAAACTCCTCAATTTATTATTTTAATTTTTTAGTTATTTCTATAAGGTTTTTGGGAAATACCATTATATCATATGCAAAAACTATAGTTTTGTTTCCTCTTTGTCCATGTTTATTCCTATATTTCTTATTTCTTGTCTTATTCCTATAACTATATTTTTCTAGTAATATATTAAATCACTGTCATGATAGTGGTCGGTCATGCTTTATTCTGATATTGTTAGAAGGCTTCCAAACTTTCTCCATTACATATACTGTTTGAACTTGGTTTTATATAGGTACTATTTACCATGTTAAGGAAATGTTTATTTAGATTCATGATTTCTAGTCTTTTTAATAAGGAGTTAGATATTGTCCAAAGTCTTTTCAGCATATATTAATATGATCATATTATTTTTCTTGCTCTTGTTATTAATATGTTGTGTTTATAGTTTTTCTTATATTAAACCAACCCTGCATTCCTACTATAAGTCTACCCTGGTCATTAGATATAATTAAGAAAAAACATGCTGTATCTATTTGCTAATATTTTATTTAATATTTTATCAATGTTTATTAGAGATATTAGTCTAGAGTTACCTTGTTCTACTTTGTCTCTCTTTGGCTTAGGTATCAAGAACATATTCATATCATAGATTGGAAGGGTACCTTCTTTTCTTGTTTTTACACATCATTTGTGTAATATTGGAATGAATTGTACCTTAAATAATTTATATAATTCACTTATAAATCCATTCTGGTCCTCAAGTTTTTTCTTTGGAGAATTAATTTATGACTTGTTCAATTTCTTTTTCTCTTACTAGAGTTATGTAAATAAATTATTTCTTTTTCTTTTAATCTTTATATTTTAAATTCTTCATATTTTAAAGTATTCATCCATTTACCCAAGTTATAAGTTTTGTTGGCTTATAATTAAATAATTTCTGATATTTTCCTTTATTTCCTCTTCATTTTGGGGTGTGTGTGAATTCTCCTTCTTGATTTTTATGTAATTTGGTTTCCTTCTATTTTTTAAAAAATGAAAACTAGCTAACTATTTATTTATGTTGTTAGTCTCTCCCCCCCACCAAAGCTCCTAGTTTAATTTATCAATTCAGTGCTTGTTTGTTTGTTTGTTTTGCTTTCCATTTGTTATACTCATTTTTTAATTTTCAGCATTCTTACCTTGGTGTTATGCCAAGGAAGTTAATTTGCTGCTTTGCTAGATTGTTTTATTTGCATGTGTAATTTGTTGATTTGTTCTTTCTCTCTTTTGTTGATGAAAGTATTTAGGGATAGGAAATTTCCCCTAAGGATCATTTTAGTTGCATCCCATAAATTTTGGTGTCTAATCTTGTCATCTTCTCTGATAAAATTTTCTCTTGTTTCTATGATTTGTTCTTTGACAGACCAATTCTTTAGGACTAAGTTATTTAGTCTCCAATTAATTTTTAATTCTTTCTTCAAAGGATCTTTATTGAATATAATTTTTATTTCATTGTAATCAATAAAGGATATATGTAGTATTTTTCTCTTTCTGCATCGATTATGCCCAAATTCATGTCAATTTTTGCAAAGGTATCATGTACAGTTGCATACATGTAAACTCCTGTTTCTATTCAGTAATTTCCAGATATCTACCATCTCTGATTTTTCTAAAGTTCTATTCAGGTTCTTAACTTCTTCCTTGTTTATCTTTTTATTAGATTTGTCTAAGTTTGTAAGGGGCACATTGAGATCCCTCCCTCCATTATATTTTTGCTGTCAATTTCTCCCTGAAACAATTAATTTTCTTGTATGTATTTAGATGCTGTGCTATTTGGTATATATGTATTAGTACTGATTTGCTATCTTTAGGCATAATGTAATTTCCCTACTTGTGTTTTTAATAGTAAGCATTTATACTACAGGCTTCTCTGAAATCATGATTGCTACTCCCACTTTTTGAGTTCGCCTGAAGCATAATATAATGTTCTCCAACCCTGATTTTAACTTTATGTGAATCTTTATGCTTCAAGTGTGTTTCTTGTAAATAACATATCGTTGAATTCTGCTATCCAGTTCATTCTACTCTCTCTCTTTCTCTCTTTTTTTTACTATTTTGTAGGTGAATTCATCTCATTAATGTTCATATTTCTCAGTTCTGGCCTTTTCATCAGGAATCCTTGGAAATCCTCTGTTTCATTGAAGGATCATTCACCCCTTCCCCCGTATATTATACTCAGTTTTTCCAGAGAGGTTGTTTTCAGTAGTAATCCTCTATCTTTTGTTTTTTGGAATATCACATGCCTTTCCTCTTGTTCATAAGGTCAGCTTCCAAGTCTTCTATGATCCCGACTGTGGTTCCTTGGTACTTTCTTGAAGTACTTCAACTTGGACTGCCCATAGTACTTTTTCTTTTACCTGAAAGTTCTAGATTTTGACTGTGGCACTCTTGACAGTTTTCACTTTGGGTTTCTTTCAGGAGATTGTGATAGAACTAATATTCTCCAGTGTTTTCCTGATGCGACTTCTTTCCTACCAACCACAACATGGGAGAGTCCCTGGCACCTCCTCTTTCCCACCTCCAGTAGGGATTAGCTTTACTTAAAGGAGACAAAGCCATCCCTACTACCTGACTGACCTTCTTCAACACAGCTTCCTAGTCTCCTAAAGGCATACGAGCCACAGGCAGTCAGAGTCCTAAGATTGAGGGCCCCTCAGACTTGGGGGATTTCTGAAGACCACTTGAGTCACTGAATCCTCCATTCTGTCTTTCCCTGAGGACCGGACGAATTTCCATATGGAGAGGAGGGGGTTTGTGTCCATAGAAACTAAGAGCCGCTGTATTCTCGTCATGTATCTTTGTTGTGTTAGGCAAAGTAGACCTCTTTTTGTTACCTGCTTAATGATGTGCAAATGCCTCATTCCATTGCAATATTTTTCCTGAACTATGAGAGCACTGTCACTGGAGCTGCCTCCACCAAACCTGAATTCTTTCTATTTTCACATTTCCCTCCGGTTCTGAGAGATCTGGGCAGTTTTCATTTGTGATTTATTGAAATAGGGTAGTTGTTTTCTGGTTGGCCTGTTCTAACTTTGTAGGGGTTTAATTCTTGGATAAGGTTTACCACTGTATATTCTAAGGTATTGATTCTCCTTGTCATTTCCCCTCCCTAGCCATTCCATTATGTATCTCTTCTTTCATTTCCTCCAAGCACCAGGATATTCTTTTCTTTGAGGTACTACTTGGATCTGTTGTGTATTTGTTTCCTTCTGGGGTTTACCTTCTGGGCTTCTCTGAGTTCAAGGTATTTTTTTTTTTCTGCATTCAGAGTTGTTATCAGTTGCATTCACTGTTTATTCATATCTTCAGCTTCAGTTTCTGGATTTAGGACTTAAGGCTTGGGTCAAATACTGCTCATGTATTCCTCCCTAGGGTGGGTAGGCCTTGCTTAAGCCAGAATTTGGTGGAAAACAGTATATCCTGCCTTTTTGGCACAATTGTTTGGCTCTGTCTCCTATGGTTCAGGCTCAGGTTACCTGAATATTGAGTTGGTCCAAGATCACCAAGATTTTGGATTGGGCCAGGGCTGCCTATATTTGCTGGGGCAAATGTGGGCTTCGTGATCTCCTTTCATCTTCTACTGTGAAGCAGAGGAGGCCCCTGGGTTTCCCCTTGCCTTGCTTAGTATTGGCCTGGCCTGGTCTCTTGATGTGAGTGAAGATGAGACCCCTGGGTTGTCCCTTCCTGGCCTGGTGCTAGAGTGGTTTTGTTCCCTGCCCTGGGACTGGAATGCTCTGTCCTTCATCTTCTACTTACCTTCACTTTTCTCTGCTCCTTCCTCAGAATTCTGGCAGTCTTTTTGCACAGCTCTGGACAGAATAGAAGAGTTTATAGCTGATTATCTTTGTTTGTATTTATCATTATTTCTTCTGGTACATTTTTATCCACTGGAGGTATTTGTGGGAGAGAAATGGGCTCCTCTAGATCCTAAGACACCATTTCCTCATAATGTCTTCTTTGTTTCTTTAATTTTTTTTTCCTGGTTTAAATTGTAATTGCCCTCTTTTGAAATGTGTTTCAGTTTGTAGCTACCAGGCTGCCTAAGGAGTTGAAGTGGCTTAGGTCAGGAACAGAGCAGATCAAAGCTCCCATATGATCAGTATTGGACCAGCTATACTTCCAACCTGGTGGAGAGAGGGAGACTCAAGCTGAAGGGAAGAGAAGGGGAGGCTAAAATAGAAAAGGGGAAAGCAGGGCAAGAGAGTGGAGAAGAGGGAATCAGAGGGGATAGGAAAAGAAAGGACAAGAAAAGAAAAATAAAAGGAATTAAATACAAATATAATATTATATTTGTCATCTATAAGGGTGACCTTATAGATGTATATGCCATATGAATGTGTATGATTATTTCTTTGAATATTTCTCTATTTGTAATTAATTGAAAGAAAAAATCCCAGGTATGAGTCTAATAAGCTTAAGCAATCACATTTATCATTTTGTCAAAATATTTTGGCTTTTTATTCTCTATAGCCCTTCCAAATCTGAACAACCCCCATTCAGGGTGGAGGATTATCATTAGTATCTGCTAGGTCTGTGTGGGTTGAAAGCTTCCATAGAGCAATGTTATTTTGTTTTTATCTCTTGGAGCATTTGCTACTGGTTAATCTTTCTGATGGATATGTCAGGGTATTGCAGCTCTACAATCCACCCTGGCCTGTAATGGATGCAGCACTTGCATGTAATTGAAGTATTCAGTTTTGTGTTATAAACGACTCAGAATTTTTAATGTGCACAATGGCCCATGCTTGGAAATCAGGCCATTTGTAAAAAGGCTTGCTGATCTACAAACAGTCCAGTTTCTGTTTGTGACTTGGAACACCAAACAGAACATTTTGTATTTGATCCTGAAGGCAATAGGGAGCCACTGGGGTTAATTAGTAGGGGGTGGGCGTGACATGATCAGACCTGAATTTTAGGAAAATCACTTTAGTGGCTAAATGGAAATGGATTGGGTGGGGAGAGACTTGAGGCAGGCAGCCCTATCAGCAGGTTATTGCAATAGTCCAGGTGTGAAGTGATAAGGACCTGCACTAGAGTGGTGGCAGTGCCATAGGAGAGAAGGGGTTATGTCTGAGACATGTTTAAAAAATGTTGGCAACAGATTGGGTATGGTGGTTGAGCAATAGTGAAGAACCAAGGGAGACTCCTAGGTCATGAGCCTGAGGGGCTAGGAAGATGGTATTGTCCTTTTCAGTAATAGTGAAGGTAGGAGGTAGAGAAGGTTTAGGGCAGGGGTAGGGAAAAGATAATGAGTTTGGTTTTGTATGTGTTGGGTTTAAGATGTCTACTGAACATTCATTTTGAAATGTCTGCAAGGCGTTTAGGGATGTGAGAATGGAAGGCAGCACAAAAGGTTGGGGCAAGATAGGTAGATTTGAAAATCATCATCACAGAGGTGGTAATTAAATCTGTGGGAGCTGATAAGATCCCCAAGTGAAGCAGTACAGAGGGAGAAGAGAAGAGGGCTAGGATCCTATGGGACTCTTCTACTTGGAGTTCATGATCGGGATGAGGATAGAGCAAAGGAAACTGAGAAGGAGTTGTCTAATAGGTAGCAGGAAAACCAGGAGAGAGTGATGTCATGAAAACTACTGGTGTCCAGAAGAAGAGAGTATCAAGAAGAGGGCGATTGACAGCATCAAAAGTTGCAGAGAGGATTAGGAGAACAAAAATTCAGAAAAGACTGTTGAATTTAGCAACCAAGAGATCAAGGTAGCTTTAGAGAGAGGAGAGTAAGAAGAAAGAAAGTGGAGGCATGTAGTGTAGAGGCCTTTTCCAAGTGTTTAACCAGAGGGGACAGAAAAGTTATTGACTAGTTAGCAAGGAAGTGAGTTTTTTTTTTTTTTTCAGGATGAGGGAAACAGACTTGTTTGTAGGCAGTAGGGAAGGAGCCAGTGGACAGGAAGATATCAAAAATAAATGATGAAGCAGAAATGACAGAGGGGACAATCTACTGGAAGAGTTGGGAAAGAATGAGATTGTTTGAGAGATAAAAGGGTTAGTTTTGGAAAGGAGTATAATCACATCAAGATGTGAGATGCGGTAGAGAAGGAAACAGTTGCTAGAAGACATTTGGGTGATAGGAGATAAGGAAGAGGGAAGAAGGAGCTCATATCAAATGGGACTCAATTGTTTCTGTAAAAGAAAACTTTAAGGAATACTTTTGTCTCCCATGATAAGGGGGAGGCTGGTAGACTGGAATTGTGATATTTAGGGAAGAGCTGTGACGATTAAGTGATTGGGCACAAAATGGATGGCCAGGTTTGGGGTGACTTTTTCTTATCTAACTGAACATGTCTCATCCCCTTATTAGGCTATAAGTTCCTTGGGAAGGGAATCATTATTTCTTCATCTTTGGTGCATCTGGCACCACACCTTGCACATAATGCTGTAATGGAAAGGCCTGCTGCTTACTAGCTGGGTGACCCTGGGCAAGTCACTTAATCTCTCTGAGCCCTAGTTTTCTCATCTGTAAACAGGGATGATAATAGTACCTAGTTTGGAGGGTTGTTTTGAGGATCAAACAAGATAATGTATATAAAATGCATCACAAACTTAAAAGCCATATGTTAGCTATTATTAGTAATAATAATTTAAATCCAGTTAACTTAAAGAAAAATAATGTGTTACTTTTATATACACAATAAAGTTATTTCTTTATGTATCTCTTTGGTAAGTTGAAATCACTGTAGACATTGAGTGTGATGGTGATAAGGAATGGACCTGTGATTTCACTGGTATTATACACAACTCTTGTTCAGTAATTTCCTCCAACACTGAAGATCAGACTGCCTGAATATTGTGTTGGTCCAGGACCACCTGGATACTGGATTGGGTCATGACTGCCTATATTTGCTAGGGTCAATGTGGGCTTCCTAATGCAGTCCCATATTTTACTGTGAAGCAGAGGAGGCCCCTGGGTTTCCCCTTGTTTTGCTGGGCATTGGCCCAGCTTGGTGCCTTGATGTGAGTGGAGATAAGACTCCTGGGTTGTCCCTTCCTGGCTTGGTGCTAGAGTGGCTCTGTTCCCTGCCCTGGGACTAGGAGGCTTTGTTCTTCACCTTCTACTTACCTTCGCTTTTCTCTGCTCCTTCCTCAGGATTCTGGCGGTCTTTTTGTGCAGCCCTGGACAGAACAGAGGAGTTTATAGCAGATTATCTTTGTTCGTATTTATCATTATTCCTTCTGGTGCATTTTTAAAACTCCACTGGAGATATTTGTGGGAGAGAAATGGGCTCCTCTAGATCCTAACGCATCATCGTTTCACCATAATCTTTTCTTTGTTTCTTCTAATTTTTCTAAATAAGCACCTTCTCCTCAAGTTATAGTCTTAGAGAATTGTCTGGAGCACTAAAAAATGTTCAGGTGATTTATCCATGATCACACTGCCAGTGTGTGTCAGTAAGTCTTCAATACAGGTCTCCCTGGCTTCAAAGCTAATTCTTTATCCACTTGAGAAGCAGACCACTGGTCATGATTTTAAGAAATAAAATATCCTTTTCTACTTGTGTTAGGGGATCCCTCTGATATTTGCCAGCTGACATAAGAATAAATACATCGGTTTGGGGTGAACAGGACAGACAACCATTTTGTAGGTTATTCATGTCATAACAGGCCTTGACAGTATGTTTTTTATGTTTTACAAGCTATGATTTAGTCCATGGTATATTCATACTTATGAAAATAATAAGTTGTGTTATAATGAACTACTACTGTATAGGGAATACTGTTCTTTTTCAGGTACCTCTTGTATTCTGACTCATGTCAGTATTCCAAGTGAAATTTATTAACATGGAGGTAATCCTTGGTAAGGTAGTCCTTACCTTGCTTGAAGCAACTGTAGCTTTTTCTTTAAATGTAGGGAAACACATACATATCTTCTGATATGTGCCATATTCTTTTCAAAGAAAATACCATGAAAGTTTAAAATTTACTTTTTTTTACATTATCAATTTGCTTAACAATCCACCTTTTCCCTTTTTTTAAACTAAGTGTTAACAAAGGTAAACCAGCCAACAGAGACAAATCATTACAATTCTAACTTAATGAAAATATATCTCCCTGGTTTCACTCCCTGGTCTCTTGACTCCACTAGATTTTTACTTTGCCTCCTTGAAAAGTTCTAACAAATTCTTTGTCTCTTCTGCAAAATGCACTTTGGTCTTCTTAGAGCATGAAGACGACAACCACCCAACCAAAATGCAAATATTAAAACCATTGGTATAAAGAGAGCTGGACTTAGTATAAGAAGACATGGATCTGAGAATGAGCTTCACAGGTCACCATGTGACCATGGGCAAATCACCTCTCTTAGTTTTAGTTTCCTCAACTCTAAAATAGGGATAATAATAAGCAAGTATATGCACTGAAGTATGTAAAACACTGTGTAATTCTATAAATACTACATAAGTAAATATAAATATATTTATAAATATTTATAATTTATAAATTGTCCACCTCGGGATTTCCCCCTCCTTTTCTTCATAGAGTAAAGAAGGTCTTCTTATCCTTGGAGGGAAATTTGAAAGAAATGTTTAAGGTTTCAAAGTTTCATTTCTGACCACATTCATCTGTGAGTGAGGAGATAAAAGCCCATTTTTAAAATGGTGTTAAGAGATCTTGCTAACTTTTTAAGGTGTTATTTTCTTCAGTATTTTTGGGGGGTCTTCTCTAACAAGCTGTTGACTTGTTTTTCATGATTTTCTTGTATCATTCTCATTTCTCTTCCCAGTTTTTTCTCTACTTCTCTTACTTGCTTCTCAAAATCCTTTTTGAGCTCTTCCATGGCCTGGGTCCAATTCATATTTTTCTTGGAGGCTTTGGATATAGGAGCTATGACTTTGTTATCTTCTTCTGGTTGTATGTTTTGATCTTCTTTGTCACCAAAGAAAGATTCTATGGTCTGACTCTTTTGTGCAGTTTGCTCATGATCCCAGCCAATTGCTTGAGTTACAAATTTTTTGTTAAGGTAGGGGTCTGCTTCCAGTGTGGAGAATGTATTGTCCCAAGCTTCGGGGGTTTTGTGCAGCTGTTTTCAGAGATACTTCTAGGGCACTGTAAATTTTCAGTTCTTCCAAGGTTGTATGATCAAGGGCAAGGTGTTTACTCCTTTCCTGGCCTGTGCTCTGGTCTATGAGTGACCAAAAGCACTCTTTTCTGCCTTGGAACTGTGAGGAAGATTTCCTCTCCACAGCCACTACAAGCTCCACCATGCCAGTGCTCCTCCTTGCCCAGGACCAGCACCTAGAATGGTGACCCAGATCCAAGCACGGGCAAAGCAAGAGAATCCTACACCAGTACAGATATCCCTGCAATCCCCCTTTGATCAGCCACTTGATTCCCCCTCAGTCTGTGGGCCAAGAGCTCCGGAAACAGCTGCTGCCCTGGGTCTGAGCTGGGGCTGAGGCTGGGACCGAGCTTCTCTCTCACTGTGGTCACAGATTTTTCCTACTGATCTAAGTTGTCTTTGGCCTTTGTGGGTTGAGAAGTCTAGAAACCGCCCCAGCTGCCTGTGATTCAGTCCTCTGAGGCCTGTTCCAGCTTCGCTGAAGCCTGTTTTGCCTGTGCTCCCATGCCAAACTGCGTCCCTCTCCCAACCTGGCACTATAGACCTTTCCAATCAACCATCCAGGTTGTCTGAGGCTGGAAATTTGTTTCACTCTGTCTTTTTGCGGGTTTGGCTGCTTTAGGATTTGTTTAGAGCCATTTTTTACAGATATTTGGAAGGGTTTGGGGAGAGAGCTCAAGCAAGTCACTGCTTTTACTCTGCCATCTTGGCTCTGCCTCTTGTTAACTTTTTCATATCTACTCTGGTAATGTCAAGTGCCTATCAGGTTAGTCAGAAAGATTCCTGGTTCACTTGTGTTCCTACTCATTAGTCTGGCATTAAACCACTGCACAAAGGCCACATGCCTGTCTCTTGGCCCGATTTTGCTGCTTTTACAGGATATCTGTTTTGGTATCTCCCTCCTCAAAATGGAACCTTAAGCAGTAGAACTTGTCAAGTTGGTGGTGGAGAGGGACTTTATTCTCTCTCTGCTTAGATCTAGTAGCAAAAGTAAGGAAAAAAAGTTCTCCTCACTCTCTGGGATTGTGACAGATGTGTTGCATTGTGTGGGTGTCTGTCCTTGAAGATGAAAAGATGAAAAGAAGCTTCCATTCCAGAGCTCCACCCCACAGTCCATATTCAGAGAAAATAAAAATTGGTGGGAGGCCCAACCTAAGAGAAAGAGCCTCAAAAGAAAAATGTTGAAACTTGAAAGAGAAAAAACACCAAGTAGGGAAGTAGTGAACCTTCTAGAAAGGAGCCCTGAATAGGTTCTTTACAGTAGGCTATGAACATGTGTCAAGAACAGAACATGTTGTTCTCTTTATACATTTTTATATATGCATGTGTTCACATACACACATGAATGTCTATAGTACTTGTATACATATATACACATATATGCATGTATATGTATATATATATACACACACACTCAAACATGCATTCTCTATGTATACATGTGTATACCTATAAACCTAATATAAAAGAAAGAACAAAGTATTTTTATTTTTTACTTATCTGTATGTGTTTAAAAGCCTCAACTGAGGGAATTTGTACTTTATGAGAGGTTTTTTGGTTTGTTTTTTGCTTTTTAAGTAGGAGGGTTTCTTTTAAAACAATGGTATTCCCCAAGGTGCTTGAGGAAATCCTGTTCTACCCTGCTGGTTTTACCTCAGAAGAAAAGAATGCTAAATTGTAGGGTGGTGGTGAAAGCTCTTTTCTAATAATTTTCTATGTTAATAGAAAATCAGACTTGACTTCATTGCTATGAGCTGCTGAATCACTGTTTAAATCTGTGACCCCTTTGATGTCTGATTTGCACAGAAGTTGTAAGAGGCCTGGGAAGGAAGAAAGGGAGTAAAAAGGGGATTTTCTGACAGTATTGTAGGAGCCAAGTTTTATTATTCTTATTTTTTTTGAGGGAAAGGATTGTGGTTTCTTTTGTTGTCACAGTTACTATGCCATCTCTACCACACGCACAGACAGAGAGGCGTTCTATATTTGATGTGTATCTCCTTAATAATGAGAACAGACTAAAATGTTTCATTTGTCATTTGTTGTTATCATTAGCAGGGGCTAAATATAGTTAAATCCAAGTGGTGAAATGCGGCGATTTTATAAAGTAAAGAACATCATTCATCATTGACTGAAAATGTGGTTGCACATATTAGAAGCATGGCTTTATAAAGTCCCATTTCCAGTAATGTGGTATTTTTGTTTTGCTTTGAATATTTATGAATCTGAAAACATTTTAAGTGAAATTATGCTTATCAGAAATTGCATGTGCCTATCAACAATCCTTTTTTTTTTAAAAGTAGCATAGAATTAATCAACTAAGCTCAATTTTCAGCTTTTAGCTTTTAAAAGCATTTTTCTGTATTTCTAATACAAAGTGAAAGGATTTAAGCATTCTACCAATATTAGGGGCAAATCCTCAACATGACTTCCCTTCCTGTATAGCTAATAAAAGTTATGATGTAGCCCCTTGGTGGGGGCCATACAAATAACAAGTTTTTAAAAATCTACCAGAAATGTCTAGTGACCACAAAAAGCAATGCTATGAGAATCTCTAGGACAGATTGAACCCCTCCTCAAGTCCTGCTCTGATGCTTCATCAAGGTATGGAGGTGACCCTGGCCTCTCAAAGGTCATGCCGATGAAATATATGCTCAGGAGAAGCCTGCCATGCCACAAAGGCTCAAATTCAAGTCTTGTGACTATCTCTCTGATAGTCACTCACCAGCCTGACTATAGTCAGAAAGGCTCATTACCACATTGGCCATCAGGTGATGAATTTTTTGGTCATGGCAAAAACAATCTACCATAAACGTAGAGAGAATTCAGCATGTGGATCTATGTTGGTAACAAGAACATCTGCATTGACAAATTTCTTGAAGTATCAAAGTGCCTAATAGATTTATAATTCTCTTTATTAAAAAACTCAAAAATGTCAGATAGTTTTAACACATTAAGAAACTTTAAAATGTCAGATAGTTTTAACATAACTCCAATTCACTCAATGAACATATCTAAGTAATGCTTTCAATCATACTGTATTTTGGGGCAAAGTAACACTTCTGCACACAAATCTACATGATGACCCCCAAAGTAACAAATGAATTCCTATATAGTTTGTAAGGGTGATTCCCCCCCCCCCATAAATTAAAAGGTCCAAAATGTGAAATTTCACATTCTAGTCCTTCCCTCCTTTGAGCCAGTTGTTGGACCTTGGGTGAATGGCTTCCATTTTGGGTCTTAGTTTCTTCATGTGTAAAAATGAATGAGCTGTACTAGATGATTCCTTCCAGCTCTGAGATGAATTTTGTACTTACATGCTCCTCTTGCCTGTGTGCATTGCTGCCCCAGAAGTTATGATATTATTTATCTAGCTAGTCTGGGTCATTGAGGACATATGCTTTTACCCTCACAGGTCCTTGATTGGCCAAGAAAGCAGACACAGAATCTTAGACATTCACCATGGACAGGCTTCTCTCCTGTCAATCAATGAGTTTTTTTTTTAAATTATTAAGTACCAGCTATGTGCCAGGCATCATAGAAGGGCAAAAACCCTGTCCCTGGCCTGAAAGATCCCACATTTTATTGGGGGGAGATATGTAAACAATTATGTATATGCACAATATATACAGAGTAAATGGAAGGTAATCTCAGAGGGAAGGCACCAGCCCAGGATGGTTGGAGAAGGGCCATCTGCAGAAGGTGGAATTTGAGCTGAGTCTGGAAGAAAGTCAGGGAATCTAAGAGAAAGTGAGGTGGGAGAGCATTCCAGGCACGAGGGACAACCAATGCAATGATGTTGAATCAGAAGATGAAATGTCATGTTTGAGGAATAGCAAGGAGGCCAGTGGGGCTGGACCATAGAATGAATGAAGGAGAGTAAAGCGTGAGAAGACAGGAAAAGTAGGAAGGGGCCAACTGGTGAAGAACTTTAACCAAACAGAAGCTTTTTTTAATTTTTTATTTTTTAATACATATTGGAGGTGATACATATTCACTGGAGCTTATTAAGCAGAGAGTTGACATAGTGAGACTGGAGCGTCAGGAAAATCAGTTTGGCTTTGTGAAGAAGTCTAGCTGAGAAAGGGAGGTGTCATATAGGATGACAACTGATGTGGATGGCAAATCAAGTGAGGGTTTGCTTGTATATATGTATGTTTGTTTGTTTTAACTATAAGGGAGACATGGATGTAGTTGTAAGTAACAGGGAAGGAGCCAGTAGATGAAGACAGAATAAAGATCAGAGAGTGAGGATGATAATTCAGTCATTTTTTTCAGTCATATCTGACTCTTCATGACCCCATTTGGGGTTTTCTTGTCAAAGATATTGGAGTAGTTTGCCATTTCTTTCTCCAGCCCATTTTTCAGATGAGGAAACTGAGATAAACAGGGTTAAGTGAGTAGGGTCACACAGCTAGTAAGTTTCTGAAGCCAGATTTGAACTCAGGAAAATGAAGCTTCCTGACTTCAGGCCTGGCACTCTATCCACTGAGACACCTAGCTGTAGAGGAACGTAGAGGAATTGGCCTTTGCAAGGAGAAGGCCCACATCCTCATGCAAGACTGATGTTAAGGAGGACATAGCGGGGAAGATATGTGAGTGATGTAAGATGGAGTGTGGGGAAGTGAGGTCTCAGTGAATGATTTTGATTTTTTTCAGTAAAGTATGAGGCTAGGTCCTTAGCTAAGAGAGTGGCTGGGTTGGAGAAGGGGAAATGCAAGTGGGAGGATCCATTAAAGACTGTCTGATAGGTTTGGGATAGCAAATCAGTTAGGGAGATGTAAGGATTGCTTTGCTGCATTGAGGTCAAGTTGAGATTATATAAAATTGTAACGGATCCAGGCGGCATGGTTTCGTGATTTTTCTCCAGGTCTATTCAGCTGCATATGAATTAAAATGTAGAGAGTAAATAGTAGGTATAATCCAGGATTGAGGTTTGGCAAGGCACGATCATCAACTAGACAAGAGGCAAGGGATTCTAGAGAACTTAATGTAGTGCAGAAGTGGGTCAACAAGAAGTCTTCACTTATCGAAGCCTTCTCTTACAGGAGCATCCTTCAACCAATGGCAGGCTTGAAGTAACAAGTGCTCGTTATGGTCCTTGCTGTATTCTTACCCACATCAAATTTTGTCTGTTTGTCTGTTGTTTACCTAAAGCTCTAAACTCAAGAATATTAGGGAAAAGATGCAGAAAGACCATTAGGCCGAACATATTATTTGTTACTATTTTGGGAATAGATTAACTGTGGTATTCATAATGCTTTTCCAGTGCCCCCTCCTTAAGCCTAATCCCAACCCTCCGCACTACCATCTTTCAGCTCCAGCGCTTCTGGGTTGAAGTCTCTGTTCCTGAGGCAAAGCAACCAAGCTTTCCTTGAAGGAGTGTTAAAAGACATTCATCCCTTAGAGACTGCACAAATCCTTCCTAGGAAAGTGGTTCATACCTCTTTTAATAAAAGCATACTTCAGGTTGACAACTTTTGATAGCATTTATTTTTTTCCCCTGCATTTTTTTTAAAGAATTTATTGATATCCTTTGTTTTTGCATTACCTTCATTTCAGACTATAGACTTCCCTCCCTTCCTTACACAGGAACCTTCCCTTGTAACAAAGAATAACAAAGAAAGAAGGAGAGAAAGCAATTCAGCAAAAATTACTATCTCTGTGTGTTTGCAATACAGCCTTTCCCTGTTTTAGTGGAAAGTGTGTATAAATATGAAACACAGGAGTGAGGATATCCAGTAGTTAACGTTACAGTCAGTAAGACTCTTGCATGTGTCTTCATGTTCTAGTTCATTCCCCACCAAACCAATTTGAAAAAAAAAAAAAGAAAAAGAAAAAAAACCTGTGTAGACATAGTTCCTGTTCGTTGCTTTGCAGAGCCTTTAATGCGTCCTCTTTTGAGGCGGGAATAAGCTTTGGCTTCAAAAGGAGAGTGAGGTAGGAGGAGATTGGGTTTGTCCAACACTTTCTAAAGCAAAGGGAGTTTGTTACTACACTTCAAGGTGTTTAACAAAATCATTTGCATTTGAATGCTGATCCCTTTGAGTATGGGGCACACAGGAAACAGGCTTCTAAATGATAGATAAACTCTCCCTTTCTACAGGGAAGCTTCAAGTCAGGGCAACTGTGCTCTGGCCCCAAGGCTTAAGCCAAATCCTCTTCAGATCATAGTTAATGCTGCACCTGATTCTACAGCAGCTGCTGCTTTTGAACAGTATGATGCTTCTCCTGCCCCAGAGGACTTGAAAGTAGCCTTTCTGCAGCGCTTTCAGCCTTTGTAGATGCAACGAGAAAAACACAGGTTGTGAGATGAACCCAGGATTCCAGTTTGGGAATTCACCACCCAGCACTTAGCAGTCAGTGAGTTGAACCATTTGTCAATGCTTCCCTTCATAGCCATGGTTTAACTAGAAGAAAAGGTGACTATCTCAAATGGTGAAATGTTTGTGCAGAAATTTTTCCAGATGATACATTTGGTTATAGTGTTTGTTTTTTGTTTTTTTTTTCCTACGAATGTATGAACATCTGATTTTTTTTTTCCAAGAGGTTATTCAAATCACTTCTCTATAAGGGAGGGGCCTGGAAGGGAGGAAAAGTGACGAAGCAGGTGTGTGTGTGTGTGTGTGTGTGTGTGAGAGAGAGAGAGAGAGAGAGAGAGAGAGAGAGAGAGAGAGAGAGAGAGAGATTTCTTGAAGATCAGTTTCAATAACATCATCCTTAAAAATAAAGACATTTAGGATAGAACTTCTGCTTCACTGAATTGCCAAGGCGACCTTTAGGGCAACCCTGTTAATCTTGGAGATTACAGGAAGGTCAATATAGCCACTGATCCATCCTTTCCTGTGACCTAGACTGGAATGCCACCCACTAACTCTCATGCTTTTCAAGTCAGTTTCCTCTAAGCACAAGTCAGCTCTTTTTATTTTTTGCAATAGAGTAACCTGAAACCATACTATAGCTATAAGAGCACTTACTGCTATATATCCCAAAGGAAGTGAAACTTTATGAAGGTTATGAAAATTAGGATATGGTCATTGTGAAATCTCAGGGTATCTTTTAATTGAACCCTCATAGATATTCACTTATCCTGGGCTAGGATAAAATTGAGCAGGACCTCATTAAAGAAAATATCCATATATGACTAGGGTAGGTGAGAGATGCAGGAATATAGGTCATGGTTTGAAAATAAATAAATAAACAAAAAAATAAACTATTACATCCTGATATGTCAATAGAAGCATCTTTTCCTGGGCTGTAGCCCTGATAGGGGCTTGGGATTCATTACACATTAGGTTTATTTTGGGACTCACAGATTTAGAGCTGGAAGGCACCTTAGAGACTATCTAATTTAACACCCATATTTTATAGATGAAGAAGTTAAGAGGCTTGCCAAGGTCACATATATACTAAGGTGCAGAACTGGGGTTTGAACTCAGTTCCTCAGATTCCCTTATTCATTGCTCTTTTTTCTATACTCTGCTGCATTTTCTGAGAGGCAAGGGCTTGGGGTGAGATGCATCAATGAAAAATGTAGGTGTATTCTCTGTGCACAAAGACTTGGCATAACAAAAATAGCTTTTGCACCACAAAAGCTATTAAGTATAAACCAGTAATAATTGATATAATTTAGAAGATAGAGGTGTTGGTGGCACAGTGCTTACTCTTGAGAGAGCCTGGCACCTACCATTTCTGGAAGAAGTATTTGCATCTTTAATATTCAGTGTGATTGCAGAAGAATACTGTGGTTGTTTCATGAAAGGAACTCTCCACCCCAATGCTGAATGGATGTGGTTAGATATTTAGGTAGTTTTCTGCCCTGTTTCAATAGCTGTGAATTTCAAGGGGGAATGGAATAGCTTCAGTGAAAAGAATGCTGAGGGGAGAATCATGTTTTTTGCTGCCATCTACAGATGTCAAAGTGCATTTCTATAAAGTCTCAGCAAAGAAAACAGGTCATCCTAGAGCAGAAATGAATGAAAATGTGTCTAAAAGATTTTTAAAAATATATTTCATAAATATATCCTGATAGTAATAACATTTTGAGTACAGTATTGGAGTATTTTATTTTGCTTACTCTTCTGGCTAAAAATGTTATCTGTAGCAATCAGCAGTATTGTCTTTTTAACATTTCAAATTATCAGAGTGAAAATTTGTGTTATTATGAATGTCACAACACTGGAATACTGGAAGTATTGATATCTAAGGTCATGTCTAGCTCTAACAGTCTGTAAGTCTATGACATATTCAGAAATGAGTCTGAGGGTTGTCTTTCAGGGATAGTTTAGCTTCAGTACTGACTGTAAGAAGTGTGATTAAAAGTGAGTTGTAGGGAATTTTATGAGGATGAATGATAAACTGGATAACCTTTTAAGGTCCCTTCTATGACAGACCTGCTGGGGGAAAAATGATTTAGAATAACATATACTGCAGTAAGATGGTACCTTTAGCTGCTTCTGCCCTCATGTTTCATTCGTATATTTGCCAGGCTTATAATGACACCTTGCAAACATCTTTTTGTATTATTACTTAAAGGGTCAAATTTAGACAGGGATTACTGGAAAAGCGCTGGATGGAGAGAAAAGAAATGGCCATTAAGGAAACAAAGGAACAAGAAGAAAGAGAGAAGAGGCTAGAGGCCCTCAGGAAACAGGTGGTTTTGTTTAATTTGAGTATTTGAATATGCAATTAAAGATGCTTCTAAATACTATAATGTGATAGCTACTAAAGTTAATTTCAAGACATCTGCTTTTTGAAGTCAAACTCTTCAGAATTTGGATACATTATAGGGATTTAGATCTAGATGACACCTAGTTCACATAGGTCACCTCTTTTATTGGAAAGATATGAAAACTGGGCATCAGACAGTAGAAGTGAGAAGTACCTTGCTGGTCACTCAGTCAGCCACAGAGCTTGGATTCCAACCCAGATTTTCTAGTGCTCTTTCTAACGCAGACCTTCACTCAAAGGAGAAGAGTTGTTCATTGAAATCACATTTATGTTATCTGAAATGGCCAGTTCCTGAGTTTATTTAAACTTCATCCACACCTTTAGAAATCTCTCCTAAGACTCAGTGCCTCCATGTCACCTCTAGTTTGTTAACACTTTGATAATAATTGAGAGTAGTAAAATTCTGCCATAATAGCCCAGGGATTAAAACAGTTGCAAAGAAGCTGTTAGGCCTTTGCCTGGGCTTTGAGACGTCCTCAATTCAAGAGAACTTATAACTGCTTTTTAAATACAACATTTCTGCAGAATTGAGGGTTATGTAATAGTATTTAATACCTGAAGCAATAGTTCACTTGCTATGGGTATTGAAAGTAGATAACAAGAATAAAAAGTTAAGGGCTGGAATTTCAGGTCATGTGACCAACAAGATGGAGGACTAGACATTTTCTCTGACCCCATGATCTTTCAAACCTCTTCAAAACAGAAAACATACACCCAAAATAAAGTGAGTTCAGCCGTCTCCATGATCTAGCACACCAAGAATACAAGAGAAATTTTTAACAAATATACATGAACTGATGCCTACCCTGAGCTCAGTCAACAACCCTCCATCAATGCCTATTATGCTCCCAACAGCAAGGCTGCACTAACCAACCCAAGGACCCAACACATACGCTTGCAACAAAACTCAATTCTATACCCCAGTCCCCCCTTTCTCTTTCCAGTACTGTGGAGATCCTGGCTCCAGGATGCAGAAATTTGCTTGGACTGAGACAGTCATTTGGTGCCACACCAGCAGCTTTCTATGCTGCAAAAGATCTCTGTTGGAAAACAGTGGAACAGAGGCAAAGTGATAGGACAAATATTTGGGCCTGAGATAGAGCTCAACCCCCTCCCAAAGTCCCTACCCCAAGCCTTAGAAACCTAAACTACAGAAATAAACCCATGACTTTTAGTGCCAGATGAGAGGACTGAGGAACAGAGGGAGTAGGACAGGGGACTAGGACAGGACATTGGATGTGAGGCACTGTGAGGAACTTCATTAAATTTTAGGGAAAGAGTACTATGTTCAGCTGGGGCCATTTCTGTTCCCTAAAGTGTTGCTTGGAGCAGAGACCTAGGCTAGTAAACTGTGAATTGCCTAGAGTAGGAGGAGGCTGAGATGCTTTGAAATCCAGCTTCCAGAGAAACTACCATCAGAGGGGAGGGAGTCAGGAAGTGAGCAACAGGTGGAAATAAGTGCCGAAAAAGACTAACTTATCCAACATTTCAGGAAGGAGAAAAACTCTAAGACCTTGAACATAAGCAGATAAATCAACAGGGAAAACATGAACAGATGAAGAAAATATGGTCTCCAGATCTAGTAAATGAATAAATACTGTGAACTGAAGGAAAACAATCCAATGTTTGATAAGACAGAGAACCCTGTGAAATTTGAGGAGAACATAGAACCACAATACACTATTCCTGAGTGGTTAAAAGAGAAATGAGAATTATGAGAGCAAATTTTTTGCCTACACAACAAAAATAATGTGCAGGATAGTCTGCACATTAAGTCTGCTGCAATGGCAAGTCTCACCAAAGACTCAAAAGAGAGAATAATAAATTAGAGATGCAAATATACATAAATGAAGGGTGATCTAGAATAAGGAAGCAAAAAATAATAACATTAAAAGAAAATATGGTCATTATCCATGCAAAACATACTATCATACTAAGTATGCACTAAACATAGTACATCGTACACAGTACTGAACATACTAAGACAGGTTGTATAAAGAAAACCAAAGGATCATAGGTCTTCTAGAAGAACAAGACAAGACAAAAAAACAAAAAACAAACAAAAAAAAAACCAGCACCTGAATACCATATTGTAAGAAATAATACAAAAGAACTGCCCAGAACTTCTGAACTTAGAAAATGAAATGCCAATTGAAAGAATTCATAGATTGCCTCCAGAAAAACACCCAAAGCCACAAATTCCAAGATATATGGTGTTTGAATTTAACAATTTAATTAAAAAACAACAAAGTTCTCCAAATGATCAAGAGAAAGACCTTCAAATACAAAGAAAAGGAATTTTTTTTTCTTTTTGTATGGGTTTACATTTGAACTGTCTTATCATAGAAGCACAGGATTTAAAACTAACTAGAATAATATGGAGACAATGTGGTAGAGGAGAAAAAGTGCTATTTCTGGAGTCAGAGCAATTAGGCTCAAATTCTGGCTCTGATCCTTGCCTGTGTGACCTTGGGCAAATCACTTAACCTGGCTCAGCCTCAGTTTCCTCATCTTTAAAATGAGGGTATTGGACTAGGTGGTCTTGAAGGTCCTTTCTAGGTCTTGGTTTATGATCCTGTGAGGAAGTCATCTAGTCATAGGTTCCTAGATATGGAGCTAGAAAGATTCTCAGAGGCCATCTGGGTAAACCCTCTCATTTTACAAATAAGAAAATTCAGGCCCAGAGAGGTCAAGTGAATTTCCCAAAGTCACACATACACACACACACACACACACACACACACACACGCACACACACACAGAGCAGAGTCATTATTTAAACTGATTTTTCTGACTCCGAATTCAATTTTCTTTACACTAATACACCATGATTATATTATGGAACTACTAAGCATTTGCTTAGAGGCATATAAGTTACTTTGATTCTTTATACTTTTCTGGGGTGTGATGGGGGTGGAGGTCGGGGAGGACATAGTAGCTGTGACCTGCACCCCCTGAAAACTACCTAATGATCTGGTACAATGGGAACTGGTTCAACCAGAATCTAAAGATACTCTGAACCCTTGAATTTAATGCTACCCTTTAGTTTACCCAAACCTCCTTTACTCCGGATTGACTTAAAAGAGATTGTGCTCACGAGAGAGCTGTGTCAGCCAGTTTTCATAGTCACATTTTACCAAATGTGCAGGATATTGATGTTGAAGTGAAACTTTGTGATGCTTGTTAGGTATTTGCAGGGACATAAAAATTAAGTCCACTTGCCATTTGCACTTCCCTGGGTTGATATTGCTCTATTCATTTTTCAACAGCCTGGAATCAGAAAGAGAACCAAGTTAGATTTTTAAGTATATGGTCTCATGATCCTGTTTTTAACTATTGATTGCAGTCTTGAGATTCTTAATTTGAAATTAATCTGCTTTGTAGGTTTCTAAGATAGGTTTTGTGGTTTTATTATTATTCATTTTATCTTCTCCTCTGGATTTTTGTTATATTAATCAACTTTTCAGGCTTTAGTACAAATTGGTTAAAGATAACTAAAAATAACTAATTTGCTTCTGCATCATTTAGCTTTGTTGCACATTCTAATTAGCATCATTTTCTGTTCTGTTAGGTTTCCATTGTGGCCCAAGTTGATCATGTTAGAATGATGGCAGATACATTGGCCTCAAAAGCCAGAATGGGAATTGGAACCGAAGAAGAATTTGTTCTTCAAAAGCCACTCTTCAAATTGAATACATATACAGAACCCCAGGTCATTGTTATATTTGGTGGATTGTGATTTGAGAAAATTAGAATGATCAGGGTGGATAACTGTGCTGTGCTAATTATGATTAGAGTCAAACTAGCCTGGGGCAATTGGGGCTCTGTTCAAGATACTTTTATGTTGAAGAGAAGCAAGACCTCCCTCCAGCCCCACCACCTCTGCCCCTTGACCCAAAAGACTCATTTCCTAATTCCTTCTTACCCATTTGGGGTTGCTGTGACCTGAGGTCCATGTCCTTCCTGTCCCTATCCCAAACCACCTTCTCCCCTGGAGTGGAGTAGAGAGTTCCCTCTTCTCACTTTTGAACATTGGTTTGGGGGCATCTGTTGGGAGAGGGGCTGGTCACCATGGATGAACTAAGAAGATTGACTTGGAAAGGAAAAGGCCAGGTGGCCTACTACCCCTCTCCCATTCCTCTACCTCACTTAGTAAAGTCAGCCTTATCACTACCCATTTCCCTATCTTCCTCTGCCTCCATTTCCAGTATGATCTTCCTACCTTTCTAGCCTTCTTATACCTTACTCTCCTCCATGTCTAATTACACTGGCGTACTTGTAGTTCCTCCAACTTGAAACTCTTTCCCTGATCTCTGTGCCTTTGAACTCACTGTCTCTTATGCCTGGAATGCTCTTCCCCCTCACCTCTGCCCCTTAGATTCCCTGGCTTCCCTCAAGACTCAATTTAAATTCTAACTTTTGCAGGAGGCCTTTCCTAGGCTTCCTACCCCAAGCCAGCTAATACATATTATTATTACCTTTCAGGCTACCCTTATCTACTCCATATATGTCATATAAATATAAACACACATATACACATATATACATATATATACACATACATATGTATGTGGTTATTTGCATATTATCTCCCCCTTTAAAATGTATGATTCTTAAGGCAGGGATTGTTATTGGTTTTTGCTTTTATTTGTATCTCCAGTTCTTAGAACTAGTGCAGTTCTTGATATATAGTAAGAGCCTTATAAATGCTTGTTGACTGATTGTTTGACCCTTTAGAACCCACCCCTGGATCAGCTACTTACCAGCTATATGATCTTAGGAAAGTCACTTCTCCTCTTTAAGTCTAGTTTTCCCATCTATAAATGAGGAAGTTAAATTAGATGACCTCCAGTTTCCTTTCTGACTCTAATTCTATTATCCCAGTTCTCTTCCTCTCACATTCCTACCATCTTTCTGGTGCGCACTGAAATCTAACTTTCTCTTGAAAGTAGCTCACACCTTGGCATCCAACCCCAGCTGTTCCTTCTCCCACACATTCTAACATGAAGAGCCAGCAGAAACTGGCATATTTCTTGTTCCCTCTTGCCACTTTTAGGTCCTCTCTAGTCTGTCATCACTCAGCAACTACATCTAGTTCTTTAAAGTTCATTCTTCCTGTCCAGATCCTTGTTATAGTAGAGTATGGACTCCACGTAGTTCTCCCTGCTCTCTGATAAGTTCAGTAGCTGGATCACAATCTTTTTTCTCATCCTGAATCCTTACCAATTCAAATAACCTTGTCTCCGAACTCTTCAACCTTTTCAACACTCACGACCTCAGTCACATGTTTACCTCAACAAAGCACATAATATACCTTAGATCCAATCCTCCCTGCAAATGAACTTACCCCAGTTGTTAGGAATCCTATTTAGGTCTATGATGATGACAAAGTAAAGCTCTTAAGCTATGAATTGTCTTCTGGCATTTGAAAACTGTGGTTTGAACCATCTTTGTAGTCAAGATGTAATACCTAATTAGTGTATATTATTTCATAATAATGCTAGTTAATAGAAAATATTTGAATAAATAGTTAATACCCAAACTGTTTATGTAAAGTTATTTTCAAAATCTATCACTGACTTTTTTTTTTAACCTTTGCAAATGTAAAAGAGAATGTATCTTTTAAATTCCCCTTGAAGGGCTAATTTTATGCTTATATTTGGTTGCTTAATACTCCTATACTGCACCAAAGAAGGTCCTTCTAGTTCAATGTTCTCATAATGTGGAAATTATTTTTAAATCTTTATAATCCTTTAAAAGGAAACACTGATAAAGCTTTCCTACATCTTTTTTCTATTTTTGGCTACATTTTTAAAAACTATTTTGACTATTACAAATACCCAAATTTACTACAAAGGACATATGAAGAAAGATGCTATATGCATCCAGAAAAAGAACTGATAAATAGAGAGATGTATAGAATGCTTTTGCATACACATACACAGAGATTTGTGTCTAATGGTAGCCATCTCTAGGGTGGGTGGGGGAGAGAAAAAAAAAGAAATGTATGTGATAACTTTATTATATATTTAAAAGGAATAGCAAGTTGTACAAAATAGATTTTCAGTCTCATATATAATAATCTTTTAAAAATTATATTGTTATGGAAATGCTTATTTTATTCCATAAATTAAAAATAAAATAAATTTTAAAAAGAATTAAAATAGATGGGAAATTTTATGCATAAGGAATATTGCTTAGCATAACAAAAAAGTAGAGTACCTACTCTTTTTTTTTTGGGGCGAGGTATTCGGGGTTAAGTGACTTGCCCAAGGTCATACAGCTAGTAAGTTTCAAGTATCTGAGGTCAGATTTGAACTCAGGTCCTCCTGACTCCAAGGCCAGAGCTCTATCTATTGTGCCACCTAGCTGCCCTGAGAGTACCTGTTCTTTAGAGTAACAGGATTAAAGAAGGCCAACACTACACATAAATATGCAAATGTGAAGGCTTTGAGTTTGTGTCATATAAGGATAGTTTGAAGGAACTGAGGATGTTTAGCCTGAAGGACAGTAGGAAGAGGAACCCACCGCTTCTCTAGGCACCCCATCCAACTTTTGAACAGCTGTAATAGTTTGTGATCCTAAAATCAAACTGAAATTGAGCTCTTTGCAACTTTTGCCCATTACTCATGGTTCTGTCCTCCAATCTTTCCTCCAAACGACAGCTCCAGTTTAGCTGGAGCCCATTTGTCAGGTAAGTCAAAGTGATCATTTCTTTCATTTATGGGTCAGACTAGGTAGTTGCTGAAGACCTTTCTAACTTTCAATTTCTGTGATTCCTTAGACCACGAAAAAAAGTACATGTATTTGGCTTTTGTGAATGAATAAATATCTTTGAAAGATTTTTGGTGTACGAGACTATCTCAAACCCTGCCTTAATTTTTTTTTCAATGATTGCATGTTAACTATCACGAACCCTTCTAATTCCTTAAAGAAAAAAAGGGGAAAACTCTATCAGTGTTCTTTTTATTGGATTGGAATACTTAAAACAAAACAAAACAAAACAAAAAAACAAACCAACTTTCCTTCCTAAACCAGTTCTCCCAGAGTTTCTGGTTTCTGTTAATGGCATTCCATTTGCCTAGTCATGCAGGCTATCTTAAGATTCAGTCTTCTATGACAGCTCCCCTTTCTTCTCAAGCTACCCTAATTTAATCCTTCCAATCTTAATCTAAGGCCTATCCAGTATTCAGTAATAATAAGAGCTAACATTTGTATCGTGCATTAAGGTTTGCAAAATGCTTGATCCTCACAACAACCCAGGGAGGCAAATACTATTATCCCAATTTTATAGGTGAGAAAACTGAGGCAAACAGAAGCTAAGTGATTTGCCTAGAGTCACAGAGCTAATATGTGTCTGAGGCAGGATTGAACTCAGGCCTTTCTGACTCCAAGTCCTGTGCTCTATCCTTTGCATCTCCTAGCTGCTTTTACTCAAATGATCTGTAATCTCATAGATGAGGGCATTCCCTCTGATAATGGATATTAAAATACCTTCATACCTGCCTCCTCAGTGCTGATCTTATCCTTGTCTTCCAATGAGTTTGTCACAGGGAGGTCAACCTAGATAAATGGTTGGGGCCCCCATAGTTTTTGCTTGGCATTAGGAAGATACTAATGAAGCAAAAGAGATGTCCACTAATTATCTCTTGTTTTTACCACATGACCAGCCCATCTTTTTTGCTCAAACATTTCTTCTGTGGCATCTTTTACATTGGTTCGCCTTCATAATTTGTTGTTTGTGTCATATGTTGCAGTTTGCTGCACCACCATGTTCCTGTTAACTTTTGGATAAAATTCATTTTTAGTTCTCTAGAGATTATATAACTTGTAGCTATACAACAAAACCAAGTTAATATTGCTATTTAAAAGGCTGGTTCTTTGTTTCAGGGAACAATTTAGGATCATTAAAAGAACTTTGTAATTTTACAAAAACAATCCGACCCATCTCCTCTGCCCATTAAATTCTGGGCCCAGCTCAATTTCCATTTGCAGTTTGTGTTTCATGTATACATATACAAACATGCATGTGTGGACCCATACATATATCATGTTTTTGATATGAGTACGTATCAATCTAGAAATTCGTCATTCTTTATCCACTTAGTTTTTCCTAGGTAGATAGGCCAAATTTTGAGTGATTATAGAGGTCATGCAGGAAACTTTTTGATGTTCTAAGATGTGATGCAATCATCACAATGTCATCTACAAATAGATGCATCTGGAGGACCTCACTATCTTAATAGGAATTACCCCTTCAACTTGGACTCATAAGCGTCACTATTATAGTAGTTGTAGTTATCACATACTTCTTTGTATTTTATTTATAGATGCATGTATTTTTTTTCTCTTACTAGAATATAAGTTCCTTGGTGTTAGAGACTATGACTCCTTGTACATCTAATCTGCTTCCATCATTAGCATAGTGCTTTGTACTTGGTAGGTATTCAGTAAATGTCTGAATGCTGAACTTTTCATTGAAAAATCAAACATTTTCTATTCTACTATATTTTTGTGCATTTCTACTAGACAAATGATTTTAAGGGTTTGGAGATTTCATATTTTTATCTAGTCATTTCATTTTTGTTTCCTTTTTCTTTAAACTTATGACTCCCTTTTCATCATCTGGGAGGACTTCAATGACACATGAAAGTCTTCATTTGCTAAAATCTATATGTGGTCAACTTCTTATCATTGTATCTCTTGGCACTTAACATTCATAGACTGAATGTAAGAGGAATAGGGTCCAATCAGCTGTAAATGAAAGAACAAAACTGAATTACTCATCTGTCTGTTCCCACTTAAAATCAGATTGATGGAGACATTGCCAGTCCTGCTTAAAATAGAAACTCAGTGATTTATTGGTTAAGTTGTATTGACTTATTTTCTTTCCAATAGTTGCTATTTATTTAAACTTGATCTATACATTGTCAAATCATTATGTGAAAATCTATTAAATAAATATTGGTACCTACTTTAATATCAGTGCAAGGAAAATGGAGCTTGGCAATATATATTTTGCCTCTGCAAGGAAGATGTTGTACAATTTTAGTCAATAAGTTTAGATATAAGGATAAACTGAAGCTAAGAAGATATTACCCCATCTCTTTGACACTTTAACTAATTAACAGTAAATTATTCACATGTAGTTTTTTATAGATCCAATGAGTTAACATATATAAAATGCTATGCAAACCTTAAAATATTATTTAAATGGTAGCTTTAAAAAAGTTTGAATTATATTACATGGCATTGATATTTTACTTTCAAAAGATTGTAAATAATTTTATTATGAACTACAATAACATGTTTACATACAAACATTTTATCTTCTGTAAAGAAAATGTGTATAACTTTGGAAACTATGACAGTGAATGTTGCTGGTATTCTTATTTAATTATATTTCATTTTCTTTCTCCAGATAATTTCTGACCCCAGACTTCGTATTGAGTTAGCTCTTCGAGAAGCTGGACTTCACAGAACACTTTATGCAAAAGAGATCTTGCCAAAAATTAGTCCTTACAAACTTCCAAGAAGAGACATGGCATCTACTGTCTTTCAGATGTAGACTTCAGTTGCAAGTCCCATCGTATACAAGCAAGAGCCTTCTTTTTGATTCAGATATAAACTATCCTCAAAAGAAATTTGTTAACTATTAATTTACTATGTCTTAGATACTTGATTATTAATATGTGGAGTGATTTCATTTGCAAATAAAATTCTTGTATGATTCTCATTACATATTGAATTGTTCCCCATATCTTTACAAAATAAAGTTTTGTTATCAGATTCCTTAAGAGTAGAATTTATGAAAGACATATATAGTATCATTTAAAAAGTTACATTTTGAGATTGATATTTTATATGATGAACACAAAATAACTTTGCAAAACAAAATAGTCATTGGAAAGAATTAGATAATATGTGGCTGCTGTCAGCTAGTCTTCATTTCCATTTGTTATTTCAGAATTTGACTTTTTAATTATGAAAGCTTCATTATCATTAATACTTCTATTATCCCTTGATTATTATAGGAGGAGACTCAACCTTTCTCTAAATTTAGAAACCAATTTGGTGCATCATGTTTACTGCAAACCAATCATCCAAGCAATTTCATTTTGCAAATTATTCCTTAAGAATAAATTAGAAACTAGAAATAGCATTTCAACCACAGGAATACTGAAATTTCTTTATTTTAGCAAAGAAAAATCTGTTGAAATAGATGGAATAATAAAAAGTTAACATTGTTTCAAACTCTCAAATTTCTAAATTATATACTCTCTGTCTCGATGATTCTGTAGAGAAACATAGGAAATAAAAACATGACAATTTTGTGACTTGATTTCTAGGAAACAACTAGATTTCTGTTGTTGGAATAACAAAGCATTGTTGTCAAGTGATATCCTAGGTGTGTGGGTGGTGGCAACACTACTGTTCCTACCACAATTGCTACTACTAATGGGAGCTGATAGGAGCCAGAGCCCAGATGGGAGAGTAAAGGGAGCATTCTAGCCAAACTCTCCCAACATCCTTCTCCAAACAACTTTAAAATGACCCATCCAATCGAATTTTAAAGTGGCATAACCAAAAAAAGGTCAGAGTGAGACATTTTTCCAGCTCAGGATTGGGGCTAGCCTGGAGCACAGTATAGTGGAGATACTAGTGGTGGGCCTTGGAGTCAGCAGCAACAGCAGCAACAGTAGTACCAGGTACTCTCACTATCCAGAGAGAATAAAGAGATTGGACACCCAGTGAAAAAGGAACTTACGAGGGACCCCTGTGCTAGCACAAGGCACAGGACTAAGTTCCCTTTGTCATCTCCATTGCTTATTACCCAGTTCTGCATCACAGAGGAGTGCTGGTGCCTGTGGTTGTAAGGAAGCAGGGACCTACCTGGATAAGGCTCATAGTGCAGACCTGTGACTACGCTTCTCCCAGATGACACCTTGGAAGTACCAAAATTCATCAAAAAGAAAAGTCAATCAATATTTATCGAGAATCAATGATTTACAAGGCACCATTAAAGATTCAGTCCCTTATCCCCTAGCATTTATGACCTGGTTGCATAGACAAAATAAATACACATAATTCTACATATAAAATTGTGGAATATAAAGACCAAGTGATGGTACAGACATTAACTACTTACAGAAATTCAGAAGACAGAGGGATTATTGTGGTCTGAGATGAGCTAAAAAGCCTTTGTCGAGAAAGTGAAAATTTAGTGGGGACTTGAAGACCAAGTAATGGTGAAAAAGGAGACCATTCCAGAAAGAACAATGGACTAAGCAAAGATCTCGAGGTAGGAAAGCACAATGATCAGCTAGGTGGCACAGTAGGTAGAACACTGGGGCTAAAGTTAAGAGTTTGAATCTGGCCTTAGATACTTCCTAGCTGTGTGACCCTAGGCAAGTCACTTAACCTCAGTTTCCTCATCTATAAAATGAGGATAATAATAGCACCTACCTTCCAAGATTGTTAGAACCAAATGAGATGATGATTATAAAGTGCTTAGCATAGTGCCTGGGACTTCCTCATTTCTTTCCTACTACCCAGAGACTGACCCAACAAGGTTCCCAGGGGTTTCTGCTCTCTTAAGAACACAAGGATAGGACTTATCTCCTTTGTGCTGGTCTTGAATGGTTAGAGTCATGGAGTGACACAGGGTCATTCAAAGAAAAGATCTTAGATATTGTAAGAAGGGAATTCTCTGGAGTATTCAATTCCTTACTCCTATTTGAATCATGAAAGTTGCGCAATCTTGTTTGCAATAATAGCCTTTCTCAGAGTCTCAGACTGTCTCCTGCAGGAATAGTGGCTGAGGAGGAGATGACTGTGACACTTGTATGGGTGCTCTATCTAAGAACGTACCAATATTCCTGTTCTCTTTCATTCTTTCAGTGATGATAGGTTACTCTACTGCCTGTAATGACCTGGTTGGACTGGTTTTTACCATTCATGTCCTGACAGGTGACTGTGACCTTGAAACCCAAGATATTTTGCTTTTTTCAGCCACTATGAAGTTGTGCTCTAATAACAAACACCTCATTAAACTCTCTTTCTTGTAGGGAGAATTGGAAATTAATGGCAGAATCATATAATAGATAGTCTTGCCAATTATACTGAGTAAGCCAAAGCATTGGGTCAAGTGAAATGAAGGAAAAATTGTATTTCCTCTTAGAAATTAGGAGAGAAAGAGAAATAGGCATCCTTCCTAGAGAGAAATCAGAGAAAGGGATTTATTTCAAGTAAATATGGTATTTTTTCTCTTTCACATCAATAATCAACAATCAATTAAAAAGTACTTCATTTCAAGACCTCTACATTCATAAATTCACATCATGACTCAGAAAGTCAAAAGGCCAAGAAACTACAGACAGATACTAAGTCAGAGGCAAGGAGATGCGAGATGGGTACATTTAATTTTTAAAAAAATAATTCTTTTTTGGGAGGTCATCAGTTTGTTTTTATCTGCATTTGGCTATGGCAGGAATGGGCTTATTTCCAACAGAGGCAGATGAACAGATAATATAATTTTATTGAGGCAAAAGGTGAAAATCCTACCCCTAAAATAAATTTAACCTCTCTGAGGGACTCTCAGTGCAGGAAACATGAAAGACTTCTGACTACATTGCTAAGGATTATGAAGTCCTGGGGGTTGGAGGGTCAGGAGAAGGAAACACTAGGAACAGGTGGTGTTTTTTATCACTACTGCCAATTAAAGGTAGGGGAGAAGAAGGTAGGTGTATTTTGGAAGTGGGTGGCTTTCTGAGAACATGGTGTTTGAGAATGAGATTTGATTACCTCAACAGCTGAAAATATATGGATAATGAACTCTTGGCTAGGGACAGAAATGAGAACTAATGCAAATTTATTTCCTGGAGTCTTGTGAATCTTATCTAGAAGCTTTAAACTGAAAAGGAATGGGAAGAGAAAACTTCCCAAAGATCTCTCCTCCCTATATCCCTTTGATTCAAAGTACCGTAGAAGGCTGCCTAAGTAAAAATTCTCTTGCCCATGCTACCCTATATTTCATGTCCCCATTTACCTAAACCTGTGCCTTCGTATAACCACTGTCCTCATTGATTGTGCTCTTTGAAACCCATTCTGTTGGTAACAAACTGATTTCTACAAGAAGCCCTTCATCGTCTTCCTTAATCTTAGTGCCTTTTCTTTCAGATTATTTCCAATTTACCTTTATATATTTTGTTCATATGTAGTTGCTTGAGTATTTTTTCCTCCATTAGACTTATGAGCTCCTTGAAAGCAGGAACTTTTAAAATCTTTTTATCCTCAACACTTAGCACAATGCCTGGCATGTAGTAGGTACTTAATAAATGTTTGTTGATTTGACTTGACACCTTTTTTTGTTTTTTTTTTTTGGGGGGGTGGTTAGGCAATGGGGTTAAGTGACCTGCCCAGGGTCACACAGCTAGTAAGTGTTATGTGTCTGAGGCCGGATTTGAACTCAGGTCTTCTGAATCCATGGCCGGTGCTCTATTCACTGTGCCACCTACCTGCCCCTTGACACTTTAATTAGATATATTTCTCTACTACTCCTTCCATCTTGCAATTATGGAAAGCTAACTCCCCTAGAAGACACATCCAGGATAGCTAGGTGTGTGTGTGGAAAAGACCAACCCTTTACCCTCTTATTCCCCCGCCCCAAACATCCTTAATCCTGGTTCCAAAGCCATCTCAGAATCCATCCTAGTTAGAGGAAAGGCTGTGGGTACCTTTGCTTTCACCTGGCTTTCCTCTTTCACCAAGGCTGTTTGATCAGATAGTTTGGGTAAGATGGGAGTCAATAACTCTTCCTTCAAATAAAATTGAGGACCATTAGGTCTTACTGTGTACCCTGCAACTGAACTTTCTTTAGTATATAGTCTTCCTCCATTAGAGTATGAGCTACTTGAGAGCAAGAACTGTCCAGCTTTTTCTATTTGTATTCCTAATGCTTAGCCAAGTGCTTGGCACATAGGAAGTGCGTAAAAATACCTTCATTTTTGGTCGTCTTCTCTAGTACAAGGTGTACCTTCTGTCATGCCATTCGACAAAATTGGGCCAGTAGAAAGAATAAGCTTAGTTTTGGCTCTTTGACACTATTTCCTGATGTTCCTTCTTCACTCAGTGATCTCTCTTCCTTTGACATTAACTCCATTCAGATATATCACCCCATTCAGATCTCAATGGCAATTATCTATTTTTGGATCATTTCCCTTTTTAAGGAGTTCAGTATCTGACTCACAGCATTTCTTTCCCCATTAACCCCTCCCCTTATACTTGAGGACTTCAAAATTCATGTTGATATCCTGTCAAACATCCCCCTTTTCAACCTCCTGACCTCCTATGTACCTTCCCTCCATAACAGCCACCTAGAGGAATGATCATTAATACCCTTGAATTTTTGTTGTTTTTCAGTTATTTCAGTCATGTCTGACTCTACATTATCCCATTTGGGGTTTCCTTGGCAAAGATACTGGAGTGGTTTGCCATTTCCTTTTCCAGCTCATTTTACAGATGAGGAACTAAGGCAAACAGGGTAAAGCAACTTGCCCAGGGTTACACAATTACTAAGTAAGTGTCTCAGAATGGATTTGAACTCAGGTCTTCCTGACTCCAGCCCCAGACTCTATCCACTATGGGAACTAGCTGCCTTAATGGTAATTCTAGCTATCATTAAATCTATCAATTAAAATCTCATTATAAGATGTGTCAAATGATATAAACCCAGAATTTGTGAGCCATTATTGAAGCACAGTTCTTGGTAATGCATGCTAACTATATTCAAGTATTGCTTCAAGTATTTGAAGAACTGGCAGGTGGAGGAGGGATTAAACTTGTGTAGTTCAATTCTAGAAGAGCCATAAAGTCACCTGGGACAGTGTCTGGCTTGATATAAAGAGAACCTTCCAAGAAGTGAGATCTACAAAAGAAGAGATGTGAGAGGGGACTCCCACTTGATCGCTTTATAGAGGAGAGAGGTAGATGTGTTTCATACAATATATGTATTTGCATATTTTAAAAATATATGAATTAGTGATAATGGGCAGCTAGTTGGCACAATGGATAGAGTGTCAGGCCTGGAATCAGGAAGATTCATCTCCCTGAGTTAAAATCTGGCTGCAGATAATTCCTAGCTGTATGACCCTGGGCAAGTCATTCTACCTTGTTTGCCTCAGTTTCTTCATTTGTAAAATGATCTAGAGAAGAAAATGGTAAACCACTATAGTATTTTTGCCAAGAAACCCCTAAATGAGGTCACAAAGAATTGGACATGACTGAATAACAAAAAGTGATAATGGTTTTTTCTTCTTGTTTTTTGTATTTAAAAATACCATTTGTTATGTGGGATGGCTCTCTGCAAGGGTGAAAGATACTGAGGGAAATCATGGTAGGTTAAAAAAAATAGAAAACATTAGTCCTGCAGAGAAGAGGCCAGTTCTTTCCACCACCTGTCAACCAACTGCAATAGGCAAGTCACTATAGTTGAAGCAGCACTCCAAGGAAGAGACAGGATGCAGCATGTGCCAAGCAAGGAAAACTTCCACCAACACCTTGACTGCAATCTCTGCTCTGATGGAGGCATCCCAGGATTCTGAACACCAGGGCCCTTGGGAATGGCAATGCTTCTAGCCCTGTACCCTTAGCCAGGATTCCCAAGGTCACCTGGAAAGCAACCCTGAGGAGATGCAACTTGACAATTGCTCCTGCAGGTGATACAACCACAGTGACTAAAATCCAAAAACAAAACCTCTTGCCACCAAAGTTCTTGGCACTGTCAAGTAGTTCAACACCAGAAACTGATATTTTATCAGTGGAAATGACATTAAAGAAGAAGCCTTAACATTTACTTTGCCCCTGCACCCTAAAGACCATGCGAGTTGTCCATCCCATTTGCAGCTGAAATCCTTCAGTGTTGTTTCCTTGATTAGAATGTGAGCTCCATGAGGGCAGGGTCTATCTTGCTTTTCTAGTTTATTCCATCAGTTTTCATGGTGCTTTACACATAGTAAGTGCTTAATAAATGCTTTATTCATTTGCACATTTATTAAAAACTTGTTTTTAAAAATCTAGAGATGTCCTAAAGTTGTATGGTTTGACTTGGGCTGGGAGTGGGTTTACAGTCTCAAGCAGAGGCCAGCTGACTTCTTGTCAGATATATTATTTAGGAGATTCTTGCTAAGGTACGGAATTGACCAGATAGCCTCCAAGGAGCCTTCCAGCTCAGATTTTGTGATTTTCTGCCTCTCTTCCCTCTTCACCTCTGGGCATCAACTTTGCTCCTGAATGTCTCATCCACTCCATTTTTATTACCTCCCCTTCATCCCAACTCTTTCCCCCCTTGGGTGACATCTTTTGTCTCTATTGATGCCTGCATTTTAGCATGGGATATTTGATCAATACTAAGAGCGGGTCTGAAGCCTCCTTACTCTTTTACTGTTAAAGTGATGCCAAAGAAGTTATATAAAGACAGTAGTAAACTGTCGCAGGAAGATTTGTTTTCCAAATAGCAGGCATTGATCCTGTAGCAATATTCTATTGCATTGGTATCCTTCTGTTCTATCTAATGACTGTGGTGGATTGAATCATTCTTTTGAAGGATATTGATATCTTAGCCATATTTATTCAGTGCCTTCCTGGCTCTGATATAATCTGCTTTTAAAAATAGTTGTTTGCAGGCAATAGCTGATCCACAAATCTCACAAAAAGAGAGTTCAATTTAACAAGAAAATAGTGAGTTCTCTGATATTTTATTTAAACCAGCAAGGATTTTTTATTTTAAACTCAGCTACTGTAACCCTATAAAATTCTTCCCAATGTATGCAAGTTAGTCTTTAGCCTTTAACTGCCATCTGCTATTCCATAACCCCTTAAATGGCATAATTCATTCTTGGCTCTTTCATGTATGAACCTTAGCTATCCCTCAAACAAAGGAAAGTCTTTGGTGGGGATCTGGAGGTGATCACATGAACTTCAGAGAAATCTTTTGTTCCAAAATTTGAAAAATGGAATATTTGGTTAAATAAATCGAAGACATTGCACCTCACAGGTAAGACAACTGCTTAGACTAAAAAGAAAATGATCTCTTTGGGCTTCCCTGAGTTTTACTCTAATCGGGCTTTAACCACAAGGTCTTTGTATAAGTTAGATGTGAATTCTTGATTATTTGTACCCATGAAGCTCTAGCAGTGTGAATAATCAAAGAAATGATGCTTATATGCCCCACCCCACTCCCCACCAATTGTGTGGACTGAGAGGAGGCTTGGAGAAGGCTCTAGTTGAATGATAAGTAGTGGTGAAGGAACATGGCCAAATTAATTCCACGATGGGCAAAGGACAGACTAAGCAGTTGTACTGCGAGACTGTCTCAGGGCAATAACTTCCCTTTGATCCTGTCAATAATTCCCAAGTCATGTGTGTCATCATCAGTAAATGATATGCCACTTTTCCCTTGCCCCTATTCTGTGTTGTGCATCTAGCTTCTTTCTTTGTAATGTGACAATTGAATCATGACTTCTAAAATGACCAGCTGTAGCACGAGCTTGTAATTGGGTGAAACCCCTGGGAGGCTGGTGGTTGGGATGGGGATGGGAGGGTGGGAATGTAAGAGAACAGGTGCCAGTAATGGACAATACTCAGTGTTGATCACTCACCTGTGGCAAAACAGGAGTCAGCTGTATTTTCTTTTTTACCTCAAGTAATAAACAGGCAACAATGCCAAACTGTTCCTCGTGATTATTGTGTTCCAAGAAATGATGACCGGCAACAAGTCTCGATTGGGGCTGCAAATATAACGTGATATGGAAACAATAAGAATTCACAATACAGAAAATATCTGTTTATATTTTTGAATAGGAGGTGGGGCCAAATCCAATAGCACAGATGGTTTCTGCTAACTCTGGAATACCCACAGGGCTTCATGCTGTTAATGATTAAGCTACTGTAGGCAACAACACGCTTATCTAAGTAATTTTAGAAAAAAACACACACACACACTCCTAAATTACTACCTTTTGGAAGAATAATGCCAGAGCAGTCCTATACAGAAACTATCATGTTGGCCTCTAGGTTGCCTGATGGATTTTTAAGCCACTTTCTACTTGTGAAAAAAATAAAGTTTAAATTCAGGTTTAGGGTAACAGTGAAAAATAACTTAATTTATCTCCTCTTTCTTCCCCCGAGGAAAATTGCTCTGCTCAGTTTTTTGAGGGAAAGTTCAGCTATAATCACAGAGTGATTGACAACTGCATTGGAAGGACTAAAAAACATGCTATTGAAAGGAAAAAAATGGCTGACAAGTGCATAGCCAAGCTGCATGGAGACTAATGTGGGTGTGATGCCTCACATGTTCAGTTACCCAGGGAATCATGGCAGAGGCATTTGATGATTGTTTATTAAAACCTATGGAGAACAGGGGGCAGTCTCTGAGGAGAAAAAATATAGTAACCACCTGTAAAATGGGAGAAAAGGACTCCTTGGTGGTGAGAGACTATCTATCTTAGCTCTGCTCAATGGCCCAAATCATCAGATATTTGGCTTATGGCCTAGACCTGTGGAAGAGCATGAGAAACCAGATAGTATGCAATGTAGGGTTTTGTGAAGAACAGAATATGCCAGTCCCATTTAATTTCCTCTTGGCTACAGTGACAGGCCAAGTACATAAGAGAAGCAAGAGATGAAATCTCTTTGGATTTCAGTCAGGTCTTGATTTGTCATATGTGACATTCTCATCAACAAGTTAAGTACTATGGTCTAGACCTTAGCACTGCCAGACTGATTTGGGGGGGGGGGTTGGTGAAAGGGATTGTATTATGACACATTTTATATTAATGGCCTGGATGATAACATTGATAATATACTCATTAAGCTGGTGAAAAACAAGTTGGATAAATTCCCTAATACCTTGGGAGAAGGGGCTAGAATTCAAAATGACTCAGATAAATTACTGAAATTATTCATTCATGTATACTTAGTAAATACCAAGTATGTATAGATGACTGAAATTAACCCTATGGCACTACATCAGAATGAAAATCAGGAAAGACAAGTGAACTTAGCTCGACCACAGATTTAATATTAGTGAACTTTATCAGTAATGTTGAACCATGTCACTTCCCTACTCAGGAAATTTCAATGGCTCCCTCTTGCCTCCAGGACAAGTTACAAACTCCCCTGTCCAGAATTTACCAATTCACAATCTGGCTTCAACCTCTCTTTTTAGGCTGAATACAGTTTTCTTTCCCTCACATACTCTATATTCCAGCCAATCAAGCCTATCTACCTGCTATCCCCCATACTCAGCATTCTGTCTCCAGTCTCCATAACTTTGCACAAACCATTCCCCAAGCCTAAAATGCCTTGCCTCCTCATCTCTGCCTCCTGGAATCTCTAGGTCCTTTCAAGCTCTGTTCAGTTCCACTTCTTTCATGAGACCTTTCCTAATTCAACCAGTCCTCATACTGTTCACATCCCATAATTACTTTGTATATGGATTTTATTTCAAATAAAGTAAAAAAGCATTTATTAAATGTCTACTCTGTGTCAGGCATTGTGCTAAGCTCTGGAGATACAAAGAAGGGTATTCATTCATTCATTCCTGATCTATAGTCATACAAAATTAACTGCCTGCTGACTATCTTTCCATGGATGTTCTGTAGACATCTCAAATTCAAAATGTTTAAGGTGAAACTAATTCTCCTCTCCCTCAAATTGGTCTTCCAGCAATTTTTCCAGTTTTGGTTGAGGGTACCAACATTTTCTCACAAGAAAACAAAACTTGTAAGGGAATCTTCTTCACCAGGGGACTCACTCTTTGGGAGTGTATGCCACTCTAAGGAATTACATTTCAGGATTTGTCTGACCAATGGTTACTCATTCAAGGTCCTGTTTTATCTTTCTTTTTTTTTGGCTAGGCAATGGCGTTAAGTGACTTGCCCAGGATCACATAGCTAGTAAGCATCAAGTGTCTGAGGCTGGATTTGAACTCAGGTCCTCTTGACTCTAGGGCTGGTGCTCTATCCACTGTGCCACCCATCTACTCCCATGTTTTATTATTAAGAATTTATTATATATTTATTAATTATATTTATTATTAAGAATTTATGATAATTAATAATTTTATTTATAAGAGTTTATAATTTATTATAATTATTAAGAATGAATATTAAGAATATCTTAATATTTTTTGCACTAAAGCCACAGTTAAGCAGCAGACCTTTAAAATGTTCTCTCATTCTTGTGGTCTAATGGTTATAGGTCTATAGATTTGTTCTTTCCTCCAACATTCCAAAGCACAAATCAATGGGCAACTAAATTTTCTCCCTTTAACAAGTAAAGTATGGGGTAAATACTGGAGCAGCAGTGTGTGTATATGTGTATGTGTGTGTGTGTGTGTGTGTGTATGTGTATGTGTGTGTGTGTGTGTGTGTGTGTGTGTGTGTCCATCTGTCTGACTGAAAAATGTATGTCTCACTCTATGCTTTTAGTCCCTCTGTGACTAGGGGCGGGAAGTATCAGTCTCCCGGAATGGTAGATGGTCTTGCACTGATCATAATTAAATCTTTCAAAGTTGTTTTCCCTTACAATGTGGTCATCATTTTACTCTTTGCCCAGTTCTGCTCACTTTACTCTGCATTATTATATGTATAAGTCCTCTCAAAATTCCCTGAATCTGTCCCTTTTGTAATTTCTTATGGATTGCTGACTATCTGGGAAATAGTAAGCTGGAAAGTAAATTATATTTGTGTGTCTCTTTCCCATTAGTCTTGTGTTCTGTGGAAGAATCTGGTACCTCTCCATTAGCTAGGGGTCAGTTATCTGCTAAGGGTGCACTGTGTGAAGATAAAGCCATTTAGAAATAACACTGGCTACATCTCTGATCCTTCAGTAATAAAAACTCAGATTTGTAGAGTACTTTAAATTTTGTAAAGGGTTTTCTTCACAATAACAATTTTTTTGGTGAGGTAGGTAGTGCAGATATTATTATCACCATTTTGAAGGTGGAGAAATTAATATTTTGAGAAGTTAATGGCCTACAAACAATCCCATAACTAGTATGTTTCTGAGGCATGATTCAAACCTAGGTATTCTGACTTTGTTGCATACTCTACCTACCATCCAAGTAGCTGTCTGAGATTGTGCTACATTACTCTAAAAGCCAGATCAGTATCCCCAAAGAGTAGTAGAGATGGATGTACCCCCAGTAATATATAGCTGATGGAGCTGTGAATTGACTCAGCCACTCTGGAAAGCAATTTGGAATTATTTAAAGAAATTGACTAAAAGGTCCCAGAGCTTCCACTTGCGGTGTATACCCCCCAAAGACCAAAGTTTTGTGAGAAGTTCCTATATACACCAAAATACTAATAGTGACCCTTTTTTTGTAGTAGCAAAGAACTGGAAACAGAATAGATGTCCATCAGCTGGAGAAGAGCTAAACAAATTGTGGTACCTGGATACAATGGAATATTACAATGTGATATGAATTGATGTATGTGAAGAGTACAAAAAAGCATGTGAAGGCATATGAATTTATGTAAAATAAACAGAAGCAGAAAAGTAGAATATGCAATGACTATAGCAGGTACAACTATGTCACCCTCCCTTCCCCCCAATAAACTCCAGTGACTCTCAATCACCTCCAGGAGAAAATACAAAATGCTCCGTTTGGCATTTAGAGCCCTTCATAACCTAGTCCCCTCCTACCTTTGCAGTCTTTTTAAAGCTTTCTCCTTGCCACATACTCTTTGATTCAGTGATATTGGCCTCCTGGCTGTTCCACAAGCAAGACACTCCACCTCTTGGTTCTGGGTATTTTCTCTTGCTGTCCCCCATGCTGGGAATCTTCTTTCTCCTCAACTCTGCCTACTGACTTCCCTGGCTTCTTTTAATCCCTAACTAAAATCTTATCCTTATAGGAAGTCTTTCCCAACCCCTCTTAATTCTAGTGCCTTCCCTCTGTTCACTATTTCCTATTAATTTTGTATATAGCTTGCTTTGTATATATGTGTTTCCATGTTGCTTCCCCAAAATTAGATTGTAAGCTTTTTGAAGGCAGAGACTGTCTTTTGCCTCTTTTTGTATCACTAACATTTAACACAGTGGCTGGCACATAGTAAGTGCCTAATAAATATTTATCAATTGATTAATTGATTGCAACAGTGTAAATGGAAAAAAAAAACAACAGAAATCATAATTGAATGATGTGAAATTACAGGGACCAGGCTTGGGCCTGAATAAAGATATAAGAATGGATCTCAATTCCTTCTTTGCAGAGGTGGTGAGCTATGGGTGAGGAACGCTAAATATGCTGTCAGACTTGGTTTGTGTATTATGTATTCCCCCGTCTGTTATTCTTTGCTACAAATTTGGCTTTCTGGGCAGTATAAGAGGGAGGAAATATGTATGTATGTATGTATGTATGTATGTATACATGTAAAAACATACAATATCAACCTTTTTATATTAAGTGATTGATGTACATGGGCAGGGAAGTCATTGACACCATGCCTCACTCCCACCCTCCAAAGCCCTTCATACTCAGCACTGTGTTTTCTTCTTTAGCTGCTCTTTCTATTAGTTGCACACTAGAGAATATTCAAAATCAAATCACTCAGGATGTATTTGTGCTATTAAGCAGGTGGGGAGCAACTTGGAAGTGCTGGACTTCAGACAACCTGTGTGTGTTTTCTCAGATCTGCTCTCTCTTTTGTTATCAGCACATGAATGGTCAGGGACTTCGAGTCCAAGGCTCCTGTTTGTTCTCTATATTACCCAACAGTCACTATAAGGGGCAAATGTTTTCCCAAATCAACACAGAAACTTCATAAGACTAGTTGGCATCTGGGCACAACAAGGCAGCTACATTCACCTCTTTTCCAATACTTATGACTCCCCTTGTAAATTCCAAATCTATTTTGAGACGTCCCTGATTTAGGGTAAAGACTATAATAGACTGATCTCATTGACTATGAAGGTCAATAACTTAAGTCATTCATAGTCAAACATAGTGTCAGGAATGGTCAAGAACCCAGTATCTGAGGGAGAGATTTTTCTGATTCCTTTCTATATTCCCCTCCTTACCCCATCCCTCTAGAAAATTGAGAAAGTCTCCACTGTGCAAAAAGACTCACCCACTATAGCATTTGGATTGTCTTCCCTTCTGAACCTCTTACCCAGCATTATATACCTGCTTAGAGGCTTCAAAACAATCTATAGGCACCTTTAATGGGCTCCTCATCACAGCATCCCTCAAAGCAATAGGACTTGATGTCAGTTTGCATTCATTCCAGTATCAACAGTCTACTACAACTGAAAAGTCATTTCTGTAGCTCATTCTCACTACTACAAGGGATAATAATACAATACCCACTAAGCCTAGTTTGCCCTAGATCCAGTTTCAACTAAGAAAATGTATAAAATAGATACTTTAACAAAGTTTCTCCAGACAAATCCCTAAAATGTAACCCTTGTATTTGAGACATTCAAGACACAAAATCCTTCACTTGTTTTAGTCCATCTGCCCCATTCAGGAACCTTGGGACACTTTTTTGCTCAGTACTTTCCTATATACTGAGGTCAATTCTCCGCTTGCAAGCATGGGTTTAATATTGTTATAGAGGAGAAGTTCACTGAAAGAATGAAAACAAAACCTGGGCAATTTGGTGCCAGAATGGATAAAGTGCCTCTAACATTGACTAGGTATATGACACTTAGCAAGTTAATATAATCTTTCTGGGACTTAGCTTCCTCGTCTGTAATATGAGGGGGCTGGATTTGATGGTCTCTTCAATCTTTTCCAGCTCTAAATACTTGATCCTATGAATGTTAGTTCCAAAGATTTCCCAAATGTAAATCTCTAGTCATTTTTAGTTTTAAATATGGAGACACTTCCGGTAGACTTCCACCCCTACTGAATCCTTCTGATCTGAATCTGACCTCTCATTGCTAGTTGAAAGGGAATATGACTTTTTAAAAGCTTAAAAAGACATTATTTCTGGGTAATTTAATACTTTTATTAATAAGGCCAGCTTATTTATTAATAAAAGGATATCAATGGTTCTCTTGAATACCAAGGACCCCTCATCGCAGAGGACTCACAGTTTACATGCTCTCAGAAGAGTTGATGTTTTTGAGGGTAGCAATCAACTCTGATTGGTTAACAATTAATTAGAGAATGAATATTGTAATGGGAGGTTGGCTATATTAAAATGAGGATCTTGGGAGTACATGACTTGGAGCAACTAAGTTTTGGTTAAAAAGACTTATAAATTTCCCTATTACCTGTCTGGTAAAAGAGAGAATCCACATTTTCCCAAAACTGTCTGAGTAAACACAATGAGCAGAGATCCTCCCATTAGCTCAAACTTAGAATTTTTTTTATTGCTTTTGATTAGATCTTAGCCTGGGTAAGTCTTTAAGCAAGATTTCCCACAATGGTTGATTTCTGGATGAGAAAGTAGAAAAGGGGAAAAACCTTGATCCCAATATAATAATTACTTATTAAATACAAGAAAGAGAAGATCAGTTCTCTCAGAGGAAAGGGCAAAGTTTTTTTCCTTCTCTTTCTCTAGCTCCCTGCTATACTTGGGACAGTACATTCTCCACACTGGAAGCAGACCCCTACCTTAATAAGAGTTTAAAATTCAAGTAATTGGCTAGGAACATGAGCAAGCAGCACCAAAAAAAGTCAGACCATAGAATCTTACTTTGGTGACAAAGAAGATCAAAATATACAACCAGAAGAAGACAACAAAGTCAAAGCTCCTACATCCAAAGCCTCCAAGAAAAATATGAATTAGTCCCAGGCCATGGAAGAGCTGAAAAAGTTTTTAGAGAGGCAAGTAAGAGAAATAGAGGAAAAACTGGGAAGAGAAATGAGAGTGATGCAAGAACATCATGAAAAACAAGTCAACAGCTTGCTAAAAGAGACTCAAAAATATACTGAAGAAAATAACACCTTAAAAAATAGCCTAATCCAAATGGCAAAAGAGGTCCAAAAAGCCAATGAGGAGAAGAATGTCTTCAAAAGCAGAATTGGTCAAATGGAAAAGGAAGTCCAAAAGCTCACTGAAGAAAATATTTCCTTAAAAATTAGAATGGAGCAAATGGAAGCTAATGACTTTATGAGAAATCAAGACACTGTAAAACAAAACCAAAAGAATGAAAAAATAGAAGACAATGTGAAATATCTCATTGGAAAAACAACTGACATGGAAAATAGATTCAGGAGAGATAACTTAAAAACTATTGGACTATCTGAAAGCCAAAATAAAAAAAAAGAGCCTAGACATCATCTTTCAAGAAATTATCAAGGAAAACTGCCCTTATATTCTAGAACCAGAGGGTAAAATAGAAATTGAAAGAATCCCCCAATCACCTCCTGAAAGAGATCCCCAAAGGAAAACTCCTAGGAATATTGTAGCCAAATTCCAGAGTTACCAGGTCGAGAAGAAAATATTGCAAGCAGCCAGAAAGAAACAATTCAAGTATTATGGAAACACAATCAGGATAACACAAGATTTAGCAGCTTCCACATTAAGGGACTGGAGAACTTGGAATATAATATTCCAGAGAGCAAAGGAGATAGGATTACAACCAAGAATCACCTACCCAGCAAAACTGAGTATAATCCTGCAGGGGAAAAAAATGGTCATTCAGGGAAATAGAGGACTTTCAAGCATTCTTGATGAAAAGACCAGAGCTGAATAGAAAATTTGACTTTCAAATACAAGACTCAAGAGAAGCATGAAAAGGTAAATAGGAAAGAGAAATCATAAGGGACTTATTAAAGTTGAACTGTTTACATTCCTACATGGAAAGATGATATTTGTTACTCACGAGACCTTTGTCAGTACTCAGGTGGTTGGAGGGGAAAAATATATGTATACATATACATACTTACATACATACATACATACATACATACAGATAGATAGATAGAGGGCACAGCATGAATTGAAGATGAAGGGGTGATATCTAAAAAAAAATTAAGGGGTGAGAGAGGATTATACTGGGAGAAGGAGAAAGGGAGAGGTAGAATGAGGTAAATTATCTCACATAAAACAGACAAGAAAAAACTTTTACAGTGGAGGGGAAGTGGGAGAAGGTGAGAGGGAATGAGTGAATCTTATTCTCATTGGATTTCGCTTAAGGAGGGAATAACATACACACTCAATTGGGTATGGAAATCTATCTTACACTACAGGAAAATGAAAGGGAAGGGGACAAGAGAGCTGGGGTATGATCAAAAGGAGGGCAGACTGAGGGAGGGAGTAATCAGAAGCAAACATTTCTGAGGAGGAACAGGGTTAAAAGAGAGAATAGAATGAACAGGGGGCGGGATAGGATGAAGGGAATATAGTTAGTTTTTCACAACATGACTACTATGGAAGTGTTTTTGTATGACTGCACATGTATAACCTGTATCAAGTTGCTTCCCTTTTCAATGAGGGTGGGTGGGGAGAGAGGAAGGGAGAAAATTAGGAACCCAAAGTTTTAAAAACAAATGTTAAAAATTGTTTTCACACGCAACTGGGAAATAAGATACACGGGCAATGGAGTATAGAAATCCATTCTGTCCTACAGGAAAATAGAAGGGTAAGGGAATAAAAGAAGAGGGGGATAGAAGCGAGGGCAGATTAGGAGAAAGGGTATTCAGAATTCATGCCATCTTGGGCTGGGGGAAAGGGGTGAGATGGGAAGAAAATTTGGAACTCAAAATCTTGTGGAAGTAAATGTTGAAAACTAAAAATAAATAGAGTATAAATAGAAAAAAAAGAAGCTAGGTATAGACCAACATCTCACACTGTAAGCCAAGATAAAGTCAAAGTTGGTACCTGATTTAGACATAAATGGTGGTATCATAAGCAAATTAGGGAATCATGGAAATTTTTACCTATAAGGAAGAGTTTATCACCAAACAAGATAAAGAAGATCATGGAAAGTATAATGGATAATTTTGATTACACAAAATTAAAAGTTTTGTACAAACAAAACAAATGCAACCAAAATCAGAAAACAGGAAACTGGGGAAAATTTTTTTTTACACAGCAGTTTCTCTGACAAAGGCCTCATTTCTCATATATATATATGAAACTGAGTCAAATTTAAGAAAAAAAGAGTAATTCCTTAATGGATAAATGGTTAAAGGATATAAACAGGAAGTTTTTAGAAGAAGTTTCCATATGTACAAAATATTTATGTATATGTACATGTACATATATATATATGTACAAAATATTTATAGCAGTAGTGGCAAAGAATTGGAAATTGAGAGGATGCTCATCAATTAGGGAATGGCTGAACAAGTTGTGATATATGATTATGATGGAATACTATAATGCTATAAGAAATGACAAGGGAGCTATTTTCAGAAAAACATGAGAAGACTTAGGTGAATTGATGCAGAGTGAAGTGAGCAGAATGGGGGGACCATTGCTCATGGAAATAGTAATATTGTAATGATAATTGACTGTGAAAAACTTAGCTCCTTTGATCAATACAATGATCCAAGAAAATTCTGAAGGACTCATAATGAAAAATGCTATCTACCTCCAGAAAGAGAACTGATGAAGTGAGTGCAAATTGAAGTATAATTTTTTCACTTTTTTTTGCAATATGGCTAATATGGAAATATATTTTGTATGATTTCATATGTATAGTTAATATCATGCTGCTTGCCTTTTCAATCAGTGGCAGAGGGGCTGAAGGGAGGGAGAGAATTTAAAAATCAAAATTAAAAAAAAGAATGTTAAAAAACAAATAAATTGAATTTTTAAAAAATCTGCTATACAGGTGATAACGCAAGAAGAGGTGATTTTTCAGTTGAAATTGAATATGGAGGAGGGGCTAGGAATGGTGGCAGACAACTGTAATCCGTGTTGCCAGGAAAGCTGAGGTTGACCAATCTCTCAAGCTCAGGAATTCTGAACTGCAGAGGGCTAAGCTGTTCAGGTGTCTACCCCAAATTCAGCATTAATATGGTGAGTCCCTGGGAAGAGAAAGGGCACAAAATTGCTTACAGAGGGGCAAAACTGTGTCTCCTGGAAAATAAAAGAGGTCAAAATTATTTTGCCAATCAAAGTAGGACTAGGACTGTGAATAGCCCCTAGTACTTTCAGCCAAGGAGACCCAGTCTTAAAAAAAAAAAAAGAGAGAGGATGTTGATTAGTAAAGAAAGAGAATTATGTGTATTCATAATATAACTTTGTACCTATAGAAGGGACGTAGAAGAGGCAAATAATTTAACTCTGAGGAAGAGTTACAAGAGCTGGGAGTGATTGGAATTATCTTTGGTAAGTTTTTTTTTAGGTCAAAAAGAGTGTAAGGTGAAGGAGTATCAAAGCAATTTTTTAGGGTGGCTATAATGAGGAATACTAATGTCCTGTTCTAGAGCTCTGACTTGGCATGGGGGTGATGCTTTGCAGTTTTGTTAGCATATCAAAGACTCTTGTAGGTCCTACAAAGGTGCTTTGATTTTGAGTTTTTGTTTCCCCTATGTCAAATTTTAAAAATAATATTTTATTTTATTTTTCCCCAATTACATGTAAAAACAATTTTTAACATTTTTCCCTAAATTTTGAGTTCCAAATTCTCTCCCTCCCTCCCTCTCTTCCCTCCACCCATTGAGCAGGCAAGCAATTTGCCTATGTCAAACTTAATATATACTCTAAAAAGCCCAAACAATATGCCCCAGTTCATGGTTTCTTACACAATCTTCTTTTTAGTTGTTGTTTTTTGAATATTGAAATGTTTGCTGTTGATTGTTAAATTCTGAGAAAAAAAATATAAGAAACACATTAAGTGTGTGCCTAGAAATGAACTCTTTGTCATCAGAAGCTTTGCCTGACAGTTTTGAGAGATTGTAGTCCAGTAGAGTGAAACTGAATTAGAAACTTACTTAAGGATCTGTAATTAGAAACTGTACTTAAGGATCCCTGTTGTCATATGTCGCTATCTATGCTTTGTTTCATTTTTATTTATTTAAAAAATATTTCCCAATTTAATTTTAATCTGATTGAGATTACACTTGAGAGTCATGTAGCCCAGGGACTTTGTGTTCTACATCTCTGTTGTAGACCACCGAGTGACAACTTTTTGACCACAGCAACTGTTGGAATTATCTACTAAAACATGAAGAGGTTACTATTGGTGTTGATGAAGGGTCATTCACACCAATGAAATCAGGGATCCTTGAAGTAAGTATAGTGAAAACTACTGAATTAGAGGAGAACAAAGTTCTTGGGGCATTTTAATGATAACTTACATAAAGGAGTGCTCTGAAGAGGAAAATTAATTGATGATTGAAAGGAAGCCTGAGGTATCTGTGGGTTGTGAGAAAATTTCAACATTTTTAGAATTTTATTTCTAGAAGATAATACATGGGTGTTGCCTTAATTAGGGCCAAGCCATCCTAGGATAGTTCTCTTCTTTTCCCCTTCATGCCACTACCAAATCTAACCACAGTAGAGGAGAGGAGAAGAAAGGGGAGAGGGGAGGAGGGGAAAGGACTGGAGAAAGTTCAAAAGACCTATTCAGATAATTATGGAGAAGTTTCTTCTTGGCTTAAAAATAGTAAAATGAAATTAAAAGCCTCCAAAACAGAGCTAGAATGTGATGGGAACTGATTTAGATCCCATCCTATCCCACCCCCTCCAATCCCAGGAGGGATGAAAACAAGCATTTATTAAGGGCTTACTATGTGCCAGGCACAGTGCTAAGTAGTTTACAAATATGATCTCATTTGATCCTCACTACAAGTCTGGGAGGTAGGTATTATTATTATCTCCATTTTGCAGTTGAGGAAATTATCAGAGGTTAAGTGACTTGTCCAGGGTCACACAGCTTCTATGCGTATGAGCTCAAATTTAAACTCAGATCCTTTGACTGAAAATTTGACCCCTCTATCTAATGGGCTTCACATATGATATTATATAACACCACTGCCTTTATATATGTTAATCAATTGCTTCCCAGTCAGGACTGTTTGAAAATCCACATTAAACACCTATGTGTTGGTAAAGAAACACAATTCAATTCAATGGGCATCATATTAGGTGCTTGGAATTCAAAGACAAAAGTGAAACAGTCCCTGCCTTCAAGATGCTTATATTCTCCTGAGGATTAAAAACACCAATACATATGAGACACTCCAGGGAGTGAAGCTGGCAAAGTAGATCAAAGTGCTTTATTTGAAGTTGGGAAAAGCACTAATAATTTGATTGGGTAATGGGGAGAAAATCAGAAATGGCTTCATAGAAATGGTGGCACTTTAGCTGAGCCTGAAAGGCAGAGACTTGGTATGGTGATGGGGACAAAAACAGGGTTAGAAGAAACGAGGCCAAGGTGGAGATGTAGGTCTCTGCAGGCTTCCATTTCTTACCAGGACAATCGTTTAAATGCCAGGGCAGCAGTGAGCCTGAGGTGGTGGGAGATGCTGCTTTCTCTCTTAATAACAGTGGCCCTGACCTACCTGAGTCATGGTGAGAAAAGAGCCATAAGTAGGGCAAGGAGAGCAGGGCTCTGCCTCAGGGTCCCAAATTTAGAAGGGGTGCTGACAGCATTTGCGCCTAGTTGGCAAGAATAATTAGGAGGGATGAGCTGCTGCTGTCCAGCATTGAATCCAAGGAGTTCAATGATAAAAAGAATGACTCCCCATTTATCAAGATATTTATAGCAACATCTGTAGCAGTAAAGAACTAGAAATAAAGTAGATGCTCATCAACTAGGAAACAGCTAAACAACTTGTGGTACAAAATGTAATAGAACATCATGTTTCTATAAAAATAATGAATATGGTGCATACAGACAAGCATGAGAAGACTTATATGAACTGATGCAAAGTGAAGCACAACTAAGGGCACCATATGCACAATGACTAAAACAATGTAAATAAATGAAAAAAAAAACAAGCAACCAAATTGAAATTGAATGCTATGAGATTGAGATGATCCAGCTTGGTCTCAAAGAAGAGGCATGAGAAGATTCCTTCCACCCCCTTCCTTTCAGAGGCGAGAAAATATAGATGTGGAGCACCGCAATGTTAATGTGTTAATTAGATTTTGCTGAACTGTTTTTCCCCCTCTTTTTTTTATTCTTTGTTATAATACATGGCTCACTGGGAGGGGAAGAGGGAGAAGGAAGAGCTATATTAAGAAATAAAGGTGGTTCAGATTCTTATAATCTAGCCAATAGCACACTAATGTTCAGACTCCTTAAGAGTCTGCCCAATATGACACATATTCTACTAAATCTTGTCTTTGGTTGAAAAAAAAAAAAGAAATAAAGGTGCTGTAAAAACAAAAAAAAATACAATAATTTTTTTTAAAACTTTAAATAAAATAGGTGGGGGTTGGTTGGATTTATGTTTTTATTTCATAGAAAAATGACCAATGTGATGAAAGAATTACTAGGAACTAAATTTGGAATTGATGTTAAAGTTGTACTTTTTTTTAGAATATTTTAGCAATTTTTCTTTTTTTTCTTTGAATATATTATTTTTTCCCAATTACACATAAAAACAATTTTAAGATTCTTTAAAAATTTTTTTTGAGTTCCAAATTCTTTCCCTCTCTCCATCCCTCTCCTCTCCTCTCCCTGAGATACAACCAATTTGATGCAGGTTATACATGTGCAATCATGCAAAACATTTTCATATTAGCCATGTTGTGAAAGAAAACACAGGACTCCCCTCCAAAAAAAAAACCCACAAAAAAGTAAAAAGTAGTATGCTTCGATCTGCATTCAGACTCCATCAGTTCTTTCTCTGGAGGTCAATAGTGTTTTTCATTATGAGTCCTCTGGGATTGTCTTGGATCATGGTATTGCTAGGAATAGTTAAGTCATTCACAGTTGATCTCATACAGTATTGCTGCTACTGTGTACAATGTTCTCCTGGTTCTCACTTCACTTTGCATCAGTTCATATAAGACTTTCCACGTTTTTCTGAAATCAGCCTGTTTGTAATTTCTTGTAGTACAATAATATTCCATCACAATCATATACCACTTGTTCAACCATTCCCTAATTGATGGACGTCTCCTCAGTTTCCAATGCTTTGCCACAACAAAAGGAGTTATATAGAAGATTTTTCTCAGTATATGTATAGTCAGTTTGGCCCTCCAGGAGGTACCATGTGTTTGTGGCACTTGTTCCAGGGCACAAGAGTTCCTAGTTATTTTTTGTATAGATGGTAATGGCAGCTCAGAGGACTATGTAGTGAGGTCAACCTTGAAACACCATCTCTGTGAGGGATCCCTGAACAGGAGAATGACTGACAGGAGGAGGCAGGGGTTGAATTGCCTCTCCAAAGATTCTGTTCTGCACGTGCTTTATTCCATAAACTATGATATTTAGCAGAACTGTAAGTCATCCCTTTGTCCCTTACTCCCCATCCTTCCCCCAAGGAGAAGTGCCAAGGAAAGTACTCAGCTATCCCCTTGACCATCCTCTTACCTGGTGATAGCCCAAGAATCTAGTGGATTAGGAGAAAAAACCCCTCAGAGTCATTGTGGAAGAGACAGTTGGTGGGGAAGTGAAATGTTGCTGATCTCTAAGCTCACTTCCATGATGCCAGAAGAAGGGTCCTTTATTTGGTATTCTGTTAGAGTAGGAAGGCTCTATCAAAATAAAATCTCTACCTTAAGATTTATAACATCTTTCCTCACAACAAAACCATGAAGTATTTTAACAAGTATTATCCCCATTGTGCAGATAGGAAACAGGTTCAGAGAAATTTAGCAGCTTGCCCAGAATCACACAATTGGTAAGAGTCAAAGTCACAGCTCAAATGCAGGTCTTTTGACTTCAAGACCATGTTCTTTCTACATTACACTGCTCTACAAACCTGCCTTAAGAGTTTCTGACAGCTGACAGTGTTTTTCCTCCAGTTACTTTTTTTTTCTGGTGTGAAAATGACTCTTATACCAAAAGTATCAGTAAGTATACGAGACCGTAATTAAAGCTTTATTTGATCTAAAATATATGAACATATGTACAAATCATTTATATATAAAACATCACCTACTACCATGTTCTAAAATCCAACTACCATACCCCGCCTCCCCCCAATCACCTTGTCCCCTTCTTGCATTTGTCAGCCTTGGAAAAGAGCCAAAGGCTTAGACAATTATTTCAGGGCACTGAACAGCCTAAAAGAGGTATGTTGCTTCCTGGAGGGCCAAGCTGACTATTGAGGTATCATGTAGGTGCTGAGAAAAATCTGTTATAATATTCTATAAAAGGTTCAACTTTAACACCAATTCCAAAAGTTCCTTTGTCAAGCTGGTCATTTTTCTATGAAATAAAAACACAAATCCTACAAACTACCAATGCTAAAAGATAATTTAGCTTTATAAACATAGTTAAATATTCCCCCACCTTACCCCACCTGATTACCAAGTCTTTTCTCTCAGAAATAAATATGAAACCCAGATTACCTTTGTTTTGAAATAAAATCATTTATATAAAAAATAACTACCTAGGTTTTGAGTTCCCACTCTCTAATTTGCTGAAACCCTGCAGATGGAAGCAAAGTGAAGTGTGACCCATTTCCCTAGGATGATTTTTCCATGTAGATCCATATTAAACTGACATTTGAGAGGTAAATATTTTGAATGTGTGTGCTCAACTACTGAAACTTGTCCAAATCTTAAGATGGTCTGACAGTGTTCTAACGTGAAGGTCTGGATGGGTTTCAGAAATAGATTGACTGGTAATCATATCTACAAAATGGCTGGTGTATTTCAGTGTGAGCTTGATTTGGGCTTTGTACCATGACCAGAAATCAAAATTGAACATGTCATTGGTTTCACTGGGGCTGCCATATATAAGCTTCCTTCAAAAATGGAATTTGCATGTAATTGCAAGTGCAGAGGGACAGTTTGGCTGCTTGCAAATTACTTTGGGTTATATCGTCCAAGGCGCTTTTTGATAAAGATTGAGATCAGTTTCTGGGGGTGTTGCTGATATTCTAGTAGGACTTCACGGGGCAAGTTGATCTGGTCACATTCTAGTCTGTTGAGAAGGGTAACACAGACAACAGCAGCTAGAAAATGAAACACAAAACAAAACACAAGCATTGTTATTAGCATGTCACCCTTTGTATATTAAGATGATTTGCATCTCTTATACTAGGCCATATATGCGGAGTTGTTTTTCTTGCATTGGTGCAGAAAAGTCATGCAGTGTAGAATATATTTTGTACTTTCATGGTAACTCACATAAGGGAGTCTCAAAACAACCTATAATAAGTGTAATATAACTATTGCCCTGTCTCCTTTTGTATAATACTTGATTAAAATGAGGAAAATCAAAGCAAAATGTACTCTCATATATCTGAAACAGCCACCAGGGAGGCAAAGTGTTTGATTTTGCTGTTTAAGGAAGAACCCAAGGTGAGAAGGTCAATGCCTCGGTGCAGTACAAAATCTTATATTGTCAACATTAGGGCCAATTTTTGATTGCATTTAGTAGAGCCACAAAGGAGAAAATGGGTGATGACCGTCTTTTGAGAATTGACAATTTAGTGACAATACAACTGTCTATACATTATTGCTTAAAAAATATATCCAATGATAAAAAAAAATAAACATAGGTGACTAGACCAGCTAATCACTCCTTCCTTCTGAAATTAAACAAGGAAGAGAAAAATTTTATTTTTGGTTTTTCATCTTAAAACATCTGGCTTAGATGTGGGGAGAAGTATAGTCATAACTAGAAATAGAGTGCTAAGGTTTTGTCTACCCTGTAGAGACCCAGAGACTGCTGTGCCCATCCTTTGCCAGGGGCAGGGGTACAAGAGGATCTAGGGAAAAACAAAAGAAGGGGGTTGTGGGCTGGAAGAGGAGATAACAGGATCATAGATTTTCACCTGGAAAAGACCTTACAGGTCATCGAATTCAACTCTCTTATTTTGCAGATGTAGAAACTGAAGCCCAGAGAAATTAAGTGACTTGGCCAAAGTCATACAGCTAGTAAGTATCTGAGGCAGAATTTGAATCTCCAACTCCAGGTTCGGTACCCTATCATTATACCACGGTGCCTCATCTAGCCTATAGCACTCAATAGTCACTAAGTAGTCTCCCCTCCAAGAACAGATCAACTGTGATCCTGCTTTGCTTCTGAGATCTAAAGAGATGGGTGCATTCAGGGTGGTTTGGGGTGCCCCCTCTCTTTGTGTGACTGTAACTACAGTTGATCAGTCCTCTGTATGTGTTGCTGCTCCCCCATCCCAACTATTTTTCCTTAGGTAAAAAAACCAAAACTGTTATACATCTGGAGAAGAGACAGTGACCTGTAAAAGCCAGGATGGCAGCAATTCTCTGAATCTACAGAGAAGAATCCTAGATCACTCAATAGGTTGCCTTTCTCTCAATGCTCCTCACATAGAAATCCTCTTGGGAAGCTACCTCCTCGGGCCATTGCTAGTCAGAATAAGAAGTCATGAAAATATTCAACCAGGGTGGAATCAAGTATTCCACCACTTAGGGTCCTATTTGTTTCAAACTCACTCAGTTGAGAAGCTGACTGTCAGAGCAAGGGTAGAACCAAGACATTCTCAGGTTTATGATCACCAAGTCTATGAAGCCCACAGGTGCCCATTAGGGAACAGGAAATGTTGACAGTCTCTCTCTTATTCCTTTCCTCTTGGCAGGTAGATAAAAGTATATTCGGTCCATGTCATACCACAAAGTGGGAAGCAGAACCAGGGTTTCCTGAATGTCTTTTCTGATTATTTCAAGGACAAGACTAAAAAGTCCAAAGAGGACAGTTCATAACCATCTCAGTGGTATTTTTCTGGCCTTGGAGACCCCATTAATAAGCAATGTATAATAATCTTGTCACATAAGATTACAATTTCCAAGAGCAATTAAAATGGACTAATTACACACAACAATTTTTTAAAAAATTAAGCCTGACAGGTTTGTTACTTTAAGGCACAGATGCCTACATCAAGGATCCCAGCTATTAAAATGTCACTGAGAAAGTAAGCCAGTCCACAGACCTGAAGTTAGTGTGGCATGGGACTCAGAGAGGTCATCCTGGTCCAGGGACATATAGATATATGTAAAGTTGATAAATATGCAGAGATTCTACAGAGCTAATCATCTGACCCATGTGGGATTCATAAACCTTTTCCTTGACTGTACCCCATGCTTGAAATGCTTTCCCTCTAACCTCCTGACTTCCATGGTTACCTTCAGTACTTAGCTCAAATCTTCATACCCCCATCTCCTCCAACAGTGCCTTACCTCTGCTATTATCTGCAGTTTTCCCTGTTTGTATCTTGAATGCAGGGCAGCTAGGTGGCACAGCAGATAGAGAGCTAGGCCTGGAGTCAGGAAGACCTGAGTTCAAATTCAGCCTCAGACACTTACTAGCTGTGTGACCCTGGGCAAGTCATTTAACCCTGCTTGCCTCAGTTTCTTCATCTATAAAATGCATTGGAGAAGGAAATAGCAGACCACTCTAGTACCTTTGCCAAGAAAACCCCAAATGGGGACATGAAGAGTCAGATGTGACTAAACAACAAAATCTTGAATATATATAGGTGTTTGTATGTTGTCATCTTCATTAGACCATGAGTTCCTTGAGGGCAGAGATTGTGTTTTACCCTTCATATTCCCAGCACTTAGGCACATAGTAGGTGCTTAATACATGCCTAAATTAATTGATGAATTAATTAATTGATTGATTCTTAACCGGGTACTATACGATACAGCACCAAGATGTCTTTGTGGACAGTTTGATTTTCCTTAGTTGTTAGTGTCCACTCCCTTCTCTAATTCTCCTGCATACACTTATCTCTACACATATTACATCCTCAAGGAAGAATATAAACGTCAGGGCAGGGACTCTTTTTTTTTAAAATTTGTCTTTGTATTCCCAAATAGCTAGCACTATGACTTCCAACTGAGAAATACATAATAGATGCTTGTTAGATTGGATTTGGTATTTTCAGCCTTGAGGCCTTGCTTATCATCACACACTTTTTTGGGTCTGGGTCTGGGTCTGGGTCTGGGTCTGGGTCTGGGTCTGGGTCTGTGGTTTCATTGGTGCAAGGGACTCCCTCTACCATGTAAAGAGGCAACTGTTCCTGGGCTTGGAAAGTCTGGGGCTCTCACTGAGACATTAGGTGACTTGACCAGTCACACACTCAGCAAGGGTCTAAAGCAGGACTTGATATGTATAGCCTATATCAGATTGTTATGGAAGTGATTGTTTATAAATCAACATAAATTAATAAAAAAAGTAGGACTTGAATTAGGATCTTCCTGAATCCCAAACCAGGTCGTTACTTACTGTACCTCACTGCTTTTCTACTTTTCCACTCCCTTTCCCTATTACCATTGTTTAGGGCTGGTCCTGCAGTCCATCCTCTCCTTTATCTAAAGGAAGGAAGGAAAAGGAATAAGCATTTCTATAGCACTAGGCACTGTGCTTGCACTTTACAAATATCTCATTTGATCCTTACAATAACCTTGGGAGGTAGGTGCTGTTAGTATTCCCATTTTGCAGTTGAGGAAACTGAGATAGACCGAGGTTGAGTGACTCTCCCAGGGTCACAAAGCTAATAAGTGTCTGAGGTTGGATCTGTCTGTTATTATCTACACTTTATAGTTGAGGAAATTGAGACAGAAGTTGAGTGACTCTCCCAAGATCACACAGCTAGTAAATGTCTGAGGCTGGATTTGAACTCTAGGTCTAGCTTTCTATCCACTGTGCTACTTAGCTGCCTCAAAACAGGAAATATTCTATTTCTGGTCTTTCATGCTGGGAGACCCATCAGGTTAGCCTTTAGAGCAAATAAACTTTAGTCAAGGGTTACTTAACCCCAAGCATTTGCATTTGAAGTCTTTTATCCGTAAGTGCAGAAAAAAAATAAGGCTATGTAACTAGATAAAGAAATTTTAGACAGTTGAAAAGGACTTTTTTTGTTTGTTCTTGTTTTTGTTTTTAAGAGGAGAGGTATGAAAGCCTCATGCTGTACCCACTGCTAAAGCAGAGCTGTGACTAACTGTAACCCAGTACCTGGGACAAATTCTGTTGGCAAATGGGAGAAGGATGGTTGTGGTGGACATACCATGAGATCTGAGGACAATGAGGAACTCTGAGGGCAGGGTGTTTGAGGGGTGCAAGGCTTGGGTGGAAAAGAAGACTGTGAGCCAGGCACCAAACGTATTGGGGAGAAGGGAGAGTGGTCTAGAGGTCTCCAGATGATAAGAAGAAGGATTGGGCCAGATGGAGTGAACTTTCAAGGACTAGAGGTCCTTGTTGAGCATTGGTGGCAGATGGTAAGTCTAAATATGGCAGTAGGAAGCAGGTAGAATGCCAACTGGCCCTGTGCTTCAGGAAGTGTGAGGAACGGACCAGCCTGCCTCTAAGAGGGGGTCAAGACATGTGCCATCCTCTCTTCTGTTGTCTTTGGTTATTGAAACATTCATGCCTGTTAAGTTCATAATAAACAATTTTTTTAAAAAGATCTTAGATGTCAGTGAGTTACTGAAAATGAAGAGACTGTAAGAGGAAGAGATCTAAGATCATTGTATCATAGGGTGGAATCCCACCTATGATGTAGGCATCTGAGACAAAACCCCAGCAGTCCCCTGCTAGTTCTGACTCTGTCTGAAAGTCTACCTGCTTTGATTGTTTCAGAATGCCTGGGAAAGGGAGAGAGGCATGTGTGAGGGGGCAGGGCAGCAAGGAAGACGTTATCCCAGGATTTGGTAGAGTTGGAGAACTGACTGTCAAATTAGCTTCCTAGTGCTGGCTCTGATACACAAGGTAACAGGGTCACAGAGAAGTACCATCACCCATTACCTCATCCCCTGTAAGAAGATTTTCAAAAACTAGAAACAAATAGTCTGGAGGGAACTGAAAAGTTGTTTCCACGGTATCTTTTGGAATATTTATCATCTTTCACAATTCATTTCCCCATTCCCAGTGAGGTATTCTTCTTTACTCCAGCCAGCAAGAGGATATCAGAATGAAAAGCATTCTAAGTCAGGGTTCCTTGCACCTTTCATTGGACTTAATAAGGTAATGTTGAAAATACTGAATACATTCTGTGTGCTTCTAGTATCTGTCAAAGGAAATAAAACTGAATTCCACCTTCCCCCTATGAAAGACTCTATAACTAAGTGATTGTGTGGGCTAGAAACAAGGAAAGACAGAAAGTGGAATTTCAGCAAAACTTAATCTGAGACAAACATTAGGCTCAGTGTGTTGTCATTCAGCAGAGTGAGTGGCAAAATGTATTGTCTTCAAAAAACTGAGTGGGAATCGAACTCTCTTATCAGAAGCTCCCAGAGCAAAAGGATTAGCATCTATAATCAGAATTTTACTTCTTTCAGCCAATGGAGATTTAGCCTTGAGAGGAAAAAGATCTGCGCATGTTATAAAATTTTTTTTAAAAAAAAGATGTAAGTAGTCAGCTAATAAACATCATATGCTGTGCATGTAGAATTGTGTAGGTTCAGCCTTCAGGTGTAGTGCCCTTGGGTGAGTTCCCAAGTTCCCAAGTTTCCTGTCTCCTCTATCCATCGGAGGATGAGGATGATGGCAGCATTAACCAACGTATGTTGGGGGGAGGGATGGATTTTTTGGGGGAAGTGATGATTTCAGTTTGGGGCATGTAGGGTTTGAGATGCTGACAGGACACTCAAGTGGAAATATTAGTCACATGGCTATGGGTGTGAGACTAGAGTGCAGGCACATGATTGGGGCTAAATATTTGGAAGTCATCTTCATAGAGGTGATTATTAAAACCAAGAGTGTGGATGAAATCTCTAAGAAAAATAGCATAATAATAATATAATATTAACCATAATAATATATTTCCATGGTATGTTAAGGTTTCTAAAGCACTTTTTGGGGGACCAAACCTGTGATTTTATTCATTTAGGAAAATACTGGTGAGGAACCTCTCTTTACCAAAGCAGATTGGAACTAATGAAGAATAAAATGAGCAGGACAAGGAGAATAATTTATATGAGAACACTGTGAAAACAAACAACTTTGAAAACTGTAAGAACTGTGATCGATAAAATGACCACTGATAATTCCAGAGGATGGATGTTGAAACATGTTGTCTATTACAGAGAGGGTATGGAATGAAACATATATATTTTTGTGTACAGACATTGGGGAATTTGTTTTGCATGACTATACATATTTGTTATAAGGAATTTACCTTTTTTTCTTTGCTTTTTTCCTCCCAGTGGGATGGAGAGTGGGGATGGGAGGAAGGTAGAGAAAATAGATTTCTACTATTTTTTTTTTACATAGAGAGGTGAGGGGTTGCTAAAGATTGAAATATTGCATGAATTTCAGATAAAGTTGTTGTATTATTAATATTGTCATACTTTTGTTACAAAATACCTCTCACTAAGTGGGAGTAAGTGGTAAATGTTTGCAGTATAAAAAATTAATAAAATTGAAAGCATTAAAAAAAAGCAGACTGGCACCTTCTGATATCTTAGAGTTTTAGAGATTTGTGTGGAGCACTTAAAGGTTAAGTTACTTGACCATGGTCACACTGCTAGTATCTGACAGAATTTGAACCCAGACCTTCCTGGCTCCAAAGCCAGATCTCTCTCCAGTTAACCATATTGCTTCTGATGGGAGACATTATCAGCCCCATTTTACAGAGGAGAAAATAGAGGCTCTGACAAGTTAAAAGGACTTGCCCATGATTACACACCTGACAATATTGAATCCCAAGTCTGCAACCCTTTCTGCTGTGCCACATAGCCTCTCAGAATAGACTAAATCCATTCCTTTCTGAACCTCAGTTTTCTTAACTACAAAATGGGAATGATACCATTCATGATACCTAACTTGCAGGTTTTTTTGTGAGGCTCAAACATGTGTTAAAAGTACTTGCAAATGTACAAGCCCGATATAAATAGCTTTTTGTCACCGACCCCACCTGAGTGTCTTTCCAACATATTAAACCAACATGTCCAAAACCAAAATGGTTATTTCCCCACCAAAAGAACTCTCAACTTCTCTTTTTTTCCCCTCCAGGTCAACCAGGCTCCAAAGATCAAGTCCATCTTTGACTTTTCTGTCTCCTTCATTCCCCATCCAAGTAGTTGCCAAATCCTGTTGATTCTCCTTTCGTTGTCGGCATCTCTAATTTCAGATGGATTGGCGTCTCTCTTCTCCACTCAATACCCTCTCACCTTGACTCCACTCATTAACTCTCACCTTGACTAGGGTACTAGCCCCCTGATAGGTCCCTTCTCTCCAATCCAAACTTCTTCACACAGCTGCTAAAATAATCCTACCCTGCTGATGAGTAGGCCTTACAGTGTCTCTTCTTTGCTGAAAAATGTTCCCTACTTCTCTAACTTTTAGGCTGGTGTTAAAGACCATTCACAATCCAGTTAAAAACCTAACTTTTGCAGACTTCTTTCATTCTTCTTGGGGCAGCTAGGTGGTGCAGTGGGTGGAGCGCTGGGCTTGGAACCAGGAAGACTTATCTTCATGAGTTCAAATCTGGCCTCAGATACTATCTGTGTGATCCTGGGCAAGTCATTTAACCTTATTTGCTTCAGTTTCTTATCTGTAAAATGAGTTGGAGAAGGAATCTTTACCAAGAAAACCCCCCAAAATGGGGTCACAAAGAGTTGGACGCAACTGAAAACGACTCAGCAACAAAATTAATCCTTCTTCCCTTCACATACTCTATGTTACAGAGAAAGTAGACTACCAGGCTGACATGTCTTGTGTACACAAATCCTCCACATTGCTACCTATTGAAGGCTTTCTCTTCCTTCAGGGCCATCAGGTGCCATTGGTCTTTTCAATCCAACCAGGTAAAAATAATATCTCTCACCTCAAATTTCCTATAGCTTTCTCTGCATCTTCCTTTGTTTTCATTTCATTCCAACTTTTAGTTAGTCAACTCTGTCAACTAGCATAAATTAAGGGCCTACTACATTTAGAGCTAAAAAGGCCATAAAGTCCAACTCTCTTATTTTACAGCTCTGGAAGCTGAGGACCCAAGAGATTAAGTTGCTTATGTATGAGGTGATGTTTCAACCCAGATAGATCTTCCTGACTCCAAGTCTGGTGCCCTATCCATACCACACTGCCCATGCTTATGTACATGTTATACATACACACACATATACATATGTATATGTGCATATGTATGTATATATATGTATATACAAATGTATCCTATTAGATTATTAGCCCCTTGAGAGTAAGCACTATGTTGATTTTTATCTTTGCATCTTTAGCAACTAATACAATGCCTTATATGGTTGTTGTTGTTGTTTGTGAGGCAATTGAGGTTAAGTGTTTTGTTGTTGTTAAGTCACTTCATTTGTACCCAATTCTTTGTAACCCCAGTGGAGTCTTCTTGGCAAAGATACTGGAGTGGTTTGCCATTAGCTTCTACAACTCATTTTACAAATGAGGAAACTGAGGTAAGCAGGGTTCCTAACTTGCTCAGGATCACACAGCCAGTAAGTGCCTGAAGCGAAACTTGTACTCAGATCTTCCTGACTCCAGGACCCAGTGCTGATGTTAGTACCCAACAAATGTTTATTTTTAAATTGAGATAAGTCAAATTGATTGTGTTATGATGAAGGTTGGAAGCCTCCAGGGGCCAGTAACACGTGCACAAGGGACTCAAGGTCCACAAACACCTTGTGAACTCTGTAGAAAAGGTAAATGTTGATTGTGAGGGAAAAGAAAAGGTACACAGGATAGGACTAAAAGGGACAGCATAGGGGGAGGGAGTTCTAGGCAGTCCTATGGAGATTAAGGGCCCTGAGCTGAAAGAGAGAGGAAGACTGGAAGGGTGATTGGGATCCTTTGTGTATTAAGGAAGTTGTCACTACTTGGTCTTGGAATGGGTCATTTTTAGCTGCACTTCTATCTGTTTTACTTGTCTCTGTCACTATCCCCATGCAAGCTTATGGTTTGGTTTGTTTTTTTTTGGCTAGGCTATGGGGTTATGTGACTTGCCCAGGGTCACACAGCTATGTTGTTGTAAGTGTTATGTGTCTGAGGCCGAATTTGAACTCAGGTCCTCCTGACTCCAGGGCCAATGCTCTATCCACTGTGCCACCTAGCTGCCCCCTTAAGCTTATGTTCTAAATAACATAAGATAAGCATACACTTCTTTCCGATCATGTATTTTTCTTGCTTTCTCTAAGGTTCAGGAATGGGCAGAAAGTATATGTTGATTTAACAACCAAGATTTTGGAGCTAGAAGATACCTTAGAGATTCTTTAGTCCAAGGGATCTTAATCTGGGGTCTATAAACATACAAAACAATTCAGCTAACTGTATTTCAATATAATTGGTTTCCTTTGCAATCTTAGGTATTTTATTTGATTCTGAGAAGGGCTCCATAGGCTTCACCAGACCACCAAAGGGGGCCATGACCCACAAGAAGGTCAAGAAGCTCTGATCTAATCTAGCTTCATTGTAGATGAGAAAATGGAGAATCACAGAGGTGGAGAGACTTGTCAGGGGAGTGTACCAGAGCTGGGACATGAATGAACTCAGGTCTTCTGATTCCAAATCCCAAATGCTTTTCACTACATCATTGCTTCCCATAAGTAACATCCCATACTGATGCTTAGAAATAGATTAAGAAGCTTCATTACATATGCTTTTTAGTTGTTATGTCTGGAAGTTATATTCTAATCCTACTAGTGGATTTTTAATTTAGCCTCTAAATCAGCCTTGCAGCAAAGGAGAAAAGTTGTTCTAACAGAGGGTAATAGAAGGGAGAAAATCTTATGAATCAAATTATCAGATAAAAATACCATTTCTTATTTTTACATTTAGTACAGAATCATACACCCAGTAGGTGCTTGATAAATTATATTTGGTGTTGATGATTTATTTCATGGCACTGAATTTCAAAAAAGAGACAGCGACCATGTTAAATACAGATAGTGTACAGTTTTTGAAATTTTTTGCTTTAACATCCTGTTATGTGGTTATCATTTTCCAGCTGTGTGGTAATCATTCTCACTAAAAGAAACTTTTTTTTTGCTGTGCAAACTTTTTATCTGGAGCTTTCCAAGTAGGTCTAATATAGTGTATAAATTTGGTTGGAAACAACTTTTTTATTGGTGAGCTTGTGAATTACTTTCTAAAGGATATTTAAGATGATGGGAGGCAGCTTGGCATTCAATTCAATTCTGTAAACATTTATGAAGTGCCTGCTGTATGCAAGGAGCTGGGTTAAGCCCTGGAGATATAGATAGTTTCAATTCTGCTCTTAAAGAGTTCACAATCTAATGTGAGGAAAGAAATGTATACAAATAACTAACTCCAAGTAAACTGCAATAAGAAATAAATTATAAAATTTATGTGGAGGGAGAATTTTTTTCACCTGCAAGGGTCAGGGCAGGCATCATGGAACAGGTAGTACTTGAGTTGGTCCTTGAATCAAAAGAGAGAATTCAAAGAGTAGGAGCAAAGCCCATTCCAGACATGAATGATGGCATGGACAAAGGCATGGAAATGAGAGAGAAAATAGGATACAGGGAAAGAGAATACTCCATTTGCCTGGAATATAGAGCATAAGAAAGACACTGGGAGCCAGATTGTAGAGGGCCTTGAATACCAGGATATGGATTACACTTCATTCATTAGTTAATAGGGAGCCATTGAAAGTTTTTTGATTTTTGTTTTCTGTAGTAGAGTAGTGACATGATTGGGAGTGGTTAGAAAGATAATCTGAACAGTGATGTGAAGGATATGTAATTGAGAGGAAATAAGGAATACAGTTAGAGTTACCAGGCATGCCTACTTGTTCCTGTGGGGAGCTGACTCCATTATATCCAGTTTTCATGACTAGGGATCAGTGAAATAGAGGAGAATTTGGGAAGAGGTGGAGTATCAGAGCTATTTCCATTAGATAAAATCCATATTAAATATATTCCTTAAACTAACAAGACAGCACGGTAACCCACAGAGTGGCAGAGCTAGAGTGCAAACAATTGTCTCTTCTCTAAAAAAACATAGAGAAGCTGGCACTTCCTCATATTGCTTCTCAATAAGGGGGAGGAGGGGATTGTGTCACTGTCAGGTTGAACTTTCTCAGATCCAGATCCTTCTTGTTGAATAGGACTAGCATAGTGGTTAACAGTGCCATATGGTGGTTGAAGACATATGGGAGAAGGGACAGACTGGAGGCAGAAAGACCACTTAGGAATCTATTAAATAATTTAAGATAAGAAGAGATGCAAGCCTGAATTAGAATAGTTGCCATACACATGGAAAGAAAGGAATGGATGGAAGAAATACTATAGAGGTAGAATCAACAAGACCTGGCAACAGGTTGGATGTGTGGAGTAAGGGAGGTTGAAAGGTCAAAGATGACAAGGAGGTTACATGGTAGATTGACCAAGAGGATTGTGGTGCCATCAACAGAAACAGGAAAGTTGGGATACTGGATATGTTTTAGGGAGAATATGATGAGTTCAGTTTTGGATATATTATGATTGAGATGCCTTTGGTAAACTCAGGGAAAGACATCTAGTTCAGCTTCTTAGTTGAACATATGGCCCTGGAGTCTTGAAGAAAGATCAGGAGGAAAAGACATGGATTTTGGAGCCATCTATGTGGTAAGAGGAAAGGAAGAGGAGGCCACAGAGAAGACTGCAAAGAGGAGAGAGAGAAAGAAAGAGAGAAAGAGAGAGAGAAAGAGAAAGAGAGAGAGATAATAAGTAACAGAGCCGAGATTCGAACCAAGAACCTCTGACTCTAAATCCCATGCTCTTTGTACTGTACCACTTTGCCTCTTATTTAGCAATAAGTGACCTTAGAAAGATTTACCTTAGTAGAATGATGGGGATAGAAACCAGATTGCAAGGATGACAGGATAGATGATCCTTGAAGTCACTGAACTGTCTGTCATTTTTGTCTTCATAACCCCAAAGTCTGGAATAATGTCTTACCCACAGTAGCTATTTAATAAATGTTTGTTGATTAATTGAGGAGTAATGTGGAATTTCATACCTCCTCAGGGTGTAATGGCACACCTCTTCCCAGTTCTAGATACAAGTTAAAGAAAGCAGAAGTCGGCTCCTAATTCTTGTGAAAATCTTACCTTTTAGCCCACAAAGTCCACACATGGCTGCAAACACAGAGGACTCCATTTCAATATTCCTGATGCCAGTTTTGTAAGCTCTTTGTAAGTAATCGAGCTTTTTTTCATTAGAGAAAGAACACAGTGCTCCATCCAGACGTCCTTGTCCTTAAAGAGAAGGGAGAACCTTTGACCAATGGTCTTTCAGAGTTCACAGGCATGCTTAGAGTGGCTCATAGGTTTGTTTAGAGTGGCTCATAAGTGTGATAGCTTGAAATTGTTTCTACAGGTCATTTAAATCACTAGATTCATCTGTATCCTCAGTTTTTACTTTTGTGGTGCAATTTTCATTAAATTTGACAAACATTTATTACATATCTGTTATGCTAAATACTGAGAATATAGAAAATTAAGAAAGCATGGTCCATGATTTAAAAAAACAAACACCCCAACAGCTCTAGTTTAGTGGGGGCAGAGGAGTGAAGGTAGGGGAAGAAAAACTAAATTCTTTTTTTAAATTGGTCTGGATCTGAGGTTTCATTGGTATAGAGAATTGTGAAGAAACTTCCTTTATCAATATGGATCAGAAACTATTTTCTGAGACCCTGAAAGGTAAAAATGATGTGCCCAGTATCACACAGCCAGAAGCCGGATTGAAACCAGGTTTCCTGACACCAGTGCTGATGTCATTACACCATGCTGCCTCTCAAATCCTGTGCCTGAGAGTACCTGAGAGAGGTGCCCTGCCCTCACAAGGAACGAGGATCAAAGGAGGGAGGGCTCACTTGAAGTGGGCAGGCTCAAGCAAAGCTGTATGGAGGAGGTGACATTGGAGGCGAATAAGCTGAATGAGGATAGGCTATTAACTAGGAAGGAAAAAGAAGGCACCACACTACAGAGGCTATATGTTTTAATGGGGGAAAACACACTGGACCTGGAGTTAGAAGACATGAGTTCTAGTTCTGTTTCCATCACTTAGTAGCTATGTGACCATACACAAGTCAACTTCCTCTGAGCCTGTTCCTTCATTTGCAAAAATTGGATTATTGTTGTTTAGTCACTCAATCATATCCAATCTTTTGTGACCTTGTGGACCATAGCATACCAATATTATCCATGAGGTTTTCTTGGCAAAGATACTGGAATGGTTTGCCATTTCCTTCTCCAGTGGATTAAGACAGAGTTTTAAGTGACTTGTCCAGGGTCATATAGCTAGTAAGATTCTGAGGCTGGAATTGAACTCAGGTCTTCCGGACTTATGGGCTGGTACTCTACCAGGGCCAGTGCTCTATCCACTAGGCCACCTAACTTCCCTACTCAATCATATTCAACACTTTTAAAATCATAAAGCATCACATAAATGACAGATATTGTTATTAATCACAAGCTAAGTAATTTGTATTTTATTCAGAACATGATGAAGAGGCAATGAGAACTTTTGATCTGGGAGTACTTTAGTCAGAGTCATACATGTGGAAAATTAATCTGGCATTAGTTTGTAATTCAATTGGTGGGAGGAGGCTAGAGGTGGTGAGACCAGTTAAGAGGCTATTTTAATTATTGAGGTGAGAAATAATAAGGCCTGACTTAGGATGGAAAGGAGAGAATAAATGTAAGAGATATTATAGAAATAAAATGGATAGGAGATGGTGAATAATTGAGTGGGAGGGAGTGGTATAAGGGAGACAAAAAATGACAGAGGTTTTAGCCCTGGTAATGAGAAGAACAATAGCACCATTAACAGAAATGAAGAAGTTGGGAAAAGGATGGACTTGGGGAGGAAGATAGCAAGATCATTTAAAGATATGTTGAGTTGGAAGTGTTGACTACACATGACGGTGAAACTGTCCCACAAGGAGATGAAAATGAGGTTCTGAAGCTAAAGTTAATGATTGGGACTTGTCCCAATGGCATGTAAGCACTAGAGGCATAGATGCTATGAATGAGGTAATTCAAGCCACAGGACTGACTTAGTTAATGGAAGACAGTATATCAGTATACTTACATATGTGTACATATGCAAATATATATGAGAGACAGACAGAAAGACATAGAAACATGGAGAGATAGACACAGTGAGAGACAGAAAGATGAAGAGACAGAAAAAGAGATAGAAAGAGATATATAGAGGCAGAGACAGAGACAAAAACATGGAGATATAGAGACAGAAAGATAGATGGATAGATAGATAGATAAATAGACAGATAGAGCTAGATAAAAAGATCCAGAGAGGGAGACAAAAAGACAAAGATAAAGACATAGACAGAAAGAGATATATAGAGACAGAGAGACAGAGACAGGGAGACAGAGACAGAGAGACAGAGATGGAGAGACAAAGCCAGAGACGTAGAGAAAGAAAAGAGGAGCCAGTAGTAAAGGAAACAAGGAAGGAGGGACAGCAATAGGAGAACCTGGCCAACTTCAATTTCATGCTTTTCTCTCTTTACATCTTTCCCTCTCTCCCACTTCTATTTCCTCCTTTGCTTTTCCTTTTTCCTTATTCTTATTTTCCTCATATCTCTCTCCATTTCTTTCTTTTCCTTGAGTGTGCCAATGCCCCACAGGTATTGTTTACATCCTGGGGTTGATACAACTAAAAATGTAGATTATTACTGAGTTAGATTGGATACCCTCGTGCAACCCCTGAGTCTTTCCTAGGTTCCCCACCCCCACCCTAGCCATCTGTGCAATACTAAGGTGGAAATATTTTGAGGCAGTTCCATCCCTTTGGGGCTCCCATGTGTCTTTCTTTATGTTTTCCAATACCCACTGGTTCCTTCTGTCCTCTGCTTATCCTTTAAGGTTCAGGTGAATAGCAAAAGCAGTGAATGATTATGTTTTCCTTTCTCCTGAATCACTGATTTCAAAATTAATGACATGAAAAGAGACACAATTTTGTTAACTTCCCTAATTGCATTTTAGTATTCAATTTGTTCTTGGAGGATTAAACCCAGCCCTGAATATAAATTCATTATGTGGGTTTCTCTGCTGGTTATTATGTCCTTGTGGTCTTATGCTTTAGTAACTAGAAAAGCCTGTTTCAATTTTCTTTTAATCCTCTATTATTAATTCCCTGAAGTGGGTGTTTTCATATAATTTGTGAACTTAAATACCAAAGAGATACCAACAACTTTCTGCATAGACCCAACTGTTGGTAAGTTGTCCTTACCTTCATAGAAATCATAGGTACACATTGTATGCCCAATGAGTGTTGGGAAGTCTGGAACTTCTTTGCTACATTTGAGTAATTCTTCTGCCAATTCCTTGTCCAGCTCTGTATTTTGAGTAACCACAGTGTCCAGGATTATCTGCTCAAACTGGGGCTTAAAGAAGGAGTCTACAGCTGTGTCTGTTATAACAATAGACCCAGGTTCAATCCCTGTAATATGAAAAGAAAATGAAAAAGAAATGATTGCAACAAAACAATCCTGAGAGCCCATTTTTCTTATCTAATCTAATTCCTTTCCCACATGAGAGCTCTTTTGGTGCTTGAAGGCTGCTAACACAACCTCGCTATGTCTTTTTTCTCCTTCAGGATAACAAGTTACTTCATCTCATCCTTTCTCCATTTCTGGGTGTGTGTCAAGTTGTCTTATGCCCTTCCTAAAATGGGGTGTCTAGAATTGAACTCAGTACTCCAGATGTGAATGGAGGAATCACCATAATGTCTGGTGAATCTACCTTATTTACTACAGCCTAAGAGAGCAATAGACTGAAGAACCTGAATGTCAAGCTTAGGGTCAGTCAGTCAGTCAGTCAATAAGCATTTACAAGTGCTTACTGTGGGCTAAGCACCATGAAAAGTGCTGGGGTTAAAAAAAAGGGGGCAAAAAACCTGTCCCTGCTCACAAGCTATAGTAATTATTGTTATCCCTATTTGACATATGAAGAAACCCAGGCTCTAAGAGATTAAATAAATCTGATGGCCACATTTCTATGAAGTATCGGAGCTGGGATGCAAATCCACATCATCCCAGCTTCAAGGTGTGTGCCCTTTCCACGGTGATTCTGTTCAGGTATGGGAGGGACGCTGAGGACACCCTTCCAATACTGATATTTTATTATTCCATTGCTCGCACCTCCCTCTGTATTGTGTGTGCTTTTTGTGGCTAGCTGGCATGCCCAACCCCAGACTTGGTCTTGTGAGACCTTTAGTTTTCTCTAGCACTCAAAACATAAATGGGTCCAAGAGCATCATCCACTCTCTTACTATTCCCATTTACTTCACAGTTTTATTGGGAGGAATAAAAAAGATAATAAAAGCAATTACTTTTATTATTGAAAATGGATATATAAATGAGTTGAGAGGCAATATCAGGTAGTGGATAGAGGGCTGAATAACCAAAGGTCAAGTTCTGCTTCTAACACATGCTAACTACATGACCATGGGAAAGTTCCAAGCTCTCAGACCTTCAAAAAACTCAGAAGTCTACAAGATGTAGATGAGTTAGTTGTCAATCTGTGTTAGCGGAGATCCCTACACCAATAAAGTCAGAGCTCTTCCCTATCCTTAGCAAAACAAAACAAATAAAAATGTTGTTGTCAGTCTAACTCCTCCCATGTAGTAATATGGGGCTATGAGAGTGCATAACTATGGCAGCATGTTTGCGAGCTTCACAAAAAAGAGCTTTCCTTGCAAACCAAAGAAAGTCTAGTTGTTGGTGTCTTTGCCTCAAATCTCTCCCCAATTCAACCAAGCCTCCAACTCAGCTACCAGAGTGATGTTTTTTTTTTTTAAGAAACTCCAGTTGCTCTCTATTACTTCCAAGATTGGGCATCTAGGTGACACAGCGTATAGAGCACTGGGCTTAGCACCAGGAAGACTCATCTTTCTGAGTTCAACTATGACCTCAGATATTTTCTAGCTGTGTGACCCTGGGCAAGACACTTAACCCTGCTTGCCTCAGTTTCCTCATCTGTAAAATGAGCTAGTGAAGGAAATGGCAAATCACCCCAGTTATCTTCTCCAAGAAAATGCCAAATAGGGTCATGAAGAGTCGGACATGACTGAAAAAATGACTAAACAACTTCAAAGAGCAAACATAAAACCCTTTTGCTTGCTTTAAAAAATTTTTATAACCTGGTCTCCTCTTATCTTTCCAGTCTTCTTATACTTTTCTCCCCTTCATCTTCTTTATGACCTAGTGACACTGGCATAATGATGTTCCTTGCATAAGATATTGTATCCTGATTGCATACATTTCTCTGCCTGTCTCTTACTATTCCCATTGGAATGACTGGAATGTTCTCTCACCTCTTCTCTGCCTCCTGAATTTCTCTGGCTTCCTTCAAGACTTAGCTAAAATTTTACCTTCTATATGAAGCTTTTCCTGATTCCCCTTAATGTTAATGACTTTCTTGTGTGATATTTCTTGCATGTGTTTATTTGTGCATATGTTGTTGTTTGCATGTTCTCTTCTCTTTTAGAATGTGAGCTCCTTGAAGTTAGGGCTGTCTTTTGCCTTTGTAACCTCAGTGCTTTGTCTAATGTCTGACACATAAAAAAGCACTTAATAATTGCTTATCGACTGATTGACTAGTAAGATGATACATCTGTTAGGCATTATCAAGGATCCCTGCCTAGCATCTTGGATTGTTGGGCTTTCCTATTTTCTTTTGGCTCATAGGTGAATGTACTATATTTGGTAGTTTGATTGGTGAGGCAAATGCGCTATATTTTTATACCAATTTTTTATTCATCCTGCTTTCATCATAGACAACTGGGTACCTTACCTATGCCCCCTGATGTGCCAATGCGGATGATTGTCACATCATAACACTTTGCATAGTAAAGGAGTTTGATGAGCTCATGCAGCATAATCGAAATGGAAGGAATGCCCATGCCGTGCTGTCAAGAAGAAAAGAAAAGTCATCATATTTCTTTGAAATTGATAGATGCACAAGACATTTTGTTCCTTCTTTACAAGTTAACAACGCACAGATGAATTTATATGATCATGAAGGACTTGGCAAGGCTGGGGAAGATTTAAGTCATCTCTAACTTATATCCCCATGATCGCCTGATGGATGGGCACATCTGGGAGGATCTGAAAGGAGGATTTCCATCTCTATTTAAGTGGGTTCTGCCCTCCTAGGCAGTAACAGAAAAAAGATGTTATATAGTCTCCAAGATTGTCAGGGGAACATAATTCCTTTACTCCCCACCAGGAGCCTGATGAGGAAACTTTTCAAAAGAGCATTTTTCATGTTTAATTTGATTGTGAGAAAATGTGTGTGTGTTTGTGGCTGCCATGTCACTCAAACTTCTCTATTGTGCTAAGTGGAATTTGCAATTCCTTTTGTTGTTCTTATGTTTCCCTGCCTGAGTTCACTCACTGCTATTTCTATGTGCATGATGAATGGGGAAAGGGGGGAGGTTGGGTGAGAATGGGCCAAGAATCTAGGAATAGACATCTGAAAGAATACTCCAAATCACTGATAGAGAAAAACCAATTAAAGCAACTCTGAAGTTTCACCTCATCTTTGGCAAAGATGACAAAAAAGGAAAATAGCAAATCTTAGAGGTGCTTTGGGGAAACACACATTAATGCCCTGTTGGTGGGTCTGTGAATTGGTAAAGCCATTTTTTTCTTTTTTTTTCTTTTTTTTCTTTTGTTATGGTAATTTTTATTTATTTTTTTTTGTTTTCAACATTTACTTCCACAAGATTTTGAGTTCCAAATTTTCACCTCATCTCACCCTTCCCCCCATCCCAAGATGGCATGCATTCTGAATACCCCTTCCCCTAGTCTGCTTTCCCTTCTATCTCTTCCCCCCTTCTCTTATCCTCTTCCCTTTCAATTTTCTTGTAGGGCAGGATGGATTTCTATACCCCATTTCCTGTATTTCTTATTTCCCAATTGCATGTGAAAACATTTTTTTAAACATGTGTTTTTAAAACTTTGGGTTTCAAATTTTCTCCCTTCCTCCCTCCCCACCCACCCTCATTGATAATATATAGGTTATATATGTGCAGTTACGCAAAACACTTCCATAGTAGACATGCTGTGAAAAACTAACTCTATTTCCCTTAATCCTATCCCACCCACCCCGATTTATTCCATTCTTTCTTTTGACCCTGTCCCTCCTAAGAAGTACTTGCTTCTGATTGCCCCCATCCCAATCTGCCCTCCTCTCTATCATCCGCCTACTCTTGTCCCCTTCCCCCCCCCATTTTCCTGTAGGGTAAGACAGATTTCCATAACCAATCGAGTGTGTATGTTATTCCCTCCTTAAGTCAAATTCTATGAGAATAAGATTCACTCATTCCCTCTCACCTTCCCCCATTTCCCCTCCACTGTAAGAGCCTTTTCTGTTTTTTTTTGTGAGATAATTTACCCTGTTCTACCACTCCCTTTCTCCTTCTCCTAGTATAATCCTCTCTCACCCCTTAATTTTATTCTCTAGATATGACTCCTTCATTTTCAACTCACCCTGTGCCCTCTATCTATCTATCTATCTATCTATCTATATCTATATATACATGCATATAATTTTTTTCTTCCAACTACCCTAATACTGACAAAGGTCTCATGAGTTACAAATATCATCTTTCCATGCAGGAATGTAAACAATTCAAACATAATAAGTCTCTTATGATTTTCTCTTTCCTGTTTACCTCTTCATGTTCCACTTGAGTCTTGTATTTGAAAATCAAATTTTCTATTCCGCTCTGGTCTTTTCATCAAGAATGCTTGAAAGTCCTTTATTTCACTGAATGACCATTTTTTTCCCCTACAGGATTATACTCAGTTTTGCTGGGTAGGTGATTCTTGGTTGTAATCCTATCTCCTTTGCTCTCTGGAATATTATATTCCGTGCCCTGTGGTCCCTTAATGTAGAAGCAGCTAAATCTTGTGTTATCCTGATTGTGTTTCCACAGTACTTGAATTGTTTTTTTCTGGCTGCTTGTAATATTTTCTCCTTGACCTGGGAACTCTGGAATTTGGCTACAATATTCCTAGGAGTTTTCCTTTGGGGATCTCTTTCAGGAGGAGATCAGTGGATTCTTTCAATTTCTATTTTGCCCTCTGGTTCTAAAATATCAGGGCAGTTTTCCTTGACAATTTCCTGAAAGATGATGTCTAGGCTCTTTTTTTGATCATGGCTTTCAGATAGCCCAATAATTTTTAAATTCTCTCTCCTGGATCTATTTTCCAGGTCAGTTGTTTTTCCAATGAGATATCTCACATTGTTTTCTAATTTTTCATTCCTTTGAATTTGTTTTACAGTGTCTTGATTTCTCATAAAGTCACTAGCTTCCAATTGCTCTATTCTAATTTTTAAGAAAGTATTTTCTTCAGTAAGCTTTTGGATTTCCTTTTCCATTTGGCTAATTTTGCTTTTTAAGGCATTCTTCTCCTCATTGTCTTTTTGGACCTCTTTTGCCACTTGGGTTAGGCTATTTTTTAAGGTGTTATTTTCTTCAGTATTTTTTTGGGTCTCCTTTAGCAAGCTGTTGACTTGTTTTTCATGATTTTCTTGCAAAACTCTCAGTTTTTCCTCTACTTCTCTTACTTGCTTCTCAAAATCCCTTTTGAGCTCTTCCAAGGCCTGGGACTGATTCATATTCTTCTTGGAGGCTTTGGATGTAGGAGCTTTGGCTTCATTGTCTTCTTCTGGTTGTATATTTTGATCTTCTTTGTCACCAAAGTAAGATAATATAGTCTGACTCTTTTTGTGATGCTTCCTCATGATCCCGACCAATTACTTGAGTTTTACACTCTTTGTTAAGGTAAAAGTCTGCTTCCAATGTGGAGAATTACTGTCCCATGCTTCAGGGGTTTGTACAGCTGTTTTCAGAGATATTTCTAGGGATCTGTAAATTTTCAGTTCTTCCAAGGTGCTATGATAAGAGGCGAGGTGTTTTCTCTCCACCACCACAACAAGCTTCACCACACCAGCACTCCTCCTCACCCCAGGACCACCCCATAGAACTGTGACCCCGATCCAAGCATGGGCAAAGCAAGAGATTCCTGCCCCAACACTGGTAAAGAGACCCAGCAATCCCCCTCGATCAGCCACTCAATTCCCCCTCAGTCTGTGGGCCAGAAGCTCAGGAAACAGCCACGGCCCTGGGGGCGGCTGAGACCTAGCTCCTTCTCTCACTGCAGTCACAGACTTTTCCCACTGACCTTCTAAGTTGTCTTTGGCGTTTGTGGGTTGAGAAGTCTGGAAACCACCACAGCTGCCCATGATTCAGTCCTCTGAGGCCTGCTCCAGTGTCGCTGTGGCCTGTGCACCCACACCGAACTGCTTCCCTCTCCCCGCCTGGCGTGATATACCTTTCTGATCAACCATCCAGGCTGTCTTTGGCTGGAAATTTGTTTCACTCTGTCTTTTTGTGGGTTCTGCTGCTTTAGAATTTGTTTAGAGCCGTTTTTTATAGTTATTTGGAAGGGTTTGGGGGGAGAGCTCAAGCAAGTCACTGCTTTCCCTCCACCATCTTGGCTCCTGGTAAAGCCATTTTGGAAAGCAGTTTGGAACAATACTCCAAAAGTCACTTAACTGTGATATTGTTTGATTGAGAGATAGCACTATGAGGCCAACAGATAGACAGATAGATAGATAGATTTAAATGTATATGTGTATAAATGTGTGTATGTATATGTGTATATATTTATATGAGGGTAGATAGATAGATGATAGATGCTTAAGAGACCAAAGAAAGAGGGAAAGTATTCACATACAACTATATTTATAGTGGCTATTTTTATGGGGGGAAAAACTAAAAACTAAGGGAGTACCATCAGTTGGAAAGTGACTGAACAAATTATGGTATATGAATATAGTGAAATACTATTACACCATGGAACATAATGGAAGGGACAGTTTCAGAGAAACCTGGGAAGACTTATGTGACCTGCTGTGGAGTGAAGTGAGCAAAACCAAGAGACCAATTTATACAATAACAACAACATTATAAAGACAAATAACTTGAAAGACTTAAGACCTCTGGTAAATGCAATGACCAATAACAATTCCAGAGGACAGGTTCTGAAGCATGCTGCTCACCTCTTGATGGAGAGGCAATGGACTAAAGAAACAACATGAGATGTGCATTTTTAGACATGGCCAATGTGGAAATTTGTCTTGCTTGATTAAGCATATTTGTTATAAGGGTTTTGTTTTTTCTTAATTTTTTTCAATATGGGTGGAAGTGGGAGGGAGGGAACATAAATGCATGGTAATTGAAAAAAATCAAATGAAATCTGTGTGAAAAATAAAATACACTGAGAAACAAGTTGCAAACACAATTTATATTTTGCAATATATACTGGAAGCACAGGCAAGAATCATGACAGACTGTGGGGGTGGTGTAGCATTTTGAACACTTTCAGTCAGTCAGTCAGTCAGTCAGTCAAAAGATAGTTATCAAGTGCCTGCTATGTGCCAGGCACTATACTAAGGGCTTGGGATTCAAAGAAAGGCAAAAGACAGTCTCTACTCTCAAGGAGCTTACAATCTAATGAGGAAGTCAACAAGAGAAAAAAATGTGTACAAACAAGATATATACAGAATAAATAGAAAATAAATGAGAGAGAAGGCCTTAGAATTAAGAAAGATGGGGAAAGTCTATATAATATGGGATTTTAGTTGGGATTAAAAGGAAGCCAAAGAAATCAGTAGGCAGAGATGGGAAGGAGAACATTCCAAGTAAGGGGGATAGTCAGAGAAAGTGCCTGGAGACTAGAGATGGAATGTCTTATTTATGGAACAGCAAGGAAGCCAGTGTCACTGGATCAAAGAGTAGATGGTGGGGAGAGAGGTGTGAGAAGACTGGAAGTGGACTAGGTTATGAAGGGTTTGAATGTTAAATAGAGGATTTTGTATTTGAATCTGGAGGCAATAAAGAGGAATTGAAGTTTATTGAGTGGTGGAGTGGCATACTCAATCCTTTACTTTAGGAAAACTCATTTTGGTGGCTGAACAGAGGATGGAATAGAGTAGGGGGAAACTTGAGGCAGGCTGACCCACCATCAGGCTATTGGAATGGTCTAGGTGTGAAGTGATGAAGGCTTGTACCAGGGTGGCAGCATTGTCAGAAAAGAGAAGGGAGCATACCTGAGAGATGCTGAAAAGGTAAAATTCACAGGCCTGGGCAACAGATCAGATGTGATGGGTAAGAGACAGTGAGGAGTTGAGAATAATACCTGTAAGCCTAAGGAACTGGGAATCTGGAGATCAGCAGAGAGGTTTGGGTAGAACGGGTAGATTGGAAAAATATTAGCATAGAGATGGTAATTAAGTCCATGGGAGCTGATGTTTTCACCAAATGAAGTAGTGCAGAGTAGGTCTGACTAGAAGCAGCTGTTGAAATAGAGGAGAGTTGTTTAACTCTCTAACCTATATACATTTGAACTCTAATGACAGGAAGATACTGCCATAACATCTTTTGACCTCATCATTCCACTGAAACTGCCCTCTTCAAAGTTCCTAATGATCTCTTAATTGCCAAATCCAAAAGGCATTTCTCAATTCTCATTCTTTATGACCTCTCTGCAGGTGACCTGTTGGTCACCATCTCTTCCTTTATACTTTCTTAGATTTCAGGGACAGCATTCTTTCCTGGTTCTCTTACTTATCCGATCTCACCTTTTCAGTGGAATGATGAGGTCAGAAGATGTTATGGCAGTGTCTTCCTGTCTTTAGAGTTCAAGAGTATACAGGCTAGAGAGTTAAATAACTCTCCTCCATTTGAACAGCTGCTTCTAGTCAGACCTGCTGTCTGGAAGCAATGTAATGAAAACAATGATGGACTTAGAATCGGGAGAGATCTGGTTTCAAATCCTATTCCTGACACTTATTATCTGGGTGACCATGGACAAATCATTTTACTTCTCTAAGTCTCAGTTTCCTCATGTGTAAAATGGGACTACAATCACTGAATTTAACTACACCACAGAGTGGTCATGGAGATCAAAGGAGATAATACTTGTAAAGGGCTTTGCAAACCTTAAAGCATTAAACAAACAAATATCGGTTATCATTACAGGAAATTTGTCCAGCCACCACTGGAAGTAAGTCTAAGCACTGGAAGTGACTAAGCTAAACTGACTACTGAATTGTACTTTGCACAAAGAATTTAGTGGAACCTTGTAAGTGAAGCCTTTCATGTGTTCCACTCGAAGGCAGAAAGACTTTTTGTACAAGAGAGCATATTGGGAAAGAAGGTAGGAGGGCTGGTCTGTCCTGGTAGTTGGGTGGTTTCTGTCAGGACTACTCAGGATGAGTTCAGTTTGGAAACTCAAAGGAGACAAAGTCCATTTGTTTTCAGCAGGATCTCCAAATATGTTTACTGTTTTCTTTATGTCATGAGAGAACTTATACTCTGTGAAATAATCAATTTCTGGTCTGTTCTGGTGAGTTAAATCAATTCCCTTTCCCCTCCTCACATTTGATACAGCCTGCTTCTCCAATCAGAATTTGAGAAATTTGTGTGTGTGTGTGTGTGTGAAGCCCTTGGAGAGCACGGCCGGTGTCTCTTGCCTTTTTTTAACCCCAGTGCCCTGCCCAATGTCCTCATCATGCTGGCTACTCAATAAATATTTGCGGCTATGAGCTTGTTCATTTTTGTTACAGGTTTTCTGTTACCTCCCCCTATCTATCAGCTAGAGAGAAGACATTTTTAAAAAAGGGCTTTGAGTTAGGAATTCCTCCATTCTGCTGATGAAACCAAGGTCCAGGTTGCTGACCTTAGAGCTAGAACCATGTTTTAGCTACTCTTTTCTCAAGGGGCACTGAGATTAGGCTGTTTTTATTTCATGGTGAAGTTTTATTGCTTGCTTCTGGTGGTTTTAAATATATTTTATTAATGCTGTATTTCACTATCCTCACACACTCAGACTGCTTGAACAAAGGGCAGGGTGTTGTAAGTCAAAAAGCATGTTAAGGCTTTGGGAAGCAAGGTCTACAGAAATATTAAAAGTTCTCTATCTCCACTCTCCCTTTGAACCCAAAATGGGCAGCATCCATGCACTTTTTTTTTTGGCTAGGCAATGGGGTTAAGTGACTTGCCCAGGGTCACTGTCAAGTGGCTGGTCTGAGACCAGATTTAAACTCAGGTCCTCCTGAATCCAGGGCGGGTGCTCTATCCACTGCATCACCGAGCTGCCCCATCCATGCACTTCTAATGGGGGAAGCTCCCCCGTCTTTTCCTTCCCCATCATCTTCCCCTTTGCTGTCATTCCCTAGCCTTCTGTTCTCCTCTCTAGCCATTGCTGTGCCCAGAGACTGCTATGTCAGTTACAGCTATCCACACAGGCTGCTGCTTGGGGGATAGAGTTATGATTAGCTTTCAGTGGTAGTCATCATTTCCTGGCATGGGACCTATCTCTAACTTAATTGCTAGACGGGAGAATTGTTACAGCCTTGCTGCAATGAGGTTTCTCTGGTCTTCTGGCCACATCTCAGGCCATTCTTCCTCTGAGGCTGCATGGTCTAGTGATGCTAGATGCTCCCTGCTGTTACGTTATGACCTTGCCCCGTAGGTAGAGACAAAGTTTGTAAGGCCAAGCTAGAGGCATATTCTGACACATCTTTATGATATTCTGCTTCCCTGAAGACAATAGCTAAAAAAAAAGTCAGGGGAAGGGTAAACAGGATTATATTTTGCGTATAGTTCATAAAAATTGTAATTCTGTTCTTCATTTATCTTAGGGCACTGTGTGTCTACTGCTGCTAACATATTCTAAATGCAGGAAAGTAATTTATAGGAACCACATGAAAATGCATTAGCAGATTTTCAGTAGGGCTTATTAAAGTTTTAAACTGTCGCATTTTGGAATAACTACAAATTTCCATGGTGTACTAAGACTTCCACGTTCACAGAGGTAGAGAGGTGTTGAAGAGAGAGTTGCTGAAAGGTGATGTGTGTATAACAGGGACAGTTAATGGTTAGCAGTGAGAAAGAAAGTAGATGTCCTTTTTTGCTATTTCTAACATGAAAAGTTTACATGTTAACTGCCCCAAAGCAATACTGAACAGTATGTCCTGCCCTTTCTTTCTAATAATGAATTTGTACCTGGCAACTTTGTGGGATTGTATTGGAAGGTCACACTGAACATCTCAGTGATCATGTTGGGTTGGGTAACCCCTCCACCAGGGTAGAACACAGATATAAAGACAAAATGGCACTGATTCCTGTCTGGCCTTCTCTTCAATTCCACAGGGGCAGTGCTACAGTGAATAAAGGAGCAGAAGGGGCTAAGAATCACATATTTATAAATGTCTGTGCAACTGCTGATACTCTTAATGCATGATCTTTTTCCAATGATCAGTAAGTTGATGCTTTACTGGAGGAAGTGTCCAGAATGTGAAAGAGAAAAACAACATGCTTATCTTTGAGCATTCCCCACTCCTGATTGGAAACTAACCCCTACCCTGCTTACCCATCCCTATAGGTAAGAACCCAGAATCTATGCTCCATTTGAGGCAGCTAAGTGGCTCAGTGGATAAAGAGCCAGGCTTGGAGCCAAGAAGACCTGAGTTCAAATCTGGCCTCAGACATGTATTAGTGGTGTGACCCTAGGCAAGTCACTTCACCTTTGACTGTCCCAGTTTCCTCAACTGTAAAATGGGGAAAATAATAGCACTTACCTTATAGGGTGGTTGTGAGGATAAGATGAGATAATAATTATAAAGCACTACATAAATGCCAGCTATTATTAACTATTTAGAGCCTTTGGCCCACTTCCTGTTTCCTAATTGTGGTGGGCCAGACCCCTTCCCTACCCCAACCCTGCAGAATGGACATAGCTGCTCACATTGCTTGTATGAGCTAGAAATAAACAATAGTTCTTCTAGTAAGGTGGAGGACCACTAAGCCTTACCTTTAACCCTGACAATGATTCCTCAGGTTCTCTGGGTCTTTCCATCTTTTCTGCTGCTACACCCTCCAGACCCCCAGGCACTGTCCCCAGGGCTTTGCCATCTGCCTCACGCATAAACCCATTTTCTTTTAGGTCTTCCAACCACCCTGCAGCTGAACTTTCTTATGTATGTTGTCTCTTCTAGTTAGAGTGTCAACTCTTGAGGGCAGGCACCTTCTCAGTTTTTCTCTTTGTATCCTCAGGGCTTAGCACAGTATTTATAACATACATGCACAAGCACATAATACCTGCTTAACAAATTTTTTCATTCATTTATTCATGCATTCACTTACAAGTAGCCAGATTTTTGTATCCCGCTACAATGATTTCAATAGCTTCTGTGAGGTAGGTCATCACAATGATTTAGTACTTACATTGATGGAGAGCACTGGGCCTGTTTTGTACATACAGTATCTGTCTGTCCCAGTACAAATGTCTTGCATGTCTTCCTCACTTCCCTCAAGTCCAAGTTCTTTTCGGATAAAAGCGCAAAAGCCTTCATTCTGTTGGAACTCCCTCTGACACAGACAAACTGCAAAGAAAACCATCCAAGAGCAGTTGTAGTAATCAATGTGGTAACCAAGGCTCAGTTTGCCTCTAAAATGTCTCATTCAGCTCTTCACATGTGCCTTATGCTAGGGTACGTCTATACTGTAGACAGTATTAGGCAGAGAGCAACAGTGTAGGGGAGTTGAATGTATACTTGCCTTGGAGTCAGGAAAGATGGACGTTCAGATCCTACCTCTGACACTTACAAGCTATGTGACTGTGAGTATGTCATTTAATTTCTCTGTGCCTGAGTTTCCTCATCTGTAAAATGGAAATAACCACCCCTTAGAGTATTTAATTCACCCAGTGTTTGAGAGGATCAAATAAGATCATCTGTGTAAAATGCTATGAATGTTGTTGTTGAGTCATTTTTTCAGTTATATCTGATTCTTCATGACCCCATTTGGAGTTTGCTTGGTAAAGATACTGAAGTGGTTTGTCATTTCCTTCTCTAGCATTTTATAGGTGAGGAAATTGAGGCAAACCAGATTAAGGGACTTGCCTAGGGTCACACAGCTAATAAGTGCTGAGGCTGGATTTGAACCCATGTCTTCCTGACTCCAGGCCTGGCACTCTATCCACTGTGCCACCTAGCTGCCTTGTTATAAATTTAAATGTCTATTATTATTATTATTATTAAGGAAGTGAATCAAAGGAGACTGGATCAAGTCAAAGAAATTTTCTATGTAATCTGACAATATAGTAGAGTGTAGATCATTGTTAATCAAAACGGAGAAGTTCCTCCATAAACCTGATGAGATTATAGGTCTTGGCCATTGGATGAAAACCAGTGATGGAACACAGGGAACTCCTAGTGATTGGATAGTGAATGATCAGTCATGCAACTTATGGCCTATACAGGCAAGCTAGAACTTGTCTTGTCCTACTCTGTTAGAACTCAGCTCTTGAGGAATTGTTTTTCATGTGTTTCCTCAGACCTATTTCAGAGTATGTCAAGGGGAAGGGGGAGGTGCAGGGTATTCCTCCCATCTTCCAACCAGAAGCATCACTGACAACTTGTAGCAGCATATGGCCACAGGAAACATGTGCTTCCATGCAGCCTGAAAAGAGAATTCAAAGATTGTTTCCTGAATGCCAACTTCCTGTGTAGAAAAGGGAAGGGGTATTTTAATCTCCTTAGACAGTGTGATCTTGGGATCTTGCCTCTTAGCAGAGAGAGAAATTTTTCAAGGCAGCACCAGTTTTGAGAATTGCCTCATGGGTAACTCCAAGTTCAGGAGTTCCTGAGTTTGAGAATTCCAGGGACTAGATCTTCTAGAGAGAAAAGATTTCCTGATACCTCCTGCTCCTTGGAGGAGAAAGGCAATGTTCATCATTTTAGCAGAGTATAGTACTTGGACCATGAAGCCAGATAAGGGATAGTGCCCATTCTAAAGAAGCATGCAGTGCCCTACCCAAGGATTGAAAGCAATGGATACTACAGTCAAGCAGCAGTTTTGGAGCAGTCTCTGACAGTAAGCATTCAGCCAACCAGTGTCTGGAAGCATACTGTATACTATGAAACCAAGGTCAGGAGCCTCTAAGTGGTGCAGTATATAGAGCACAGGCCCTGGAATCAGGAGGACCTGAGTTCAAATCCAGTCTCAGACCAGACACTTGACATATACTATCTGTGTGACCCTAGGCAAGTCACTTAACCCCAATTGCCTTGCAAACAGAAAGAAAAGAAACCAAGGTCAGCAGGAGCAACATGCAGACTTCGGGGTCCTGCAGCGTTGGAGGCATGAGCTGTCCCTTCTCATGTTTCTTGACTATACACATTCCCTTCGTAAGTATCCCTTCCAATATACCCTGGTCATATCCATCCCCTATGTATTTTCCTCTCTTCTTATGATTTCTATGTGCATCCATTCTCTCTGCTGATGCTGATTTTTTTTTTTTGTGGAAGAGTGCACTCCAGATTTTTGAGGGAGATATCTGGTTGTTGTTTTTTTTTTAATTTTTTAATTTTTTTCCTGCTGTCTTAGTAAATGACTTTGCTTTGAGCTAATTATGCCCTCTGGCTAACTTTTAAAAGACAAACTTATTGGTGAGGGCTTATAATGTATAATTTAAGGGTACATGTCCATTAAGTGCCTAGTGCTATATTATTATTATCGTTGTCATTATTATTATTATTGCTATCATTGGCTTATGACAAATATTAGCTGACCAGTCTTTAACATTAACCTGGAATTAAATATAGAACAAAACGTAAGATAACTTCAGTATGATCAGTTTAAGTGAACAGGTCAGCAAAGATATGATCACAAATCAAAAAAAGGGTGGTTCACATCTCACCTGAGTGTTTCCTAACGTTTTCATTTACATTGACTATCTTGGCCTGCTTTAGACATTTGCTCTTGCATAATCCCTGTGTTCAATAATAAATGAAATTGAAAAATGGAATCATATTAATATCAGTGGACATATTTAAAGAACCAGTAGATTCTTTAATTCAGCAAAAGTTTGAGAATTGTTTTACTGGCAAACTCATGAATTAAAAATCAGTTCTTAGTATTTTTTTTAATAGAGAGAGTGTCTATTGAAGTTTTTATAACTAGGAGTGAAGATCTCATTGATTCAGTAGAGTCCAGAGCCTGAGCAGGCCCAACTGTAAAAGGACTTAACAACTCATAAATCGTGCCTAAGTTATTGGCATATTATTGAGTGTGGCAAGCAGGGCCATCAGGGCTTGGGATCAGAAGTAGAATTGGCATGAGAGAGTTAAGAAACTCTAAAACAAAAGTGTCGCATTCAAGGGTGCCACAATATCTAAGGAAATTGTTTAAGAGCCAGTAATTATGTTGAAGAAATAACAAGCAAGAAATTTGATTACTAGTTTTCAGCTCCTACTTGGAGGGCCCATTCCTAGGTATAGTGGATCAGGAGTCGGTTGCAGAAGACTTACTCTAGCTTCTATAGTTGGAATAAGTCACAAAGACTCACCTAGTTCAGCGAAGAAGTAAAAACATAGAGCAACTACAGCAGTTCTTGGGGAGCATCTTCTGATGAGGAGAAAATATGTCATTCAAGACTAGTTAATGTTAAAGTAGGTTTAGATAAGAGTCACATGGTGACTCTCTTTTATACTTTCTACGATGGCTGTTCCAAATGTTGTCTTTTCTCTTCACATCTCATTCCATTTACACTGAATATATCATGTATGCACTTCCCCCCAAGTTGTCTTCCCCAGTAGAAGGTGAGCTCCTTGAGGGGAGAGGCCATGTTTTTGCCCTTCTCTGTATTCCCAGAACTTAGCAGAGTACTTGGCATTTAGTAAATACTTTATAAATGCTTATTGATTTAGGATTAGTGAGATCCTTTTCTTGTACTGTGCTGAGAAAATAAAGGACATTCATCATGAGTTCCCTCTTCTCATCCATTACATACCTCTACACCATCCCTCATTCTCTCTTCCTTTGTTCTAGTCCCCGATGAAGAGATGACTCTTCTCTTTTCCGAAGCCAACCACTCTACCTATGCCCTTGACCTCATCCCCTCCCTATTTCTCTGGGAGTCTTTTCATAATCTAGTTCCAGCCTACCTTTCCTGACTTATTTTCTATTACTCACCTTCATATAGTCTAGATTCTAGTCAAACTGGCTCAATTGTTTTTCCTTGAATTCAGCATTCCATCTCTCATTTCTGTACTTTTCTCCCATCCCCAAATTGACACAATCTTTTCCTCAGTTTCTTAGAACCCCAATCTTCTTTTAAAGCTTAGCTCATGTGCACCTTCTAAAGTAGGACCTTGGATATAAAAAATTGGATAAATGTATTTCAGTAAAATTTATTTCCTTTGTAGTCCTATATATTTTAGTTTATATACTTAAAAACATTTTTCTGAGGGGTCCATAGATTTTTACCAGATTGACAAAATGTTCCCATGACATAAAAAAGATTAAGAACTCCTGTCCTAAAAGAAGCCTTTCCCAGTCCACTTAGTTATTCTTGCTCTCTGCCTCATATTGTCTTGCATTTACTTATTTGCTTACTTGTCTTATCCTCTAGTCAAATGTAAGCTCCTTATGAGTAGGTGAAGTTACTCATTTTTCTCTTTGCATTTCTAGTACCTAGGACAGGGACTCACTCATTGTGGGCACTCAGTAAATGCTCGTTGGTGTTGGAGGTTTTAACATTATTTCATTAAGCTATTGGATATTCTAATTGCATTATGTGCTACTATTATTAATTACTACTACTACTATTATTAATTACTACTACTACTACTACTACTACTACTACTATTACTACTATTACTACTCTCTTTTGCTGATTACCATGGAGCCGTTTTTGTAGCTCCTTGGTTTATTTGCCAAGGGACTGATAGTAGGTAATCAGCTCTAACTCAATTCAAATTTAAAGGCTGAGTAGAAAAGGAGGTGAAATCATGAGCTAAGTTGAGGTTTTGAGTTAACTGTGGATTATCCATTCAATTTCCTCCTCTACTATCATGAAAAGCCAAGAGTTGGCTTGAGATCTAAGTGTATGCAGGCTATTTTTTGCCAAGCATGATAGTTTCTAAATAACCTCATTGTCTGATACCAGTGAATGTAAATGACTATGATTTATATTGATCATAAAGCCAAAACAGATGTTAGAGTAGCTTGTGGTTTGATTTCTCCTTTGAACTGTAGCTATTGCTGCAATCAACAGGCATTACTGGATGTTGCTGGAGCCATAAGGATGATATGGTCAGACAGAAAAAGCCTAGATAAGACTTTGTAACTGACAATTCTTAAAACCAAAGTCCTAAATCAGAGGCACTAGCATTTCAACTACAGATCTGAGTTTCAATTGACTGCTTAAGTGGGAAGTTAAGCTTGGCTGGCAACTACCAACATTGACCTTGATGGTCACTAATCAGTCAAAGCCTCAAATGAGTTTTTTTTTTTTTCATTTGTCCTTGTTCACTCCAGAGAAAAAGTGGTGAGGAGGATCCACAAATGTCACAAGAATATGTGGAAGAAACAAGAATAGTTGCTGATAAAGTTTATTTAGCTGTTACTATAAGGTATACACTATCTTATCCTCGGTATTGATTTTAAAAAATACCTAAAATTAAGTTTCCTACTTTACAGGTCTGGTGGGCCTTTTTGCATTATTCTGAATTGTGTAAATGAGTATATGGAGGTTTTTAATCCGTTATTATCCTTCCAGTTTTATGTTTAAATGTCCTGGGGACAATTTGGCTTATGTGGGTCTCTCAGCAAGCCTTCTGGAACTTACAAGGGATCAACCATGCGCTCCACTGGCCGAGGCAATGCTAAGAGATCTAGAGGAACTCTCCTCCATGCCTCCACTCTGCCACGTTGCATGGACCCCCTGGGGAGAACATATTGGAAAATAGGATGAACACAGGATGAGTAGGCATTGGTGGGTTGTAATCTTTATCATTTGAAGGACAAGATCCCAGATCTATCAAAGTCTCAAAGCAGCACATGAATCAGAATTCCATTTTTTCACCTAATATGTCTGTGAAGCTGCCTAAAGACATTGGGGAAGATTATAAAATTATGTTTATGGTAGCAGTCTCCCCAGCATTTTAAAGACAAAATTTTCAATATGTTCATAGACAGACACTCAAAGAGCTTTCCCCTGATTTTGTAGATGATGTTATTAACAAGGATGACAATTTGTGTATAGATGGAGCTTAAAAAGCTAATGTTGTTTTGATATTGTGAAAGACTGTGGACCTTAAGTGGACCTTAGAGGTTGTGTACTCCAAACCATTCATTTTACAGGCCCTTGGAGGTCACATGATTTGCGCAAGATCACATAAGCAATATGTACCAATACCAAGAATTGAACTCAGTTCACTGTTTCCTATTGTCCAAGTGCACTGATTACATTTATACTGCTAAAGATATCTCCAGAAGGTATCTGTGTACTTACAAGGATTTAAAAAGTTCCAATTTATTTTTAGGCATTAGTATTCAATATCCTCCACATTTTCCAGAAAAATCCCCTGTCCCAAGTAGGACTGCTGCTATTAAGTTTAAACTCAAGCAATGAATTGACCCTATAAAATGCTGAAGCAGAGATAAGGAAGGAAGAAGATGGAAGAAAAGCATTTCTAAATGTGAATCAGACTGGCTGGTTCTTCCAGTCGTAGCTAGGATAGCACAAAGTCACACAGGTAGAAGGAATATGATACACAACTATGGAAAGGAGAATGATAGAAACCCTGGGATAGAAGTGCAAGACTGATGCTAGGTAGTCTGCCAGTTGGGTAGGGTGCAGAGGGAAGGAGGCTAGGATGGAAGAGGAAATCTCCCCAGCTCCCAGCCCACCATCTGGTAGAATCTGATTTTAACTTCTAATTCTTGCTAACTAGTTGTTAAATGTTGTTGTATCCATGCTGCCAAAGGATGACAAGTGATGTCAACATTCTCTAAATTTAGCTTCCTGGGGCAAAGTCCTGGTCACTCTGCTCTAGTTATAGTTGTGTGGGTTCCAGTTAATGCTAGAAAGATCCTCCTTTCATTCTCTTCCATATGCCTATAGCTTCTGCCCCCAAAGGTACAGGTCAGATGGATAGTTCTATTTTGGAAATTTCCCCTCACTTCCCCATCATAATATAACAATTCAATTCAATGCTTTTTGACCAGATCTGTGGTTTCATTGGTATCGAATCAAAGATCTAGGAACTATTAGTAAGGAAAACCCCTCTGCTGGTGCAAATCAATCTTGCCTCTCCAACTTATACTCTGGAGCACTGAAAGTTCAAGTGACTAAAATCATTCACCAGGTGTCAAAGGTGAGATTTGAATCCAGGTCTTCCTTATTCCATTGCTTCCCATTGCCTTATTATATTTATTAATTACAATATGTATGTGCTATACTATATTTATTATTTTCATTATGTTTATATTATATAAATTATATAGAAGGTTCTTTGGTTATATGGAATTGTCATGTGTAAGAAATGTTTCTTAGGCATTGGGAAGTCCACATAATGGTACACAGTCAGGTGAGAATTCAAGCTTTGGTAAATGGAAACAGTAGGGTCTATAGCAGTAATAATGATAATGATAATAATAATAATAATAGTTGTCATTTATGTAGCACATTAATACTTTACAAATATTATCTCATTTTCCCCCCACAACAATTCTGGGGGGATAGAGGTAGATGGTGTTATTATTCTTATTTTTACAGATGAGGAAACCAAGACTGAGGGAGGTTAAGTAGCTTGTTGGTGGTCACACAGATAGTATGTGTATGAGTCTAGATTTATGCTTGGGTGTTCTTGACTCCAGGCCCAGCCCTGTATGTTCCACCGAGCTATCTCCTGAAGCCTCCTTCCTATAGCAGGGCGAATAGAGGGATGCAGAGATCAAACTTTTAGATACTTTCCGCCAGGAGAAATGCAGATGACAGGGCTCCTAGGGTTTAGCCCAGGCCCTGCAGTGTGTGACAGCACAGAATAGTGGAAAGATTGTTGATTTCCTGATTGCTTAGAATCAGGAAACCCTGAGTTCTAATCTCTTCTCAGGCCCTTGCTGTCTTTAAAACCACAATCAAGGCAAGTAACGTTTCAGAGGTTGTTTCCTTTCCTTCAAAATTGGCATAATAATAATACTTATACTACCTATTCCACAGGGTGGTTGTGAAGCAAATTCTCTGTAAACTTTCAAGAGCTCTGTAATGGAATTATCATTGGTAAAACAAATGGTACCCATGAAATATCTTTTTTAAGCAAAGGATCATCCATTCTGAATTGGAACCAACCTTAGAAATCATCCTTCCCTTATTTGATAGGTGAAGAAACTGAGGTCCATGAAGGGGAACTGGGTTGCCTGAGGCCAAATAAGCAAGGAATCAGGCCCAGCTTCTCTGAGTCCAAATCTAATCATCTTTCTTCTGTGCTGTACCTCTGAATAAGTACCTGAGCTGTTTTTAGCCGTGATACCAAGACACCATCCAAAATTTGTTCAAGTACGTGGACCCTCAACATCCAGTAATAGCACCTCTGTTCTATCATGATAGGTCATGTGGTTTGCAGGATGAGAGTTAGGACACTATTGTTTGTTTGCTGGGTTGTGATCAGAGGTGGGCATTCTGGTTCCGGCTCTGTCCTTCACTAGCCTTGTCAACTTGGATAAGTGTTAGGTAACCTCTGTGAGCCTTAGTTCCCAACTCTGTAGGAGAGGTATGATACCTGCCCATCTCATAGGGCTATTGTGTGGAACAGAAGATATACTATCAATGAAAAGGCTTTGAAAACGATCAAGCATTACACAAATGTAAGGCATTTTCCATTCCTTTAATTGCTTGTATATTTATATTTATGTTCCTGCTTCTGATTCTTCCAAACCAGGGCCATCCTTAGAGGGGTGCAGGGCCTAGGGAAAATTACAGTATCAGGCTCCAGGGATATCTTCATTCAAGGAAAATCTAGTGAGAAGCATCAAGAACAGCCTCGATTGACTGAACTGAGCTTAAGCATCAAGGATGATAGATAGGAGAAGTATTACAGTTTAAAGAAAATAGTCAATAGCACAGATATCACAAAAAGGCAACATACACAAAAGGATATGTTTGAAAGGGGGGAGAAAGGACATAGTTGTCAGCAAACCAGTCCTGGTCTCTCCTATGTTGCCTTGGTGATGATGGAAGGAGGATGGGAGAACTCAGGGCAGATTGTGAGTGAGAGCATCAGTTTTTGTTTCAGCAAAAGGTGTTGATGCTACTTACCCTACTCCCCTCTTGTTATATCCCTGAGTTATATGTTATATGTTATATCCCTAAGTCATTGCATAGCTTCAGCAATCTGGTCCCTCCACTATGTCCCCTTCCCTCCACAAAGGCACAGATCCCAAGACAATTGCTTAGATTACAACACAATAAATATGGTTCTCTGTATTGCTGGATGGCAAATTTCTTGGAAAAGCAACAAATCTGAATAATTTCATCTGAGTTGTATTTTTTAAAGTGAAATAAAGTTTTTTTTTTGTTCTCTGCTACTTAGATAGTATTGGGTTTAATGACTTGAGGATTAGGGAAATTCACTTATAAATTTAGACCTTAAGTAATGATTTACTAGATCCTTAACACTTTGGTTAATTCCCAAACTCTGAGCACCATTGAGGTTATCAGTATAATTTTCTACATTCCTGGGGTAAGAATAACCAGTATATGTATACTTGTATTCAAATTAGCTTGGGAGTCTTCATGTTTCATTGAGGATAGAGAGGAATTCCTCTATTATTGGATAAATTTGAAATAGCTTCAGAAAATGAGAGTGGCTTCAGTTCGTATAAGAACTGACTTATTCCTTTAGTACTAAATGTGAAACTCAAGTGATATAGGTAAAAATGAGAAGCAGCAGATGAAGAAAGTCAGTATTTCCCAATGTTCCAGATATTTTTATTTACCTTTACATCACCAAACATGGCTGGAAGGTTATGTGTCTTTGTTCCTAAATCCAAGTGGTAAAGAATATCTTCATCCATAGAATTCAGGTGAGGGTTTTTAACACAGACAAACCTATTTCTGAAAAAAAAAATGAGAGTTAATGTAGAAGAAGTCAGGGGATAAATTAACACTCAAAAGAGGAAGAATGACAATCAGATTGAAATATATCATGAAATATGATCATATTGGTTTCCCAATATGGTTTATAGGCATGTTCTCAGCTCTCACGTGGGTCACAAACTTTACGCTGGGGCCAGTGATTTGTTGAGATTCCTTGGGTATGACCTCCCAACACAAGGAATCTTAAAGATTGCAGCTGAAGTAGAAGCTAGTCAGAAAAAGGATACTTTTTCATTCACTTTGTCAATAAATGGCTGCCATGATTGAAGGAACTATTCCCTATGCTATGATTAGTTGTAGGCCACAAAATATTATGGCAGGAAAGGATCATGGAAGCACATAACCAAGCTGAAACAAATAGATAAGGATAATCTGAGAAGTAAGAGAGAAAACTGGGTTGAAAGGGCAAGAAAAGATTCCCCACGAGGCCTTTCCTGAGCCTCCCCAAACTAGTAGTACCTTCTCACCAAAATCTCCTTATATACATTGTGGATATACTTACATATGTATTTGTCTCCTCTGGCTGGCCTATAAACTCCTAGAAGGCAGATGCTATTTTTGTTTTGTTCAGTTCTTGAGAGATGAGAGAATAATGAGGAGAAATGGAGAACAAAGAGGATGAGAAAGAGAAAGAGGAGTATATAGAGAAAAAACAAAGTCATAAGGTCTATTTGTCATAAACAATTGGAACTATGAAAGAACAAAAACCAGGAGAATGGACAAAAAATGGAGATCATAAAAAATACCAAGGGTCAGATAAGAAGCAGAAAAATGAAAAACAACAAATCTATTGTCCTAGGAACATCTTTCTAATAGAGATCAGAAACTCTAGATAGAAGTGTGTGTGTGTGTGTGTGTGTGTGTGAGAGAGAGAGAGAGAGAGAGAGAGAGAGAGAGAGAGAGAGAGATGGAAAGGAAAGAAGAAAAGGAGACAGAGAGACAAATAGAGACAGAGAGAAATTATATACTGAAGGACCAAATGTCTAAACACAAAATAATACAAATCAAGAAATAAGGAATACTATTATAATACTCCAACTGCGAAAGATTTTCAGATTACAGTCAATCCTTGATTTCACCATATAACTCACCTTTCCCCAATACTTCAATAGCTCCCTCCAGATTAAATGTTGACTTCAGACCACAGCCTTCAAGTCTCTCTGTCTTCCCTATGTGCTTTCATCTCAGCTATAACTGAAACCTTAACTTCCTTTCTAGTCCACCTTGTCTTCTAATGACCTATTGCACATGGTATTATTCCTACCTCTTGATTTAAGTTTTCCCCATCCTTTCTGTAAATCACAGTTTACCTTCTGACTCATCACGGATGTTACCTGACTTTTACCAACCATTCACACCTAAACACACACAAACATCATTTGAGTCAATAATTTCATAACAGCCTGCAGGGAGCATAGCTGACTGCTATGCTTTCTTAGGCTTGCCCTACTCATTTATTCTCTGGAGGAAGAGCTCCTAGAGGGAAATCCAGAAATGCAATCACAAGATAAAAAGATGGCAAAAGAAAAGAAAAAAGGAAGAAAAGGCAGAAGATTGGATAATGCATAGTTGAATAATCAAATTGACTTCATCTCGTTTTCTCAAGATAAGGGAAAATCTGCTCCCTGTCCTATTTATAACTGAAGTTCAAATCAAATATTACCCTCCAGAGGCAAATGTCCCAATATTTGGGATCTGCCCTTGGCCTCTGTGGAGAATTGTCTCAGATGAGAAAGGAGGAAGGTCAACAGCTATCCATGAGTTGACCCAAAAGGCTCTAGTATATTTTGTGAGATTTTCTCAATCCCTTGGCTCAAAGCCCCCAGTCAGGAAATCTAGGGAAAAATGCTTAGTATCCCCTGGTTGAAGGAGATGGACTCCTCATTTATAGGGAAGGGAATAAGCATTGATTAAGCACCAACTATATTCCAGGCACTATGCTAAGCACTATACAATTATTATCTCGTGATACTCCCAACAACTGTGGGGGTTAGGTACTATTGTTGTCATCTTCACTTTACAGTTGAGGAAACTGAGGCAGACAGAAGTTAAACGACTTGTTCAGGGTTGCACAGCTAATAAGTGACTGAGGTCTCATTTGAACTCAGGTCTTCCTGACTCCAGTTTTACTACTCTAACCCTGGTGCCACCTAGATGCCTCTGCAAAATGAGGGGGGATAGACTAGGTGATCTGTAAGATTCCTTTCGGCTCCAGATCTATGATCCTCATTTGTAACCGTGTACTTTTAAGCAGTTATTAAAGGAGGAAAACAAAATACAATGCTTAGAATGAACAACTATTAGTTCCTAATATGTATGTATTTCCTGAGACTCTTATACGTAAAAGTGTGTTAACTCCCCTGGGGTGGGCCCTTACTAATAAGTCCCTTCCTGGCTGCTGCTCCTTGTCCCTAGGGGCAGGGGCTTTTTGGTGGGGAGAGCAGGAATAGAAAGGGGAGAGTTGTATTTCTTTCTTTCAACCATTTCTCATTGATCTGTATTATAACCATCTAATATCTTACTTCTCAGACCAAGCCAGAGTGAGTTTCCAAAGAGTCACTCAGTCTTTTGATGTCATTTTCTCAGTTCAAAATTAAGGGGAAAAAAAAGTAAAACTCCCTCCTAGGTCCTTCCCTTTTCTCCTGGTTACCACTAACAGGTCTGTCCCCACAGTCCCTTCTTCTTTACCTTCTCTTCCTTTCAACTACTAGCCTCCCCATCACTGTACATAATTTTAGAGAAGACACCCTTTATTTTTCCCAGTTACTCAAATGGGAAAAGAAGAGTAAAAAGGCAAATATCCCATTACTTGCTAAATAAGAAACTTTGGGATCAACCGTGGGTCTCTGTAAAGCCTTATAAAAGAAAGAAAAGGGAAAAGGCCCATGGCTGTTGCTGACTCCACCCTGGATTCCCATTCCTACCTGCCCCAGCTCCTCATCTATCTGGAATTCTTTTAGTCAACTGCCACTGTCACGCCTAGTCATCAGGAGTACTCCCTTTCTATCTTGACTGAAGTAGAGAAAATTCCATTTTTCTCAGTCAATCAATACAAGGTTAGGATTTTTCAAAAGGAATTAAACTAAAAGAAAACTAGTAACACACCAAATCCTAGAAAGAAGCAAATTTCCAAGTTACAGATTTCTGATCCCAGTTTTAATGTCTAATCAAAAATTGGCCTGGCTAACATAGCTTCAGAAGAATGTGTTTCCTAGAATTCTTTTTCCTAGACTCGAACCCATCTGAGGTCTCTTTCCCAAGGTCCTCTTTTTCAGACTTTCCTCTTCTCATTCTTTCTTGTGACTCTAGCTTTTCCTTTAGGGGATGGAGTAGAATATAATCTCTGGTTGAGTTCCCCTAGCCAGGTAGTAGAATAGACTGGCACTTGGTTAATTAGCCACCCCTAGATAGAGAAGCACATCATTTTCTATATTGTACTAGCATATCAGAACAGAATCCTTAGATATTCAAGTATCCCCTCCTCAGGGGGGCTATTCGCTTTTCCTGAGGGACAAAAACTAATTTCCTCATAGTACTTCTTTCCCAAACTCATATAAACATATACATTCCTTCCATCTGCTCCTTTTGTATAATTTAGATTCTCTTATTCCCAAGGACTGCTTTCTTAAGCTGAAGTTTTTCTCTAGACTTTTAATAGAATCCAAGAATCACTATGGTATAGTGGAATAGTGTCTTGTTTAGATTCAAAGGACTTGAGGTCTAGTCTTGGTTTTACCACTTATTAACTACATAACCCTGGATAAAACACTTGAATTTTCTGGGCCTCAGTTTCCTCATCTATAAAATGGGGATAATAATGCTGGCATTAATTATCCTATAAGGTTCTTATAGATTTCAAATGAGATAACATGCGTAAATATTTGGCAAATCTCAAAGTGTTGTACAAATATCAGCTCTTTATTATTGTCGTATGTCAGTTGAAAAGGCTTAGGCTATGGGTCTGATAACAAACTATACTATATGCATGTGTGTACATATATCTATATCTTTAATGAGATATTTAATAAAATATTTGAACTATTATAATAGATGTATATATCTTTTAGTACCTATTGCAAAGGGTTATTGTGAAGATCAAATAAAATAATATTTGTAAAGCAGTTAGTACAGTGCCTGGCACATAGTAGATGCTTAAAAAATGTGTGTTCTCTCCTCCCTTTAGTGGCCATGTCACTGTGACTTCAGCAAGAGATATTCCTCAACAGGAGAGGTTTTCAGGACTACTTTTCCTAGAGGGCTTTGGACAAGCCTAGAGTATAGTGATGTCATTCTGCAAGGACTCTGATTGGTGGGGAGTGTGCCACCAGGCAGGATGTTTAAAAAGAGGATGACATGAATACAGAATAAGAATCGAGTGAACATGGGAGTAGATGGAGCTTTGAATCATTCTATGGAGCTGGAGTTAGGGTGGAGAGACCATATGGAACTCTATGGCTAGGATATCCCTCAATACCAGAGTCACAGCTGGACCCAAACCTCTAGAGCCAAGGTGAAAGCATTTGACTATTCTCCAGTGTGCTGCAGGAGACTTCCAAGAAAGAAATGCCCAGAGGCAGATGACAGTGGACTGTAAATATTTACCACTGTGGCAATGACTTCTGAAGTGACTGCATCCTTTTCCTGCCATACTGAGGAACCAGGGGGATTTAAAAAAAGAATTTGTATTGAATTCCTCTGGAAGTAATCCTTATTATATGGGTTCAGAGAATGTTTTGCTACTGATCCCCTTCTTTGTTATTTATGTTGCTTCCTATCTAAATGATTTTGCCTTTGGATCTATTCATCTCCTGTATGGTCAAGCACAAGAGAAAAATTTTTTGCATTGGTTGGGGGCTTGAGCTATGAGTCAGATGACTGATTACCTAGCACGACCATACTGGAAGTAGTGAGGAATATTATGTCATCATCATTATCCTTATAATACCTATCATTTATATAGCACTCACCATATATCAGGCACTATGCTAAGCATTTTATAACTATTACCTCATTTGAGCCTCACAACAACCCTGGGAGGTAGATGCTGTTATTATCCCCATTTTAGAGATGAAGAAACTGAGACAAACGGTGGGTAAGTGACTTGTCCAGGGCCACACAGCTAGTAAGCATCTGAGGCAGGAGTTGAATTCAGGTCTTCTTGACTCTACACCCAGTGCTTAATCCTCTGTGCCACCTAGCTTACCCAAATGTCTGTTATTTGAGGACTCTCCTAAGTTCAGACAGGCTCATCACTGTAATGACCTCAGCAATTCCTGAGGATCATCATTACTAAATCATACTAAATTATAGATCTTTGAAGTGTTGGAATATTACTATTGTAATTATTATTAAGAGGTTGACAAATCTCAATTGTTTTTCCAGTCCATTTCCCTGGCTTTCAAGAATGAACCTCCAAACCATCTTAGTCAGATTAAACCTACTCTTTAAGAAAACCTCCCAGGAAAGAAAAAAGTATCCTTTTCCTTGATAGCCAACCGGTCTCGGTGACTGAGAATTCTCTTTGACAGTAAATTCCTTTTTTTTTTTTTTTCGTTTGCTTAGGCAATTGGGGTTAAGTGACTTGCCCAGAGTCACACAGTTAGTGAGTGTTATGTGTCTGAGGCCGAATTTGAATTCAGGTCCTCCTGACTCCAGGGCCGGTGCTCTATCCACTGCACCACCTAGCTGTCCCTGTCAGGACATTCTTAACTAAGTCATGCCTTAGAAGGAGGAGCATCTCAAGAATCTCCAAATATCAACATCATTTACTGCAATAAAAACTTGCCTAGAACTCCATTCCATTTCTTGGTGCAGCATGAATCTTTTATCTCACCATTCTAAAATGTGTGATGCTGTGTGTGTGTGTGTGTGTGTGTGTATGTATGGGGTAGCAAAGAACTAGAAACAAAGAGGGTACCCACCAAATGGGGAATGGCTGAACAAATTGTGGCATATGAATGTAATGGAACATTGTGAGCCCTAAGAAATGCTGAATAGGAGGAATACAGAAAAACAGGGAAAAACTCAAATGAACTCATGTAAAGTGAAGTAAACAGATCCAGCAAAATGATATATGTATAATGACTACCATAATTTAACTGAAAAAGCAATAAGATGAAGCTAAGCGTGATATAATTATGACTAATCTTGGCCCTGGAGAAGAAATAGAGAAATGTAACTCCTCTTTCATTAGAGAGGTAGGAGACTGTGGGTGTGAAATGTTGCCTATATGATCAGTTATGTAGCTTAACGACTTTTCTTTGTTATAAGGGAAAGATGGAAAAAAAATAAAGGAAGACTTGGATAAGCAGGGAATCAAAAATGTATATGAACCCTTGCAGAGTAAAGTAAACAGAACCAGGAAAACAATGTACACAATGACTACCATAATTTAACTGAGAAAGCAATAAAATGAAGCTAAGTGTGATATAATTATGACTAATCTTGACCCTGGAAGCAGAAATATAACTCCTTTGTTTCATTGGAGAAGTGGGGGACTCTGGGTGTGGAATGTTGCATACATGATCAGTTATGTTGGTTGGTTTTGCTTAAATAATTTTCTTTGTTATAAGGGGAAGATGGGAAAAAAAATAAGGGAAACCTGGGGTGGGGAGGGGCAGGAAGTAAAAAAAAAAGTGCATTACCACAAAAGGCAGCAATAGAACTTTAAATAAGCAAATGAATGAATGAATAAATAAATGAGTAAGTATAAAAAATGACTAGGGCTTGCTTTATTAGATTTCTTTCTTTGCTTTATGGACACTTCTGTACATTTTAGATTTTCCCTTTCCTGCTCCTCTAGAGCACACAGTACAGAAAGGAAGAAATGCAAACCTCTCCCCAAAGCTTCATAAATTACACAACATGGCCAGCCTTTAGAAAATACAACCAGAGAAAAGTCCTAGCAAGGAAGCAGTCAAAGGATAAACCTCTCCTCATGGCTCTCTTTGTCTTCATCATTTTTCATTCTCTCTGTGTCTCTGTCTTTCTCTCTCACTCTCATTCTCTCTGTTTTTGTCTCTGTCTCTCTCTGTCTTTCTGTGTCTCTCTGTCTCTCTGTGTCTCTGTCTGTGTCTCTCTTTGTCTCTGTCTCTCTCTGGAAGGAATGAACACTATAGAGGCCCACCTCTGCTAAGGAAGGCTAAGTGATTCTTTTTGTTGAAGTACTGGAATGACTGAAGTATGATGGGAGAAATCCCACACAATCCACCGTGAATCAACCAATACTTTCACAAATGCCTAAAGCTTGATGAAGATTAATGATCCACAGCATTCTGTGAACTTGAGGATAACACCTAAGCTAAATACGCCAACAGTTTCCACAGATTTACGTTTACCCTACAGTTGTGTGACATGTGATATTTTTGAAGCAAATTTTATCTAAAGTCAGTCACAAAGCTGGTGAGGTTGTTTCATAATGGGCTACTGGAAACAGTCAGTCAGACCTCCCTGGGGCACTGGGAGGCACCTTTAATGGGGTCCCAGGTTCAGCCAATTTTCTCCTGAGTTGAAGGATGAACTCTATGGAGTACACTTCAGGCTTGACTTTGAATTTCTTCACTTAAGGGAGTTGGTTAAAGCCTTAACCTCATTTCCAGTGATTTATATTGCCCCAATTTCTTAGATAAATCCGTGTGCAGAAATCTGATATAAATGAAAATGTTATTGATAAGACAGTTTGCATTCTTTCTCTCCTTTCATATTACAATTGCTATTTCCACTACCTAAGCTTTAAACTTAAGAAGTTTAAATAGTAGCACAGGCCAATATTCAGAGTTGAATTTAATATAACACCTATAGAGAGCTCATCTAATCAGAACAAATCCAAAAAATGTCAAAATTACTCACCCAACATAAGTATTCCTGTCAGTCTTCATGGATTTACTGGAGTCAGCTAAAATAGATGTCATGCTTTTCTACTATGAGACACAATCAGTCTTGAGTTTGAAATCAAAAGAAGGAAAAACAAATACCAGTGTCCGCTCTTAATTTGTGGATCTAAACAGAATTTTTCAAGCGTATTTGCTGTGGTTAGAGTGATGCTCCTTGCCTGGTGTTTTTCATCAGAGATTAGCAATGGAACTTTTCCATGGGCCTTTTCATCACCTCAATAAATTCAAATATTCCCCCTTCTCTGGTGACCTTTTCTTATATACTAGAGTTCAGACATTGTCAAAGCATTTTACGCAGCAGATTGGCTCTCTAGGAAGGTGTGGCATCCTATCCCCACTGTCAGGTTGGAAGCCTGCTCACTGTTTGTCCCTGTTCTCACATCTGGCACTCATCCCAGAATGAGTTTGATGGGGCACATGGACTTATTTGCTTTGAGATTAGGTACAGGGATGCAAGCCCTCTGTTGGTTTCCATAACAACCCCACTGGGTTTTCCTGCAAACGTATCCAGCACACGTGAGAACTTTCAGCCCCCAAACAATCACTTCCCTCTCCTAAACACTTCCCCACCCTCACCACTCTCAACTTCTATTTTCATTCTTTCTAATCACAAGTCAGGATAACATCCAAAGTTAATACTTAAGCACAACATCTCTTGTACTTGGCTAGCGCAGCTTCTCATACAGATGACCAATATTTAAACTGTATTCATTTCTTGAGGTCTCACCATCTATCTGGACTGTCAGACTGAGTCTGCATCACAGTGAATTAGTTGTTTAGGGGCCAAACCAGGTAGAATTGTTGAAATGTCAATGTCAATCTGACATTTTTAGAAAACACAGTGTCCCTGTAAAGGGTTCTATGGATATACCCCCCCCCCACTCTCCCTATACATGTATATTATATATATATATACACATACATATATTTATTTATTTATTTACTGTCACTTCAGTCTTCTTGGGCCCTCAGTTTGCTCATCTGTAAAATGTGGGGGTTGAATTAGAAGATCTCAAAGGGCCCTCTTATCTCTAATATTCTGTGGTCTTACTGATTCTCACTATTCTTTTCAGGAAGAATTCAGAATTATTCAGTAGGACCCAAACTTATTTCCTTTTTAAATTCCCTCCTATGGAAGCCAATTGCAGTTCTATGCTGATGGAGGCCTTATGAACATTACTCTCATGGCTCCTATATAAGTCAAAGTATAAAATATTCATAGATGCAAAACTACTCTGATCATTTAGAATTTAGTGATACACATTGATTTTTTTTCAAGAATGTGCGAATTAGGTATAATATTTTTTTCTTGTACCATAGTATGTGTTGACATCTATATCCATTCTCCATAGTGCTGCTATGGCTGACAGTTCTTGTTTTTTTCTCCTGTACCCCTACATTGACCTTCCTCTCTATAAATCCCAGCCACTAATTCATTTCTCTCTTGGGGAGGCATCAGCAGAGTTTGAAGGTTGAGATGGAGAGAGTGAAAGGAAAGGGCCCAGGCAGTTAAATTAGTGGCATGGTGGAGGTGTCAAACTCAAATACAAATGGGGGTCACTAAACCATAAGTGTATCTGTAGGCTGCATATTGACTTGTAAAACCATGTAATAACATTATCTATGTTTTATTGCATTTTTCACTTATTTTGTTAAATATTTCCCAGTTACGTTTTAATCTGGTTCTGGCCCCTCTAGGGCGTGTTGTGGGCCATAAATGTTCTTCAGGTTACATGTTTGACACCTCTGATATAGTGGCCTGGAAGTCTGAAAACTAGAGTATAAAGCAAGCAGTCAATAAAATGTATCAAGTACCTGCTATGTTCCAGGCACTGTGCTAAGTAAGCTCTTAATAACTGTATAGTCTTGAATGAATCAGTTAACCTCTATGGGCTTTACTTTCCTCATTTGCAAAATCAGAGAGTGAGGTAAGTTGAACTAGATGATGTCAGGTCCTTCTTATCTCTAATCCTTAGGTCTCACAACCTTTCTTATACATCTCACATCTGAACTCTCTTTTAAGTGTTCTCTTACACACACACAGACACACATACCCCCATTTAGAACATGAAATCCTTAAGATCAGGGACTGTTGTTTTCTTTTTGTGTTTGTATCTCGAGCACTTTGCAAAGTGCTTGGAAATGCTTTTCATTCATTCATTCATTCATTCATTCATTCATTCATTCATTTATGAACTTCCAATGACCATAAGTTTCAATGCAGTTGCCTATCTACATTGGAACTCTAGAGTTTCTTCATTGGGAGTTTTTGCTATTGGAGAAATCACAGATTTGGACCAAAGGAATTGATCTAGCCCATGACTAAAACAACTGAACAACAACAACTACAACAACAATTTTTGCCATTTCCATCGCCAAATCACTGTTTGGAGTTCTGAAATTTTGTTTGGAGAAGAGGTGGAGGTTTCTAATAAGAATCTCAGAATCTCAGAATTTCACACAGGATTACCTAGTCAGTCAGTCAACAGAAATTTGTGAAGTGTTAAGTCCTGGGAATACCAAAAAAAGCAAAAACATGTAGTTCAGCCCTCACCTGAAAAAGAATTTCCTCTCCATTCCATTTGATTGTAAACTCCTTGAGGGCAGCAACTATCTTTTGCCTCTTTTTATATGCCCAGAGCTTAGCACAATGCCTGCCATATAGGAAGTGTCTAACATATGTTGATTGATTATACGATATCTCCAAAACATGGTCATCCGGCTTTTACTTGAAGACCTCCATTAAGGAGGAACCCATACCTTTCCAAGACAGCCCATTTCACTTCGTAGAACTAATGTTAAGAAGTTTTTCACACTCCTAGCTTGAGAAAGCATGTCATTTATGCATTGGTGACTGGAAAGCAGTGGGAGAGTTGGGTACAAACCATCTGTCCTCTAGCTTATACCAGTTTGTTGGTTATGGCAACAATAAAGCCTTTTGTCTTATGACTCAGCCACTTTGGCCTTCCCAGTGTCCTTTCCCAGCAGTCCACAACAATGCTGAGCATTCAGCATCTCAAGTTTTCTTGGCCACCCCTCTTCGCCTCTTACTTGTAGTAACTTTTAATTTATAGTTAGAGAGTCATGTCAGGGGTACAGGGACTCCAATCTGGCATTTACTTCTGGTTCTGACAGGTGAAAGCATTAGCTAATTAGATAAATGTCATGTAATTAATTAATCCAGTTAATTAATTTGGCTTATTAAAATGCCTGTTTTTAGTGCAGATTTTGGATTTTGCTAACCAATACTTTTGATCTGCAACAGTACCATGGAAATCCAGCTGAGATTTATATGCCCTATGAAGCAACTCCCTTAGACATTAAGGAAAGTCCTCATCACCCCACTGAATTGTAGAATCTGCTTATAGATTCTATGAAAATAGAGAGTTAATTAGGGCCTTCTGGGCAAACAGTTTATGCTCCATGGTTTTCCAATTTCCCTAAGCCTTGACTCTGTTCTATTTTTTTTTAAGTAGGGGGAGAGAAAGGGGGAATTATTCTGCTTTTTTTAGGGTTCTGCCATACTTGACCAGTCAGTGCTTTTCATGAGGAAAGAAGAAAAGAGAAATACATTCAATCATGTACTTTGGGAAGTGAAAGATCTTAGCTCCCCTTCAATCACTGAGCAATTTTCTTACTTGCAAACTGAGCAGAATGCTGTGACTCAGCATGGGCAAAGGATTGGTTTTCTGAGTCAGGGAATCCAAATCTCAGCTTCCTCACTGTTTGCCTTGGGCAAGATACTTAACCTTAGTTCTTCCTTGGTGGTGAAAACATTATGATATGACCTCTCCCATGGGGGTTTTATATCCAGCTTAATTTTGCCTTTTAGCCATGCATGTTTGAGGGAAGAAAGCAGATCCTATGCCTGCTGCCTAAGCCTTTGGGCCCCTCTCCACCTTACAAACACTCTGCTCCCCTGCCTGCCCATAAAGGGAAAGTGCTGGATGTCTAGTTCAGATGACTCAAGTTTGAATTCTTTTTCTATCACTTTCGACTTCTGTGACCTTGGGCAAATCTTAATCTCTGTGGGCCTTAATTTCATCTGTAAAATGGAGGAGTTTTATTAAGTGGTCTTCAAATTCCCTTCCACCTCTAAGATGATCATTCTAAGTATAGATGAGATCAAGAAAGTACTGTGTAGTCACATTATATCTCTTTCTTTTATAACCTGGCTTCAACCAAACCTCAGGGCATTTTTCGAGCTGATGAATATGCAGAGAGATGTAACTCATATGTCTTGGAGAGAATATTGAGTACAACCTGCCATAAGAAACTTAGTGAACTGGAGCCAGAGTATCTGGGAGAGAGACACATGAAGTTCCAGAGACTATTCAAGAGAATGCTACATATGGGGAGAGAAGTTACAGATATGTAGAAGAAACCTGCTACTTCTCAACCTGTCCTTTATTTCCAGCTTACCTCCCTAGAAACTGCTAGAATGGACCTCTTTGGGTGAGATTGGATCTTCTCTCTCTTGGTTTGAACTGAGAGCTCCTCTTTTTTTTTTTTTTGTAAGGCAATTGGGATTAAGTGACTTGCCCAGAGTCACACAGCTAGTGAGTGTTATGTGTCTGAGGCTGGATTTGAACTCAGGTCCTCCTGACTCCAGGGCCGGTGCTCTATCCACTTTGCCACCTAGCTGCTCCTGAGATCTCCTCTTAATCCTTGCTAAAGTGCTCATTCACTCTTGCATGTTCTTTGGTATATTCTAATCTGTATACGTTGCAGATTTCTGTTTGCTGTTTAGATGAATTTATACTCATTTTTTGTTATTCATGGTGGTCTTTTGTGAAATGAGCATCTGATAGGAAGGAGCTAAGCTGGTAAGTGTAACCTCCTTTTTAAGGATGACCAGGAAAAAAACAGCTTTCCTTTGGAACCAGACTCATACCTTTAGACTACCAGTATTTGTGGAGACAGATATATATAATTCTAGCCTGACATCCCTTTTAGAGATAGGTGAGAGAGGGAGCAAGTGCCCAGTCAAGGCTTTTCTCTTGCTCTCCTTAAGGCAGAAATTTCTGCCTTTCTTGGAGAAGGGTCATCTGAATTCCATGCTACCTGCAAGCTGTGTCATTTAGACAACTTGTGTGTATACACACACACACACACACACACACACACATTATTTATCTATCTAATCTTAATCTTCTAAGTAGCGTCATAAGCAAACTACTTTAAACCTATTTTTGTTTACATTAATCTGGAAGAAGGGCATGGCTAGAAACTTGGGCATCCCAAGAAAAATTTCAACAAACTTCCATAGACAGCCCTTGTACCAATGCTATCACATACTCTTTCCCACATCCCAGTGCCTTGTCCCAGGTCTCCTGTTCCAGTTTTCCTCTAATTCCTCCCTGGTACTCTTGGCTTCTTCCTTCTTCCACTCCTATACTCTTCACCCTTGTCATGGGCTGGAGCTAACTCAAACTAGTCCCCTATTAGTTTATGTCCAAAACTGAACAAAATGAGACAATTGTAGTCCATTTAACAGTTAATAGAAGGAGGTTTAGTTAGCTATAGCAAGAGAAGGCCATTCAGAATAGAAAAAAAGGGAAAGGGCTATTCATCTGGGCTATAGCACAGCTCACCTGTGTTGGTACTGGTCATTCTGCTAGTCTACTGTCAGAAGTCTGGAAGAGGAGTTGCAGCCCCTTGTGTCCTGGGTGTTTTGTAACCAAATGACTTGGAAGCTATGAAAATGGCCTTAGTCCCCTCAGTGAATTAAGTTTCAAGGACAGTTTCAATGGGAACACCTTTGTCGTAAGATAGTCTTTATCCTCCTCTTCAGATTAAATAATACCTTTCATCTTTTTATTTCATTTGACACCACGGAAAAATGGTCTCTTTGGAGACAGGACTTGAATTCAAATCCTCACGTGCTCACTTCCACATTTAAGGAAAAACAAGAGGGTGAAGAGAACTTAGGCTATCGCTCTGCTCCCACAACAGCTCCTCTGTGTTTCAGCTTCCTCCTCGTAGGTGCTCTAGGCCAGAGAGTGAAGGACAAACCAGGAAAATAATCTTAAGTCCAAGTTTCTAGCCATATCCTTCTTCCAGATTAATATAAACAAAACGTATATTTAAACTAGTTTGCTTATGACTCTACTTGGAAGAGTAATAGAAAGCCAGACTTCCAGGACTGGCTCCTTCTTCATCTTCTCTGCCTCCTGTGGTTGGTCATTTGGAGTGGAGAAAGGGAAGGAGTAGAGGCACCACAAGGTAGGGACCAGAAACCCACTATTCCAGGTGTTCCTTTGACTGGCACCAAGAGAGCTGGCCTGTAGGATGGTCAGGTATACTTGGAAGTTCTTCAAGCACCTTCTGCCACATATTCCAATATTTAGTAGTCCTTGCTTATAGCCTGATTTCCTCTATATCTATTTTACCCCTTTCCTTGTGATAATTCTTCCTATATTAGAGGACAAATTGTAAGGTTCTTTTTTTCTTTCTCTTCTTGAGGCTAAATAATAATTTTCATCTTTTTATCTTTCCCTGGTGGCCTCATTCGATGCCATGGAAAAAATTAGTTTTGGGTTCAGAAAACTCAAGTTCAAATCCTGGTGCTTCCATTTCCACCTGGGAGAAGAAGACTTTAGTGAAGACACAGCCTCTCTCTACCTCATCTCAGAGAGGTGGATTAGATGACCTCGAGGTCCTTTCAGCTCTAAATCTATGATCCCAATAATGCGAGGGGGGGAGGAAAAAAAGGGAAAAAAGAAATTTACATGATAACCTTATTTTATATTGAAAAGGAATAGCAAGTTGTACATAATAGATTTGCAGTTTCATAGGCAATCATCTTTTTTGTTATGTTATGAAAATGCTTATTTTATTCTATAAACTAAAAATAGAGTTAAAAAATTAAAAAATAATATTATTGATTAATAATTAATAATATTATTAATGATTCTTTGATTTGTGAGATCTGTAGCAACAGAAGGGGTACTCACACTGATGAGATTGCAAATTCACTGGAGCATGGAATATGAACAATGATAGCATTTTCCTCTAATCATTTGCATTGATCTTCTCTAGAGACTTTAGTTTCCTCACAGCACCAGTGATGTGAATACTACATCAATACTCTCATTATCTGACTATGATGAAGGCAAGCAAATGTGACCTATGATAGAGGCAAGAGTTCATGGTGTGGGGAGGGTGCTGAGGCTGATAGTTACTACTGGCTTAGTGCAATGAAGTAATAGCTAGATAGACGTCAGTTCTTGCATCTGATTTCCCAAGTTCTGCTAATAGCATCACCACCCTCCCAGACACATAATTACAATGTCTACTCAGTTGCCAAATTCCATTGATTCTTCATTCACATTTTTCAAGCATCCTCACCCTTCCATTTCCATTGCTAAGACCCAAGTTCAAAACCTCTTACTTCTTGTCTAAACTATTGCAACAGCTTCTGAATTTAACAAATGTTCATTGAATCTGGTTGTTTTTTTTTTAAGACAGTCTTTGTCCAGTGGAGTTAAAATGGTGAATGTGATCTCCATTGTCAAACTAACAAGCATTTATTAAGTATGTACAATGCACCAGGAACCGTACTAGATGCTGGGGATACAAAAACCAAATGAAAGATAATCTTTATCCTCAAGGAATTTATCAGCTACATGAATGAACATTTGTAGGCTTCTCTGCTTCCCAAGATACCAGGTTTAGACAGGTGGATTCTCCACATAGTAACTAATCCAAATAATCTATAAGTTTTTATTGAGCATCTTTGTTGGTTTCTACTGTAGCCAGTGCTATGAAAGTCATAGTAGAAGTCATGGATGCTGTCTTCAAGGAACTTCTTCACTTTTTTTTAGAAAGGCAAGATTAATATACATGAAAGAGGGTATAACTGCACAATTGGTCATAATAATGAGCAGTACATTCTTAGTTAAAAGAACAAAATAATAGCTAGCATTTATATACCCTTTTAGGTTTGCAAAGCATGTTACATATATTTACAAATTTGGCCTTTATAACACCTTGCTCCTTATCAAAACCAACCCCTTTACCTGCACAAGCAAACTCATTCCATACATCTCTTTCAACATATTGCCACCTCTGTTATGCCCACTCTGTTACTTATCTTCAATTTTTCCTGTCTACTAGCCCTTTCCCTCATGCCCATGTTTTCCCCATTCTCAAAAAACCCTCACTCGATCCTTCTATCCCTACTATCATCCTAAACCTTTTCTGTCCTTTGTGGCTAAACTCCTTGAAAAGGCCATCTACAATATATCCCTCTACTTTCTCTCTTCTCTGTCTCTTCTTAACGCCTTACAATCTGGCTTCCAATGTCATCATTCTACCAAAACTACTTTCTCCAAAGTTACCAATGATTTCTTAATGGTTAAATCCAATGGCCTTTTCTCAATCCTTATCTCCTCAACCTTTTTGCAGCCTTTGACACTGTAGATCACCCTCTTCTCCTTGATACTGTCTTCTCTCTAGGTTTTCAGGATCCCATTGTCTCCTCCTACTTATTAGCAAATAACAGTTCAGGTGGATTAAAGGAATGGCAGCAGCCAAGGTGTTGTGGAACAACAGTGAGACATATCAAAAAGCAAAAAAACAAAAAAACAAAAAAAAAAACAAAACCAAAACCAAAATAAAACATTTGAGCACATAGCCCCTGTAGGCGTGTATTTATTTATTAATTATGTTCAGATAGATAGATAGATATGTATTGCTCTGTGAATTTACTCTAATCCAAAATAAAAATGGGTGTATAGCAGGGTTTTCACTCATTGATCATCTTCCCAAAACTATAGCTCTAAGGTGGTCTGGAGGGTACAGGCTAGAGTGTATTTTTCCAATGGGGCCTGTGCAGTTGTTGCCTAGGTTAGTTTATAATTAGCCACTGCAGAGGGGAGTGGTTTAGAAGCAACAAGAAGGGGAAATTGGGGGAAATGTTGAGAGATAATGGGTAAAAAGTAGGTATGGTAGTATTAAAGACAAGCCTTACAAATGGCTATTTCTATGTAATAAGGATTTGGCCCATGCCTAGATCATCTAAGATGGCATTACCCACATGTAAGACTCTAGGGGACCAGAGAACTGGCATATGCAGAGCATTCTGCACTGGCTTACCATGGAGTTGGCAGCATACACTCTGTGTATTTAAAACTGCTTGAACAAGTGCCTTCAGGGCTTTTCCCGAATTCACATCTGAGGATGAAAGAGTCCTGATGATCAATAAAGCAGTTTTAAAAACAGTGACAATTCCAGCTATGTAGCCAATGGAAAAAAGCTGTTCCCAACCAAGTGGTAGGCCAATGCAGAATGTCTAAAGATGTGCCAGCTCTGTAGTCTCTCAGAAGAAGGTCCTCCAACATCTTCCATGTAAGCGACATCATTTTTGAGAATATGGGCAGGCACAAAAACCCTATTACAGCAGGACAGGTGGGATTTGAAACTTATGCCATAATTTCTTTGTAGTCATGCCATGCTACCTATTTTGGAGACTGTTGGTATAGCATAGTGATAGCACATAACCAGAAAGTGGAAATAAACAATAATACATTCTAAATACATCAGAGAAGTGCAAGCCATGTGCTATGTGCAGTCTTGAGGATAAGGTCCTTATTGACAGATCAGAAAAGCCTTCATGAAGGCATTTTCTTGGACTTCATAGGGTAGATAGAAATTCAACAGGCAAAGAGAAGGAGGGAGGACATTCCAGGCATAGGAAAGAGTGGAAGCAAAGATGATGGAAGATGAAGTATCTGCATTTACAGAGACTACAGCTACCTCTCCTCTTCCTTTTCCCTCTCCTATAACTTTCCTTGGAATGGGCAAGGCAAGAAAGAAAACATTTACCAGAGGCAACTTGATTCATCTGCTCAGGCTGTCTTTGGGTCCTTTTCTACTTGTCATTTAGACCCTTATTTTAGGTCCTGAGTGTTTATGCATGTGCTTATTGTGTTAATTGGGTTAAGCCACACTAAGTATTGTTTAAAACAACAGTGGGAAATTGTTTCACAGTCATCTTACGGTAAAGTTTCTTATCTCTGTGTGAGTCTGGAGAGCACCTCCCTGAAGGAAATGTGGGCAGTTTTCCTTTGAAGCTCAAGGAAGATCCAAATCTCTCGGAAAACCAAAGTGATTGCTTCTATCGCCCAAGAAAACTCAAATGGGCAAACCAAAGCTAATGTATCACTGAGATAGTGAATTTCAGTAGATGGAAGCTTCAAAGCTGACTGATTCTCATTTAGGTTTTATTGGATGGTAAGGAATATGCAGTTTGTTTTATGGTGGTCTCCTAACACCCTAAAGTATAATCTATTAGGTTAAACATTGAATTCTCGCTATACAAGTAAAGAGAGTCTGGTTGGGCAAATATGACTCCAGTCACACATCAGTTAATGCTTTACCCTAGGAATTTTGATATTTTCAAGTGCTTGAAAACCTCACCTAGACTTTCCACTTTATTTTTGATGTATGTTTTTCAAAGCAAGGAAAAATAATTATGCAGAGGACAAGGACTGGAAGAGTCATTTAGCTGAAGGAGCCTCATTAATTCAGGAATCTTTATCTTAGCTGTAGAAGGGCTTGCTCCTAAGCAGGAAGAATGTGCTCCAGGACACTTTAAACACACATAAGCTTTTCTTTCAATTTGCCTGGATTTTCATTTCCTTTTGCAAAAGGACTGTCTGGGCCCCACCCCAAGCACAGGTGCAGAGGCTTAGTGAGGCCTAGCAGAGGCCCAAGTGGGGATCCTGCTGAACTGATTAAGCTTGCAGACACCAGGACCCTAGGCATGCAAATTTAGCTGTGATAGCTCCCACATCCTGTTCTGTTTGTTATGGGTTCCTCCCTGTCTGACCACTGGCTCCATTTCCACAGAAAAGTTTTCTGGCTCTCTTGTTGAAGCCTTTGTTTTTCCCTAAACCATTTACCTTCACTCCCCCGGCATCCTCCTCATCTACTCAAATATTCACCGCAGTGAGAACTATTCCCAGCCCCGATGCTGCCACAACAGTGAGACTAAGACCTCACCTCTTCCACTAGGCACCACCCCTCTTTCATCCCACCCCCAAATTCAATCTGTTGCTAGGTTCTATCAATTCCACCTTAGTAATATCTCTCATGCTACAGGAACGAAAGTCTTCCTACATAGAGATTTTAATTATTCATGTGTCAAGAGAACTGGGATCATTTTTGAAACATTGGAAATTTGATTTTTGTTGTTTTGACCTCTGAATCTACAATTCCTCCCCCCTCATTCTCTCCTTAACTTTGCAGTCTGGCTTTTGACCTCACAATTCAACTGAAAATGTCTTTTTCAATGTAACCGATGATCCCTTAATGTTTAAATCTAATGGCCTTTTTTTCAATCTTCATCCCTCTTGATCTCTTTTAAGACTTTAACACTGTTGATCACCCTCTTCTTCTTGATACTCCCTCCTCTCTAAGATTTCTCAACATTACCTCTCCTGGTTCTCCTCTTACATGCCCTGCTTCCGTGTTTCCTTTAATGGATCTTTCATCCAACTCACGACCATTAACCATGAGGAGGGGGTGGGAAGGAGAAGACAGGGAAGCCTCAGTCCTGGGCACTTTTCTTTTCTTTCTCTATACTCATGTACTTGGTTATCTCATCAGCTTCTTTGATTCAATAATTGTCTCTATGCTGATGATTCTCAAGTGTACTTGTCCAGCCCTAACCTCCTGGCTGACTTCCAGTCTCCCATTTCCAACTGCCTATTTGACATCTCAAACAGGATATCCCTTAGACGTCTTAAACTCAATGTATCTAAAACTGAACTAATTTTTTTTTTTTACCAACAAACCCTCCCCTTTCCTTAATTTTCATTTTACAGTCAAGGATACCATCATCTTCCTAGTCACCCATGATTGCAACATAGGTGTTATTCTTAACTCTTCTTTCTTTCTCTCTGTCTCTTTCGCGCTCCACTCCACATTCAATCTGTTGCCTAGTTCTGTCATCTAGTAACTAGTAACATCTAGTAACATCTCTTATACAAATCTCCTTCTGTTCTCTGAGTCTGCCACCACCCTGGTCCAGGTCCTCATCACCTCACACTTGGACTATTACAACAGGCTGCTCCTTCAAGTCTCTCCCTACTCCATTTCATCCTCCACTCAGCTATCTGATTGATCTTCAAAAAGCCATGTCCAACCATGTCACCCTTCCATTCATTAAACTCCAGTGCTCCCTATCACCTACAAGATCAAATATAAAATCCTCCTTAAAGCCCTTAATAATCTGTCTCTTTCCTGCTTTCCAAATCTCCTTATGCCTTATTCCCCCTACTTACTCTGGGATCCAGCCACATTGGCCTCCATGCTTTTTTTCACACATGGTACTATACCTCCTGACTCTTAGCATTTTCAATAACTGTCCCCAATGCCTAGAAGAACTCTTTCCCTCCTCATTTCTCCCTCTTGGATTCCCTGGCTTCCTTCAAGTACCAGCTAAATCTTACCTGCTACACAAAACCTTTTCTGATCCCCCTTAATTCTAGTACCTTCCTTCTATTTCTTTTCTCCAATTTATCCTGTATGTACCTTATTGGAACATAGTTTATACATGTTGTCTCTCCCATTAGACTGTGAGCTCCTTGAGATCAGGAATTGTCTTTAGCCTTTCTTTGTACTCCAGGACTTAGCACAGTACCTGGAACATAGTAGGTAGTAAATAAGTGTTGTCCACTGACTGATGTGACCTAATAAAATTGAGTTGGTGTATAAACTTTAACTAAAGTTCCCTGCCCATTTATTCCCCCAAAGGCTATTGCACTGGTGATAGAAGTTTTCCCTTTCAATAAAATGTTAACAACTGAAAATTCATGAGGGGAATTGCATTTCACACATAATTACAGCTCTCACTATCTTGCATAATTTAATAAATAAAAAGGAATCCATCCTTGACTATCCTCATAAGTTATGTCTAACTGATGTTGTTTGAAATGTTACAAACTGTAATGCTGTACTTGGAAATGGGCAATTACTGGTGATTCTGAATGGCTTTTAAAATATTCAATTTAGTTTGAAAAGATTCTAAAATGTTTTTCAATCAATGTCTCAATAGGTTGCCATGTCTAAGGAATTCATCACCTAGTTACCAATTGACCAATGATACTGCTTTCCCTCTGAATATCTTCCACTTTCACTGTATGTATATTGTATGTACAGTTTTGTGCATGTTGTTTCCCCCATTACAATGTGAGTTCCATGAGGGCAGGGACTATGTTTTTTCCTTTCTCTGTACCCCTAGTACTTAGCAGAGTGTTGGGAGTACACTAAGCGCTTAATAAATGGGTATTAACTGATGAGCCTCTGGTTGTCTGGCAGCAGACATGATGTATCACTGGAAGTGGCTTGGATAGGCCTTCCAGCTTGGTAGAACATGTTTGGATAACTTCCATCCCAGAGCCCAGAATGACCTTCATTACACAATGAGCAGTTGCAGTAAGACTCTTGAACTAGTGAAAGGGTATAAAATGGTATAAAATGTTGTCTTCTAAAAACCTGGCTTAAAAATATAGACATTTATCTCAACTGATAAATGGTCAAAGGATATGAACAGGCAGTTTTCAGAGGAAGAAATTAAAGCTATCTATAGTCATATGAAAAAATGCTCTAAATCACTATTGATTAGAGAATGCAAATCGAAACAACTCTGAGGTACCATATCACACCTATCAGATTGGCTAACATGACAAAACAGGAAAATGGTAAATGTTGGAGAAGATGTGGGAAAATTGGAACACCAGTGCATTGCTGGTGGAGCTGTAAACTGATCCAACCTTTCTGGAGAGCAATTTGGAACTGTGCTCAAAGGGCTATAAAACTGTGTATACCCTTTGACCCAGCAATAGCACTTCTAGGGCTGTATCTCAAAGAGATCATACAAATGGGAAAAGGACTCACATGTACAAAAACATTTATAGCAGCCCTTTCTGTGGTGGCAAAGAAATGGAAATTGAGGGGATGCCCATCAGTTGGGGAATGGCTGAACAAGTTATAAGAAGGTATGTGAATGAATGAACAAAGTATATCATCATAGAACAGAAATGTAAACTTATGTGATAAACTGAATAGTAGATGTTCCAGGCTGAGTCAGGAGACCTGGGTTCTAATTTTCTCTTTGCTGTGTGATCTTGAACAAATTGCTTATCATTTCCAGGCCTCGTTTTCTTTATCTATAAAATTGAAAGGGGGAAAGAGAGTGATGGAGAGTGTAGAGAGTCTTAGAAATAATTTGGTTCAACCCCTTTATGGTCAGGACTGACTAAGGCAGGTTCAGAAATTCAGGTCAGGGACTGGAATGAAATGAGCCACTCATAGACCTTCTTGCAATTAACAGAAGGAAGTTTACTCAACCAAAGCATGGAAAGGGTATTCAGCAAGGATACGGCAGTGATTCAGTTGAGCTCAGCTTTCCTGTCTCTGCATGTGCCATGATAGCATGCAAGTTAAGAGCATCTATGAAGCCAGAGGAAGCTCCTGGAAACCCCACGTGCTGCCTTTTGTCCTTAGGCAACTGGGAAGCTTAGTCAATGGTCCAAATCTTAGTCCCTTGGACTAACTAAATGTGGAAGGCAATCTTATTATCTTTAAACAACAACAACAATAACACAAACTAGCCCAGGCTGCGTGAGGCAGATGTTGCTTCTACTACAGCTTCCATTTTACAAATGAAGAAACAGAGGCTCAGAAATATGAAGCGAGTTGCCTGAAGTCACATAACTGGCACGAGGAAGAGCTAGGATCCTAGGCTTGTAGCTGAAAGGGACCTCAGAGGTTATCTAGTCCAGTTCCTTCACTCTACAGATGACCAACTAAAGCCCAGAGAGATTGGGACTTTGGGAAGCTAGGTGGTACAGTGGAGAGAACTCTGGGCATGGAGTTAGGAAGACCTCCATTCAAATCCAGTTTCAAATTCTAGCTGTGTGACCCTGTGCAAGTCACTTAACCTCAGTTTGCCTCTGTATAGCCCCTACGTAGCACCTACGCAGGGTTGTTGGGAGGATCAAATGAGATAATAGTTGTAAAGTACTTAACACAGCACCTGGCACATGGAAAGTACTATATAAATGTTAGCTATTATCCAAAGGTAAGGAAGGGAGCCAGGATTTTAACAAGGGTCCTCTGATTCCCGATACGGTAATCTTTCTTCTGCACCACATTCCCTCACCTTGTGGCCCTTGACCGTGGAGCCCAGATCCTTTTTCACTCTACCATGCTGGCTCACCTGATTGAACATCAGAGAAGAAACCTGCACAGAGGTACATAATGACAATTGCTCACTATGTCTGCTTCACCTTGATCGTAATAATGAGCAAAAAAGCCCTTGACTATCTCAGTTCTTTGAAAAATAGAAAAAGTCCCGCTTCATTAATCTAAAAATGACAATCATCTCCAGAAAGCTCGGTAGCATATTTGCATTCAATGTTGATGATTTTTCTGAGTGACAGAAACATAAATAGGAAAGCTGCTCACAGCACTCTGGATGGTTTGTTTGGATGAAGACAGAAAAGCTGTTTCCTAAAGGAAATGGCGTATTTAAGGAGCCCCACCCATTAGGCCCGTACACATACCACTCTCATCCTAGTCATGTAAAAACAGAACTGAAATTTTTCCAAAGTCCCTTTTAAAGGTGAAAATTTTGTAAAAGGTTTACTTTGATTTGGGATTATGTGTGTTGACTACATTTGGATTATTTGCATATATTTCCCCAGCTCTTAGGAAAGAAATCAGTAAAATGCTATAGGAAGAAAGGAAATTGCTAATTTTCTGTGGGAAGAAAATAATCAAAAGCTCTGATGGTACTTTGTCAAATTTTTCTAAAGCTTTTATCATAGGTTGTTTTGTATTATTAATATTTTCTCATGTGATATACATATCTATTCCCTGTGTGCACACACATATACACATCCCCCACCATAGACTGACAGCAAGTTTCATGAGATCAGGAATCTTATCAATCAATATTTATTAAGCACTTTCTGTGTGCCAGACACTTTGCTAAGTTCTGAGGATACAAAAAGATGCTAAAGATTTGTCCCTGCCTTCAAGGAGTTTATAATCTAATGAGGGAGACAACATGTAAACAAATGTATACAAAGTGAGCAATGTCCAAGATAAACAGAAAATAATTAAAAGAGGGAAGGCACAGAAATTAATAGGAGTTGGGAAAGGCTTCCTACGTTCCCCACCTTCTGGTGGGATTTTAGCTGGGACTTTAGTTGGGAAGCTAGGTAGATCAGTAGTTGGAGTTACAAGGAAGAGCATTCCAGGCATTGAGGACAGCCAGAGAAAATGCCCAGAGCACCTAGCACAGTGTTTGTTGAATTGAATTGAAAACTCATGAAGATTTTATTCCCTAAGATTGTTTAACCATTTTGTCATGAAATAAGCCATAATTTAAAATCTTGTTCAAAATCTCTTAGAATAAAATGAGCACTCCAAAAACTATAATTACCATTTCAAAAATAATTGCATTGATTTCCTTCTTCCCCTTCACCCTACAGCATTTGGGAGCACTAGCTTTTAATAAATGAGGTCAGTAGAGTGTATAGGGTGCTAAGCCTGAGGTCAGGAAGACTCATTTTCTGGAGTTCAAATCTAGCCTCAGACACTTACTAGCTATGTGACCCTGGACAAATCACTTAACCCTGGTTTGCCTCAGTTTCCTCATCTGTAGAATGAGCTGGAGAAGAGAATGGCAAACCACACTAGTATCTTTGCCAAGAAAACCCCGAACAGGGTCACAAAGAGTCAGACACAACTGAAATGTCTGAACAACAGAAGAGATTTCTATCACTTTACCAGAATGGGAAATCTATGCTATTTTCATTAAGTAGCTAAATGTTAAGCCACATCTAATTTGTAAATAATTTTTCCCACTGGCAAGATCCAAATATAACTTTATTTAGAATGTCTTTCCCAGACAGATGAATCATTACCTCATTTCTACTTAACTTTAGGAATTTTCTGTGGTAGTACACTTTAAAAGAAGAAAGAAAGAAGAAGAAAGAAGGAAAGAAAGAAGTATAATTTGAAATTTGTTGCAACTTGAAGATGCCAATGTAAAGAATGTTTATAGAAAATACCCTGGTTAATTCACAACAGAAACTCAAAAGATCCTCTGTGACTATAAATGCAAGACCTAAAATTAGGCAAAGCCTTTAATAGTTGATCATTTTTGAAGGTTTCGTATGTAACAAGGATCTAGCAGGGGTGGGGAACCTATGGCCTCGAGGCCACATGTGGCTCTCTAGGTCCTCAAGTGCAGCCCGTTGACTGAACCCAAACTATTTGTTCTGAAGTTTAGATTCAATCAAAGAGCTTTACTTAAGGGCCTAGAAGACCACATGTAGCCTTGAGGTCAAAGGTTTCCCACCCCTGATCTAAAGCAAGCACAGAATGACTGAAGCTATTAAACTCACGGAAGAGACTAGGGAGTCTGTTTCTGGCAGAGTTATGATTATGAAAGTGCCTTGGAGAGACTTGAGCATATGTAGACATGTAGCAACTGGTTCCAGTCTGCTACCCATGTGTTTAGGTGAAGCCTTTTTGATTTTCTCTGTAGCTGGGCCTGGGATTGACTTTAAAAGGCACTGGCAATGGGAGAGGTAACCTTATTCTCTCTGGTTCTAACTCCTTCACTGATGGCACCTGATAAGAGTTAGTGCTTTAAGCAGAGAGGCCTTGGGTCTCCTCCCCTCAGAGGCTGATGTACTCCCCTGAAACAAGCCTTGGTCTTTCGCTTCTGTGTTTGCTCTTTTCTATTTTAGGTGAAGGGATTGGATACTCCAAACTTATGGGTTTTGACAGGTCAGGAGACCCACCACTTTGGAAATGATTAAACAAATTGTGGTACCATTAATTGTAGTGGAATATTATTGGGCTATAAGAAATGAAATGTGTGATGAATACAGAGAAGCATTGAAAGACATACATGAACTGATGCAGAGTGAAGGAAACAGAGCCAAGAAAACAATATATATAGTAACTATGACAATGTAAATGAAAAGAATAAATATACACATAAAAAATCAAAAGTGAATGTAACAAAATTATAAAGCTCAAAACAGAACTCAAAGGAAGAGATAAAAGAAGACATTCCCACCCCTTTGAAGATGTGGGAGGGCCACAAATGTTACACAAAATTGCACATTTTCAGATTTTTATGTATATATTGATCAGTTATGCTGATTTGTTCTTCTCTAAAATAATTATCATTTATTATATAGGATATTTCTCTGGGAGTGGAGGGGGGGTACTTGGGATTACATTAGTGATGTAAGAAACAGAAGATTTTAATAAAAACTTGTTTTTTTAAAAAAAAAGGTCAGGAAAGTGAGCAACCTGGGACCCCAGAGTCCTCAGCTTGTCATCAATACCCTGAGGAGCAATAGGTGACCTTTAGCAGTTACCTTTGGGACCCAGCTCTGTAGCAGCTGATAGAAGGACTCATCTTAGGATCAATGACCAAAATGAAGCTGGTAGGATTGAGCTAAATTTGAGCCCACTCTTCCCAGAGACCAAGGTAGGATTGGAGAGAGTGTGCCCTAAAACGTCAGGGTGGGGAAAAGATTTGTACCTTCGTTATTGCTATATCTTCAAAGTAATTATTCCTTTGGAAAAGTTAATTAAGTCTGCTGTAAATATTTAATGGCATGTTGAACAGTTATCTTCACAGTAGTATTTGTTATGGAAACTTGTATGATTATGACATGCACACAACTTCTCTGAGGATAGCTTTTAAGGATACATTGTTTTCTCTGTCAAGTCAAAAGCCTTCTTAAAATAAATAAACAAAATCCACATCAAGATCTTATATTATCAGGGGCAGCTAGGTGGTGCAGTGGACAGAGCACTGGCCTTGGAGTCAGGAGGACCTGAGTTCAAATCCAGCCTCAGACACATAATACTTCCTAGCTGTGTGACCCTGGGCAAGTCACTTAACCCCATTGCCTAGCCAAAAAAAAAAAAAAGACCTTATATTATATATAACAGCTGTAAATATATATTACATATAAAGCTGTATAACTTTGAAGATATGGTTTGCTGTAAAAAAAATCATCTACAAAAATCTGCTTATTTTTTTCTCATATTTTCATCAATGGTAGCCATTATATATGAAAACCATTCCCAGAAATATTTAATAGACATAAGAAAGTCCCACAGATATAAAATTGGAAGGGAACTTAACTCATATCCAATCCAATCTCCTTATTCTACAAATGAGAAAATTGTAGCCCAGAAAGATGAACTGATTTGCCCAAGATCATATGCATAGCTAAGTAGAAGAGCCTGGTTTTTTAAACCAGGTTCATTTGTACTATACCATGTTTGCCTCTTTTCACTGAAATGAATAATGATTAAAGTATATGTGAACTATTTTTTAAAAAAACTAACATTAAGTGATTAAATAGAATTGTGGTATTACTTATTGGCATTAACAGTGCAGGGAACACAACTGTTGGAGTTTCCAGTCAATGGCATCGCAGAAGCAACATTGCACAAAATCCTTGGGGTGCTCCATCAGATCCCTGAAGGAAGCTCTGGGAGAGCCAGCGAAATCATATTCATCACACACAGAAGAGGGAAATTGGATCGTAGGTCTTCTTTTTGATAGCTACATGACAGGTGAATGTTCTAGGCATGGAGTATCTCATACTACATTAGTGAAATTAACATAGTTAACAGCTGTTAGGTGAAGCTGTTGATTCAAAACGTGCTTTACAGTTGTTTTTTTCAGGTAGGTCCAATTTGTATTGATCCATCCCTATATCTTCACTTGGCCTTCTTTGTGATCAATGACATTTGCAAGACATTCATCGTCAGTTGGAGATATTATCTCTGGCTACAGTCTGAGCAACTGGACGAATCTACTGACTAGTGCATAAAGTCTTGGCCTTCATTACTAAGGGCCTTCTTGATGAAATCAAGATTTACTGAGAACAGAACACATTCTTAATGGCCAGACCGTAGGCTTGTGTATAGCCTATAGGGAAAGGGCAAATGGTAATCCTCTCTAATCCCTGCTCTGTGCAAGTCTATGGTCCTGCCTTTAAGACATTTTTGACAGTAATAAGGTTTTGTCTTAATTCAGCCTTGAAATTGTTATACACAGATCCTGACTCCTTAGAACTTTAGTTTCTAACCAGAACAAAGCAAAAGAAAAGCCCTTTGCTTAATTTATAGTGGGGTTCTAGTGACCTTCCAGAGGCTGACTGTCAAGTTTTTGGCCCATGTTATAATAATGACAGGGGGGTACTTGGGATTACATTAGTGATGTAAGAAACAGAAGATTTTAATAAAAACTTGTTTTTTTAAAAAAAAAATGTCAGGAAAGTGAGTGACCTGGGACTCCAGAGTCCTCAGCTTGGCATCAATACCCTGAGGAGCAAGAGCCCTTTAACATTTGCAAAGCGTTTTTTATATATTTTCCACATAGTAATGTTTAGTCTTTTATCTTCATTTTACAGATAAGTAAACTAAAGCCAAGAGAATTTAAATTACTTAATAAGTGTCTAAGGCATGATTTGAACCCAAGTCTTTCTCACTCTAGGTTCAGCTCTTTACCGTGCACCCCAGAGCTGCCTTATCTCTTCAGAAGTTCTTAAGAATAAGAGGTAGTGGCTTCCTGGAATAAGAATAAGAAAGGGATTAGGGCAATGTTAATTTTTAACATATATATTCTCTTCAAGAGTTGTCTATCAATCATGCAGGTTTTAGTATAAATTACTTTAATCAATTAATCATATTACTCTCAGACTGAAAATCTGAGATCAGAAGGGAATTTGGCTTGAGAGATGGTAGTGAAAATATACTTTGGAGTATAACTAAGACTGAAATATTATTGCTTTCTTCCTTTTCTCTCAGAATGAATGGTGTTGACTGAGGGAATTCATCCCTGAGGATATCTGAAAAGCTCAGTTTCCCCATTCTCTAAATGGAGCTAGTGACTACAAACCTTTATTCATAAACTTGATGGATTTGAATAATCCCATCTAGTCATTTGAGAGAATTAGAAAGAAAATGGGGTGCTTTATCAATTCCACTACAAATATGGAGTATTCTTTTTTGTGGAAGACATCCCTTCCAGGATTCAGAGAAAGGTCATCAAGATTTAAATTTTCCAGACAGGAGTTGATGACAGGGAGTATTCTGAAAATGGAGACTGACCACAAAAAAAATGTTTGTCTCCTGGACAAGCTTTGCCAAGGGTTAACAAGAATTGTGGTGAAAAGAATAGCCTCGGTGAGCATTTTAGACTCATTGTGTCTTTAATCTGATACCATGGCAATGAAAATGTGATTCAGGGAGAACCCTGTTTCCTGCTAGACAAGGAAAAATGTTGAGGTTCTCCCTAGCTGCCATGGTGGCAAATATTCAACAGTATACTCAAATAAGAGGTAGCTTCATGTGGGGCCTGCTTTTGGGGGCAATAGGGAGCTATAAGAGGAAATGAAGATGTATATTTAGGACTCAGTGACTGGAGACATGTCAGGAGAAAATTTGTTTTCCAAAGATTTTATTCTGTTCTGTTTTGTTTTTTTCTGTCTTCCAATAAAAATTATGTGGTTTTAAGAGGGGAGTCATGCTTAATTATGGATACATTTTCCCCAGTTTCCTAGATACAGACTATAAGACAAAAGGGTTAGAAAATTCCCCAAAATATAGTTGGACAGTTGATGTCATGAGAACCTTTTGACACACAGATTACAAGAGCATGAGGTAATTTAGGGAGGCCTATCTGAGTGTTGCAAAGAGGGCCTTTGGCCATCTAGAGGGAAGTTTGATGACACCAAGTTCCTGAGAGATAGAGTAAGAGGAAGTGATAGGAAAGGGCCAAACACAGATAGCCTAATTTTCTATTTCCAAGAGGCTCCTAATGGTGACAATTCTCTTTGTGTCTACCATGTTCTATAGGTAGCTAATGCCTGATTTATAGGATTAGACATGCTAAAACAGGGTTTTATATGGGACAACTTTTCTATGTGTGGCTACAACATTTAAGAAATACTCTTTGAATGAGTGAACAAATGGGCAAATGAATGGATCATAACAAAGTTAGTCCAAATATTTTGTCATCTTCAATAACTGATGCAGATAGCTGTGAGATTGAAATTATGATGGTGATTGGCATCAAAAATGAAGTTGTCTGTGAGGATCAGCTGAGTTACACCATGGATGTTTGTACACAGACACAAAACACCATAAATCTAGTGGCTTGGCAAAAGTTCCCAGAGAAGTAAATCTTTCTCATTAGGATCAGTCTTTATGCTATGATTGATGGTCTCACTAGACCCTTAAGTTATTGGCCTTCTAGACAGGTGTCATGTAGGAGAAATGGAACATTGACTTCTAGCATCAATTATTGATGGCTTCTTTAGTGACCTAAAAAAACCACAGTTCTTAAAGTTAACCAGTAAAAGGGTCCTCTGACTATCCACTCTATTTACCTTCTCTCTAATTGGGGTAGATTATTTCAATGTAGAATGGAACCCTTGCTGTCTCATTTTGGGAATCTTAAAGGAAGGGAACTTGAGAAACCATCTACTGACTTCTTTCATTTTACAGATGAAATTGAGGTCCATGTTGGTTAAAGAACTTTCCCAAGGTCACACAGACAGTAAGAGAGAAGCAAGGTATGAATTCTGGTCTTCTGGCTTTAAAACCTATGACTCCTGCTGTTATTCCACCCATGCTGGTAACATCCTTTACTCCTCTCTTAAAATTCCACCTTAATGCAGAAGCCTTATCCTATTTGTTCAGCTCAGTTTCACTGAATTCAAAAAACATTTACTAAGTGCCTACTATGTGCAAGGCACTGTAAGGACACAGATGCAACTGAAATAGTCCTTGCCCTCAAGAAGCTTACACTTTATTGGTGATATAAGAGTGGCTAGGAGTCTCATTTCCCTACATTTTTGTCTAAAATTACAGTATTCCCTTCAAATATATCATTATCTTAAAATATCTGTACACATGCCAGACATTAAATCCATACAGAAAAAGCAGCTTTGAAATCATTAGTATATTTCTGTATAGTTCTTCTGTGTAGACATATTTAGTACTGCCCCAATAGGAAAGGGAGGGCAGTTGACCTGGGATGGGAGGGTGGGAAGCCAACAGCCATTGCCATTAGCCCTGAGGATGACATCAGTGTCTCTCCCACAATAAAGCTTCCTGGAGTCAGTGCATAAAAGCTAAGAGAGGAAGGGCTTCTATGTCAGTTTTATAGGCTGGAACATTTTACCATTGCTTCAGAGCTTTTTGTCCCTGAGTTAGTTAAGTAGCTAACCTGGTGAACTTTCACCTCTGCAGAGTGACTCATTGGGGCTTCAAGATTCTGCTGTTCCTATGGGATTTTTCCCTTCCTTCTGGTGCTTGTACTCCCTCATATGTGTCCCTCATGAAGTCGCCTACATTGGGTTATGTTGCTGGGCTGCTCGAGGTTTAGGGAATAGAGAACAGAAGCTCTCTATGTAACTGATTCTGTTACGAAGTTAGCAACATGAATATGTTGGGCAACATTTTCTGAGCTGTTCCCTCTTCTCTTGGAAGCATCTCTGTCATGAGGAATCCTTCTCCTCATCGCCTATCACATTTCCACCCTGAGAAACCTCTGTCCTGCAGTCCTCCTCTCCTGGCTGGCAACTTCCTCTCTGAGACCACCAATTTAGAAAGGACTCCAGCCCTCCTTCCCATCTCCATTGCCTGGACTCCCTAGAATTCTCCTTCTCCTCTCCTGCCACATTGCCCCTGTGCAGGTACCCTTCCTCCAAATCCCCTACCTTACTGACTCCCTTTTATAAGTTGTCTTTCCACCTTTAAAATGTAAGCTCCTTAAGGGTAAGGGCTGTCTGCCTTGCTCATTTTTGTATCCTAAGCACTCAGCACAGTGCCTGGCACATAGTAAGCACTTAGTTAATGCTCTATTTATCTACCACATGTCATAGGATATATAAATCTCTCTCTCACATAGGCAGCTAGGTGTCACAACAGATAGAGCACTAGACTTGGAATCAGGAAAACCAGAGTTCAAATCCAACCTCAGACACTACTTGTATGACCACAAGCAAGTCATTTAATATTTTTTTGCCTCAGTTTCCTCAACTGCAAAGAAGGGACAATAATAGCACCTACCTCCCAGGGTTACAGTGAGAATCAAATGAAATAATATTTGTAGAGTGCTCAGCACAGTACCTGGCATCCAGGCTCTATATTCATACTAGCTATTATTATTATTATTATTACTATTATTAGACATGTCTAAGATGCATAGGACCCTGACACTGAAAGAATGTGCATAATGTTATGTTAGAATGCAAATTTCTAGAGAGTTGGTTCTAAGTTGACAATGCTTCAATATTTTTTGAATTGATATTTATTGAATAGTTATAATGCATGTCTTCTTTATTTTTTCCTAAAAATTATTTATTTATTTTTAGTTTTCAACATTCACTTTTATAAATTTTGAGTTCTAAATTCCCCCCTCCCTCCCCCCTTCCCCAAGATGGCATGTAATCTAATATAGGCTATACATGTATAATCATATTAAACATATTTTCACATTAGTCACATTGTGAAATAAGAATCAGAACAAAAGGGGAAAACCATGAGAAACAAAAAAAAACAAAAAAAGAGAAAATGGTATGCTTTGATCTGCATTCAGACTCCATAGTTCTTTCTCTGGATGTAGATAGTATTTTCCATCATGAGTCTTTTGGAATTGACTTAGATCATATAGTGCATTTCTTAAGGAGCAGGAGGTCAACCTAGGCTCTGTGTGTGTATGTGTGTGTGTGTGTGTGTGTGTGTGTGAGACTGTGAGTGAAGGCTTCATGACAGTGAATAGAATACTATACTAATAACCTGATCAGTTCATAATACCTCCAGGTTGTACTTGTAACTGATTGGTGAATACATTCAAATAGTTGTTTGTCCTTTTCGTTGATGCCTAGAGACAGTTTGGTGGCAGTGCTGGATGCAGTGCTGGGCTTGGAGTCAGGAAGACCGGAGTTCAAATCTGGCCTATATGTTTGCCAGCTGTGTGAGCCTGGGCACACACAGAGGTTTTTCTGGGCCTCAGTTTCCTCCTCTACAAAACAGGAGGATTGGACTCTATGGCCTTCAAGGTCCCCTCCAATATCTAATGTCTTCTTACCCACCACAGGACTTTATGCCAAACCTTGGATTTCCAGGGTAAAAATGTCCCCCTGAGCTATTGCATTTCTTCATTCTGTAGAAAACTGCACGTCTTGCCCTGATATAGCACTCAACACTCTAAGGGAACCAAGAGAAGTCGGTAACTTGCACAGAGTTGGTTGCTGCTTTTCAGAAAATCTTGCAGCTTTCCTCTTACCCCACCTCACTTTACTCACACGATGCACTGACTTCTATACTTAAAAAAAAAAAAGCCAAATTGGATCCTTATTAATCATTCTCCAAATCCATGTTGTTTCTTTGTGTTACTCCTCCAAATTTCCAACATCTTCACTTTCCACAGCTGTTAGTATATGCTCTGAGGCACAGTAAAATGCGGGAAATGCTTGTGACAGATGGTTTTACTGTCCCATCATATTCAAAGCTCATAAATAAAGCTCCTTCTTTGAGGATGTGCTCCATTATTTTCTCCACTATCTATTTCCCCATTGGGTTTAGATGGTACTTGGCCTATAATCTAAATCTATATTCAATTCTTAATATTTGACTTACAGAGATAAATCCCTTCTCTTTCAATCCTGAAATGGTAATAAGTTCAATTGCCTTGTGGTAAAATACTCTGGGAGAGCTCTAGGGAAACCGTGACCTCTCTCTAGCTTCATATTATTGGTTATTAACATGCTAACATCCTTGCAGAAGGTCAAATACGTACTATATGATAATTACTTTTATTGAGATGTGTCCTATGTTTAAGCTTGATCCTTTCCAAATCTATTTTTTAAAAGGAGGTTAATTCGCAGACTCGTTGCTCATTTGCCATCTTCTACTTACTGTGTGACCTTCGCCAAGCTGCTTAATTTCTTTAGAAGGCAGTTTCCTCTGCAGCACAATGGAGCTAATAATACTTGCTGTACCTGGCTCACCGGGTTGTTTTGAAGGAAATGGCTTATAAATCTTAAGATGCTATAAGAATATGAGCTAATTTATCATCATCATGATAATAGCTAACATTTATATAGTGTTTTAAGGTTTGTGAATTGTTTTACATATATTAACTCCGTTGATCCTCAAAACAGCCCTGTGAGATAGGTGCTATAATTAGCCCCATTTTACAGTTGGGAAAACTGGAGCTGAGAGAGATTTAGTGACTTACTCAGAGTCAAAGATCTAGCAAATGTCTGAAGAGGGATTTGAACCCTAATCTTCCTAACTCTAAGTCCAGTGAATATGACACATTTCCTCTCCAATCATCATTACCCTCCCCACCACCATTTTCTGTTTGGCTTTTAAAGCCCTTCATGTCTGGAACTTTCCCAACTTTCCAGTCTTCTTATACCCTATTCCACTCCATATACTCTGCTACCCAGTGACACTGGCCTCCTTGTTGCTCCTTGCACACAATATTACCTCTCCAAACACCAAGCATTTTCATTGGCTGTCCTCCATGCATGGAATTGTCTCCTTCATCTTCACCTCCTAGGTTCTCCAGCTTCCTTGAAGTCTCTGTCAAAGTCCCAACTTCTAAAAAAAAAAGCCCTTTCGAATCTCCCTAATTTCCCTTTGTTGATGATCTCCAGCTTATCCTCCCTATGTCTTTTTTGTACAAAGTTGTTTACCTGCCATCTCCCCATTAGATGTGAACTCCTTAAGAGCAGAAACTATCTTTTGCCTAGCACTTAGCACAAAGCCCAATACATAATAGGTGCTTAATAAATGCATATTAACTTGTTTTGAATCTGCCACCACCAATATCAGAAAAAGAAGCAGCAGCAGTAGGAGGAGGAGGAGGAAGAGCAGGAAGAGGAGAGAGAGAGGAGGAGGAAGAAGAGTTGAAGTGGAAGAGAGGGAGAAGAATAGCATTTCAAATACTTAAATATATTTATCATATCCCATTAAATCTTGTATTCTTCAGGCTAATTATCCCAACTCCTTCAGCTGATCCTTATATGGCATGGTCTGGAGACCTCATTACCTTGGTTACACTCTTCTGGACATGTAGCTATTTGTTGGAATCCTTCCTGAAATGTTGCACCCAAAATTGAACAGAATATTCCAGATGTGTTATGTCTGACCAGAACCAAGAACAGTGGGGCTGTCACCTTTGTTGTTCTAGAAACTATGACCTTTTTTTTAATGCATCCCATGATCATGTTAACTTTTTTTGTTGTCATATTGCCCTGTCAGCTTGGACAAAATTTACAGTCTGTCTATATCACAGATCATTTTTAAACTATTATCTCACATCTTAGATTTGTAAAGCTGTTTTTTAAGGCAAAGTATAGGACTTTACACTTGTCACTACATTTATCACTAAATAATAATAAATTTCTGCTAATTTCATCTTATTAGATTCAAACCATCATTATAGCCTGTGGTGATTTTTTTAGTATCCTGACTCTGTCATATAACATATGCACTTTCCCTCCTAGCTTTAAGCTACCTATATATTTGAAAGCACGCCAACCATGTCATCATTCAAATCATTGATAGAAATATTGAATCCCATAGGATGAAGGACAGAACCTTGGGGGTACTTCATTAGAAACCTCTACTGAAGTGGTCATCAACCCACTGAGTTCTAAGTCCAATCCCTCACACAAATTAGAATCTACCTAACTACACTCTACCCCATATCAGAGAGACCAAACAACTGTCAGATTCTTTGTGGAAATATATGTAAATTATATTTTCAACATTCCACTGATAATCTAGTAACCCTGTCCAAAAAGGGGAATGTGGTTAATCTGGTATGACCTGTTCCGGATGAAGCCATCCTGATTCTGAGTAAATGAAACCTCTCTAGAAAATCTTACTAGGAATAAAAACTAAACTCACTAGCCTAGAGTTCAAGATTCTGTTCTCTTTCCTGTTTTGAAAATCAGGACATGTGCTCTTTCCAGTCCTGTGATACCTCTCCTATTCACCAAAACCTTTCAAAGACCATTGGCAGTCATCTTGCAATCACATGTGCCAGGTTTTCAGTACATTGGTATTTAGTTGTCTTATTATTTCCTCACTTATCTTAAGTTTCAGTTTCCTATTAGTCATTAGTCATCTTCCATAGTCCGAAGAATATTTTTCCTTTCCAGAAAACAAAAAGGCAAAACAGAAACAAAATGAGTGGGGTATCTCTGCTTTCTTTTCCTTATCTGCAAATATTATCTGATCTACCCTGTGTAGGGCCCTATCTCTTCTCCCCCACAAAAATATATATATATATATACACACATATATATTTATTTATGTATACACACATATACATATACATATATATACACATACATACACATATAAATATATATGTATGTATGTATTAGGGGAATACAAACATTTTTCTCTCCCTCAGCACCAGCCTCTTCCCCTCAGTGTGGGTGCCTGTACTGAGAAGACTAAGCAGATTTTGCCTTTCCTCCCCCTCCCTCTTTTTTGGTTTGGAGATCATTATTGTAGCAACTCTGGGATAATTTGAATGATCCAGGTTTGTTGCCCCAGATGAAGATGGAGGGAGACAGAATGCCAAGCAGTGGGAACATGGCAGTGATTCTCCAAACCCCAAGATTCAGTGTTAGGAAATGTTTACTTAAGGGGAAAGAACACACTCTAGATACCCAGAGAAAAAGGAGGTAATAATGACAGCAAGAGCTGTGTAGGTAGTATGTTAAAGTTTGCAAAGCACTTTAGATACATATTTCATTTGACTCTCACAATAACCCCGGGAAATATTCTAGTTTTACAGATGGGAAGATTGAAGCTAAGAGAGATTAAATGACTTGCCCAGGATCACTCAACTAGTTAGCATCTCAAGTAAGATTTGAATTTGGGTCTTCCTGACTGCAGGCCAGGTGCTCCATCTACTGTGCCACATAGCTATGTAATGAGAGTAACTGACCCTAAGTAAATGAGAGTAGCTTACTCTAAGGAGTAAAAAGTTACTCAGAGTTATATAAGAGGGAAATGTTTCTATAGCACCCTGAGAGAGTGTGGGAGCTGTGAGACTCACGTGCTCAAAAAGAAGATTTCAAAGGGCATAAAACATTCTAGCTTCAGAGTATGTTAAGTCTGACATTGAGCCAAGTGGTTCCCCTACATTGCTAGACAGTTGGCTCCTGTGCAAGGTGGCAAACATCATCTTCTGGAGAGTTGCAGAAATGTGGAACTCAGAAAAGGAGCTGAGCTACAGGAGAAAGAACAGTGGTTACTGAACCTGATGTATATAGAGTAGAGACATGGAACACAGTAAGCAAAGCCTGCAATGGACAACCACCATCTTATGGGATCTGAGAAGTACCAGAAAGAGAGGTCAGAGGTTGAAGAGCAAACCCTAGCTTCCCCCCTTGTTAAATGACTACCCCAGTCAGTACTTTATCACAGCAACTGCACTCCTCTCTGTGGAAGAAGGCTACCTATCCACTGGGGATTGAATTTCCTTTTTGATTCTCTCAGATCTTGGTTGTAATCCAGTAATCGGTATCCAGTAATACGTAAATAAAAAGTCCTGCAAGTTTAGTTTTGTGAGCCAGAGTGCTTTTAAGAGGAGCTTATCCTTGGTGGTTACCCTTAAGAGAGAGTCAGATACCAACGGACATGCTGACATTCAACCCAAGTAGGCGCAATGAGCTAGAGAAAGTTCTACAAATTGTACCCAGAAGGGAGCTTCTGATATAAAGGTTATAATAAAAAATACTATTTATTGTTCTTAGCATTCACCTCTAGCCTCAGTTTAAGCTTTAACACTTAATTTAGCTCTCTTGAGAATATTTGTAAGATATCCTGGCAAATACATTTTTGCTAGCTCTAATAATGCCAGACCAAAAGTCTATATAACATCTATATTTTAAGGTATACTCCAGAAATCTGAGTCTTATTTCCAGACTCCATTTTCTCTACCAGATGTACCCTACCCAAATCTGTCCTGTCCCTCTGAAGTGCCTACCTTCAAGTGGTAGTGGTGAAGAAAAATACCACCTCTTCCCCTATGCTCTTTCTTTTCTTGATCAAGGCTTTATAATCCCTAGCAATATCTTCTTTGGTAGTATGGTATAGTTTGGTAGTATGACTTATCCACATGAATCACTAGAGTTGAGTAGTGGTCATCAGGCTTGGTGAAATTTGTGATGTTTTTTCTGTCCCAGATTTGTGCCCTGGAAAGAAAGCAAACCTATTTATTGTTGATGTCAGGTTGACATATCATCATATTGCTATCTCTCAGCAGGGAATCATAAATCACCACTGTTCTTCTTTCCTTTTTTTTTTTAACCCATATTGCCTTTGATACAAAACTAATAACAGTCCCACCAATTCCCACCATCCACTTCCCTCTGTTAATTATTTCCTGTTTATCCTATATATCGCTTGTTTCTACATATTTGTTTGCTTGCTGTCTCCCCAATTCGATTGTAAGCTCCTTAGGACAGGAATTGTCTTTTGTTTTCTTTGTATCTTCAGAACTTAGCATAGTGTCTGGCACATAGTAGGCACTTAAATGCTTATTGACTGACTGAAAGCTACAACACAAATGGCAGCTGCTGCTTTAAAAGGCATTGAGTAGAAATCTATACCTGGTGCATACTAAGTGCTTAATAAATGCTTGTTAATTGATCGACTTTTTCTACATCCTCTAACTTCTCTACTTGTCAAGCTGACTTTACAGACACTCCCTTTTTTGTCTTTTCCCCGCCTCAATGTCTTCTTTCCCTACTGGAAGCCTGAGAGAGAACTCCACTGCTTTTTTCTCAAAAACCCTAACCCTCATTTAATACAAAATATAGTCCTAGAGAGATAGATTGATTTGCTCAAGGTCACACAGAGCTGGGATTCAAACCCAGGTCTGTAGAGCACAAATCCAATTCTCTTTCCACTACTATATCATGTGGTCTTTCATGTGTATATTCATGTAGAACAGATTTCAATCACCTGGACTAGCCTGAGATCACTGTCAACATTATTAACCTTATTAGAATGCAAATATCCCGTGATAGGAAGCATTGCTTTAATTTTTTTTATTTTTTGTCAACTAACATTCCCGAGTTGGGGCTTCTTTAACATATGCTTTCTAACCATGGGAACTATCTGTGAGCTTGTGAAAATTAGACACAGACATGGGCAATGGGAATATGGCGGTGGAGTGGGGGTGGGTGGGAAGGGGAGATGGCAGGTACCTGAGAGAGAAAGGAGACACTGACAAGCAGATATGAAGCAATCAAAGACAAGCACTAGTTTTCTCTGGACAAGACTGGGAAGAGGGAAACTAGGCAGAAGAAATAATTCAATCAGAGTAGGCTGGGTGCCCTGTATTTGGTACTTTGGACCAGGGTTAAACTACAGGTATCTTTGCAAAAAATTTTTTCCTGTAAATCCTCTCCCCCATCTCACTCCAACATTGTATATTACTATGTATTACTTCATAATAAACACCTATTAAAGGATGCACTGTTATCTGGGAGTAGGAGAAGAATGAAGGAAACCACCTGGTTCTTCTCTAAAGAGAGTCTGAGGATTAAAGACCTAGACTGACTACCCACAAGGCCTGGAGAGAGTACCAGTGAGCCAAGGCTCATACAAGTTGCTGGAAAAGAGACTGGGGTCATGGGCTGCTGGAGGTTTATTGTACTCCCAGGCACTAGATCATATTGCCAGACTGTTACTGATGATGATTTGACTATACACACATCTCTGTCTCTGTCTATTTGTCTCTGTCTCTTTCTCTGTTTTTGCCTTTCTTTCTCCTTCCCCCACTTTTCCTACTTTTCTGTGTCTCTGTCTGTCTGTCTCTCTGTCTGTCTGTGTCTCCCTCCTTACACTCCCCTGTCACTATAGAATTTCATTTCTTTCCATCTTCCTCCTGGTGTCCCTCATTCATAATTTTCCCCATATGTATAGAAAAACAAAAATTCCGTTAAGGCAAATTGAGCATAAAATATATCAAATTACCTCCTGATTTTACAAATTCCATAATAAGAAGGCCTTATAGACTGGGTTGCCATAAAAAGAGGGCTACCTTTACTGCATTATTTTTCTCAGATTCTCTCTCAATGACCTTCTAGAATACTGCCAGCTTTCTGGTGCCACTCTGCTTCAGATTAGATATTCACATTTGATGGCAGCAAGCACAAACTCATTTTCTTCTCAAATTCTTTTAGGGATGAAATTCCATTCCTCCTCATCTACCCAATAAATGCTAGGGCTTCCTTATTCAGTTGTCTCCTGATGAGATTGGAATTTTTCTAATCAGAAGTACTGCATATTTTTCACCCTCTTACCTTGTTAGAGAAAAAGTATAAGTTAATTAGCAGTAAATGAAAACCCTACACTGAGTCACACATTTAGGGAAAAAAAAACAAAAACCTGGAACCAAAGGTGTTTACACACCCTTCTTTGAAAAGCCCTCTCCCCTCCATTTTCTCATCTTCCTCTCTTCCCCTTTGTCCCCCCCTTTTTATTACAGCAGTTACTGACTTCTCTCTTCTCGCCATCACTAAATTCTTTTCTTAAAGAAGATTAATGAATAGGCTAATAAGTTACCTGTCTCTAGTAGATGGGCCCCATGAGTAATGTGTTCATGGAAAATCTAAGGCCAGTGAAGTTTCTAATTTATTGCTTGTGAGCTCACTCAGTCAAAAGCCTTCTGGGTAAAAAAAAAAGTGAGGAGAGGGGACAGGTAGAGGGGTCTTCAGTATCTTGGCATATCTCTATATTTAACTGAACATAAACCCATTCTTGTCTGTACTTGCTGGGTATCTTATGTACTTCCTTATATGGGAGGGAGAAAACTTTGAGGAAAATAGAGAAGACAGTCTGTTAGAAACAGAGGCTAAATCATCACAGAGAAGGAATAAGCATGGAGTCAAGGGGATCTTTATTCCAAATTGTATTTTGGCCATTTCAGCAAAATATATTAGATAACAGAAAAGCCATAGTTTTAAGTATCTTCCAAGTGCAAATAGGCAATAGGACTTAAATCTTAAATAAAGATTACTGATTGCTAATGTATGAGGATAAAGTATCTAATGCAAAATATTTACTAGCTTTTCTTCCCCAGGTGATATTACACAATTGACTCTAAAATTCAGAATGAAAGCTGACATTCTCCTTTCCTCTGCAGAAGAAAATCGTGAAAATAGATTCCAATCCCAAATGCAGAACAGCAGTTTAAAATAATGCTGAGCAACATTGGGTCCAGCAGATTATATTCAAGACTGATATCTCAGGGTATGATTTCTGTTTACCTCTTATTCTCAGTGGAGAAAAAGATGCATTCATTCATTGTCACCTAAAAGAAAGGGAAACCCCAGAAGCATTTCCTTTAACTGAAGAAATTCTATATAGAAAACAGAAGGTTTGCAACTTTTTCTAATTTATCTTTCACAGGAGAATGGGAACGTGCCAGATGGGGCCATGATCGGTACTAGATTTACAAGTGAAGAATTTGCTGTTCCAAAAGGGAATAGGACACAATGACAACAACAAATTCCAAGAGGGAAAGAGAGAGAGAGAGACAGAGAGACAGAGAGACAGAGACAGAGAGAGAGAGAGAGAGAGAGAGAGAGAGAGACAGAACAATTATTAAGCATTTACTATGTGTCAAGCACTATACTGAGTGTTGGCGATACCAATGTAAGCAAGTAAGACAGTCCCTGCCTTCAAAGAGCTTACGTTCTAAAGAGAGAAGATAATACATAGAGGGCCATTGGAAACTGGGAGTCAGGGGGTTCCCCCTGACCGAGCTGCTTCACAGTAAGGAGACATTTGGTGTGGAGGTCTGGGCCCTGGCAAGAGATCTGGGACCGAGGGGCAGAGTCCAAATTTCCAGTTGGAGGGAAAGGAGGATGTCTCTGTTGTTATCTGTTGTCAACACGAGCCAACAATGTGTTATTGCAGAAAAAAAGTAATATGGTTTTGAATCATGTTAAAAGAGACATGGTGGCCAGGAAAAAGAAGGGGGTGGTCCTGATACACTCTGGCATGTTCAGAACACATTTGGAGTAAAACGTTCAATTCTGGGCACCACAGTTGAGAAAGAACATTGGTAACCTGTAGAATGTCTAAAGGAAGTCAACCAGAATGGTGAAAGGCTCTGAGTTTATTCTATATTAAGAGCAAATGAAGCATTGAAAGACATCAGAACTTTGATAGATGAGGTGACTGTTAATCACTTCAGAGGCCAATGGCAAAGCATGCTTCCCAACATTTGACCCAGAGGTGATGGAATACTACAGGTGGGGAATGAGACTGACATTATTGGACAGCTTCTTTTGCTTAACTGTACTTCTTTGTAGAGATTTCTATTGATGGGAAAGAGGTGGGGGTTAAGATGGCATAGGGAATCATTAAGAAGTGATGATAGTATGGGAGGGGGAGAGGCATATTAATAAAATGCCGTTTTTTTCAAAGGTTGAAAGAACTATTAGTATTTAGCCTGGAAAAGAAAAGATTGAGGAAGGACAATTGTTTTCTTCTGGAATGTGTAGGGTTGTCATGTGGAAGGCAAAACTAAGACGTGTAGGTAGGAGCGTCAAAGACTTAAATTTAGGCTAGATAGAAGGGGAAAATACTTAATAGAGCTCACAAATAGAGGAATGTGTTGCCTTGAGAAAAGGTGGATTCCCCCCCCCCCAACAGGCTGGATGACTATCTCTTTGGGACACTGTAGTGGGGATTCCTTTTCCTTTGTGAGCTGGACAAGATGGCCTCCAAAGCTTTTCAGACTCACAGCTTCTGTGGTATTGTACCAACTATGGGCAGAGCATTATGCCAGAGGTTAAGGTAGGGGAGATATAAAGATAACTGAGACTTAATCCTTCTCCTTGAAGAGTATACAGGCTAATAGACTACCGCCTGCAAAGTTTTGCCTAGGACCTTTGGGGGCCATGACTGAGCAGAGTTCTGATGCTGAGGACTCAGGTTGGGAAAGGCCGGCTCTCTATCCTGAAGCTGCCAAAGAAGCAAATTAACCATGGGAGAGAGGGAGGACAGAAGGGAAAGAGGGGAAAATCTCACTTCAGACTCTCTTTGGGATGAAGAAGACATTCTTTGAGCTTCGGTACTTCAGCCTCTCCTGACTTCTTGACGATAGGAAAGAAAAGCTCTTTCTGGTAAAAAGTTAGTTCTGGTAAGAAGGGGATAAGGCAACTGGGTGGTGCAGTGGGTGGTGAATGCTGGACTTCCGGTCATGGAGACTTGAGCTCAAGTCCTGCTTCAGACACCCACTAGCTGTGTGATTCTAGCTAAGTCACTTACTTTTCTGGGCTTCAGTTTCCTTATCTATAAAACAGGGATGATAATAGTAGCACCTGCCTCACAGGGTGATGTTCGGTCAATTCTTTGGGGATAGTTGGTCCACAGAGTTTTCTTGGCAAAGATACTGGAGCAGTTTGCCATTTCCTTCTCTAGTTTTAAAAAGGCTAAGTGACTTGCCCAGGGTCGCACAGCTAGTAAGTGCCTGAGGTCAAATTTGAGCTCTGATCTTTCTGATTTCAGGCCCAGCACTCTAAATGAGATAACATAGCTAAGTGACAGCTAGGTGGTGTAGTGGGGAGAGCGCTAAACTTGGAGTCAGAAAGACTTGAGCTCCAATGTGACCTCAAGTAGCTGTGTGACTCTGGGCAAGTCACTTAACCTCTGTTTGCTTTAGTTTCTTTATCTACCCCCAAGTGGAGGTGGAATTTGATTAAAATACAGTCGGGAAATATTTCACAAAATAAATAAAAATACAAAAAAACATAGATAATGTTAATTTGCGTTTTGCTAAGTCACTATATTGACAGCATTGAAAGGATAAGTGATTTGCCTAGGATCACACAGCCTGTATGGGTCCAAAGTGAGACTTAGAGCTGGTCTTCCCAACTCTGAAGCGAGTTCTCTGTCTGCTACCAAGTCTTATATGTAACTCCTCAGTATCTCTGGAAGTGCCTGTCAGAGCGGAGCAAGTAGCAGGTGCTCAAGAAATATTGACTGATTAATTATCAAGCTTCCTAAGGTCCTTTCCCCTTAAATCATTATCTTAGGGAATCGCCCTGAAGCAAAATTATTAACAAAACTAGAATTTAATTAGACTCTGTTAATATTACTCATATTTTTTTCCCTCATATTTCTGACTGAGCTGATGGAGTCTTGATTGTTTTTTCACAAGAGGGAATATTTCCAACCTTGCCTGGAGACAGGAGGATGGTTTAAACATCACTCCAAAGTATTAAGTCAGCTTTTGGCCTTTCAGCCCTTCGGTATGATATCGAAAGGATCAGTCTAGAAATAATCTGACCACTACCGGCTGCCCTTTTGGATCCCAGGTGTTTCACAATGTTCCTTAAGCTGAGATGCAGAGGCCATCCAGAAAAACAGTTTTGTAAACAAGATTTCTGCCCTGAGGATTCCCTTTGCTTGGATTCATTTTCCCTGCAGTTTCCCCAAGCTACTCCCTCCCTTTTGTGTAGAACTCTCCCCACTGTGTTTGAAGCAAACCCTGAAGTTGGCTCATTGTAATGCTTGGTGAATCTTACGGCTTCTTTAACAATAGCAAGCACTTATATAACACTTTAGGGTTTGTAAAACACTTTCCATGATATCTCGCTTGATCTATGAGTGCTATGCACTCAGCTCAGACAACAACTCTGTGAAGTAGGTGCTGTTATTATCTCAATTTTAAAGATGAGGAACTCAGGCCATTAGAAGTTAAGGGATTTGTCCAGGGTCACACAGTTAGTAAATATTTGAAGAAGTATTTGAACTCCAGGCTTTCCAAATCCACCACCAGCACTCTGTCCAGCACACCATCTAGCTGCTTTTATAGAAAATCCAGCTCCGTGGTTGGAGAAAAACCCAGTTTGTGGGGTTGGGGAAAGCTGGGTGGCGCAGTGAATAGAGCACTCACCCTGGAGTCAGGAGGACTTGCGTTCAAATCCTACTTCAGACATGTAACACTTACTAGCTGTGTGACCGTGAGCAAGTCACTTAACCCCAATCCCTAGCCCCCCTCCAGAATAAAACCCAGTTTGTTGCTTGCCAATAGATTCATACACCAGAGTTTGATACTTTTGAAACAGATGGTACATGTGGAATTTTTCCTTTCTTCCCCCAAATGAGAAGCTGCAGGTATCTATTCAGTGTGGTGATCTGGACTGTAGGTTATTGCTTCATTCCCTTCCGAGAAGTACCACAACTCTAGCCAAAGGATTGTCCAGGGACCCCATGTTGTAGAGAGGGCTTTTCTGTGCTTTAAACTTTTACTTTTGTTTTTTGCTTTTTTCAGTCAAAATGGAAATCACTCATTTTCTAAAGACTAAATACAAAAATGTCTCCTTCCTGCCTTCTCCTTCTGGGCCAGAGTTCTCGTGTTCTCTCTCTCTCTCTCTCTCTCTCTCTTCATTTCTCTCCTTTCCTTATGTCTCTTTCTCTCTGTCTCTGCCTCTGTCTCTCTCAACATTTCTTTCTCAACTTCTCTCTCTTCTTGTCTCTTCTTTTTTTTGTATCTCTATCTCTGTCTCTCTGTCTTTCTAGCTATCTCTCTCTGCCTCTTGGTCTCTCTGTCTTTCTCTCTTAGATATGGACAGGGTAGGGAGAAGTAAAAGAGTCTTGCAATCAGGGTTCTGGCCCAAAATAATAAATTTTAGTTTACTCAGTTATTTCTTGAAAGGAAATAAATATTTCCTGAAAATCAAGCACCTGCCATAGCACCTAACTAGAGAAGACCGAGTAATGGGATCTCACCTACAAGAATCATGTTGTATTGTTGTTGTTGTTTGTCCTCCCTTCTCAAAGAGGACCAATAACATCAGGAAGGTGATGTCTTGACTTTCAAGTGAATCAGATTTAAGTGAGGCAGAGCTGTGCAAAGTCACTGGTCTCACTCTCTCTTCCAGAGCCATTTGGGTCCAGTGGCAAGACATAGATCAGATTGATTGGAGATGGCCCCAATGCAGTGGGAGATGGCCTTTTTAAGCTAAGGTCTTTCCCAGGTCTGTTTGTCTGAGGCAACGGCCATTCAGTGATTAAGGCTAGGTAAGAAATGAGGCAAAAAAAATTGCCTCTTTTACCTGCTTTTTTGGGGGGGAAGGGGGGGCGAGGGGGGGAGAATCAATGTGAGAGTTTCTGGCCAGAACAAAAACAATTGCTATTTAACCTCACTCTGAGCCATCAAAACCCAAACAGTGACCGACAGATTTGTTATTGGCTCGGGTGTGTTATTGCCAATCAGTGAGAGCCAGAGTGACCTGGGTTTGAGGCGTAGTCAAGGAGCTCCATTTGAATCCGAACGGGCTTTGATAAAGCCCGGTTCAATGGCCCTCTGTTTCAAGAAATCCACATTCCCCTGGGCAGAGCACCCACATGTAAGTGTGAGATTTGGATTATGGACTCTTGTTGGAATGCCTTTTACTTAAATACAGACTTCCACCATGTTTACCCATTTAGTAATATATGACAAGCATCATGTACTTCCTTTCTTGAAGTATGAAAGAGGAAGGTATAGGTTTTGGAAATTGGTGGAGGAAATTAGAGTTTGCTTTTTTGTTCCTAGCATTTACAGTGGTAGTGTTGTGTCCTGTTGTGTCTTGTCCAATGGCATGGAAAGCACTAAACCTAGAGTCAAAAGATGTAGCTTGGAGTCCTGGCTCTGTCATCACCTACCAACTGAATGGCTTGGAGCATTTTCCCTTCTCTGGGCTTCAGTTTCCCCAAGAGTAAAAACAAAGGAGTTGGACTAGATCCTTTTGTTCCTGCTCTGGAATTCCCATGATTCTGTGATTCAAAAGACTTGGGTTCCAATTTTACTTCTGCTGTTGCCTATCACTAACCGTATATTCATGACATCTGTGAACCATCATTCTCCTTGACTATCATGTAGGGAAGTTGGACTAACTGATTCCCAAGATCAAGACCTACTCAGACACCCAGGATCTATAGCCTTAATTGCTAGCTTTGTGGTTGCAGGTGACAGAGGTTGTAACAAGCCTCCTTCAGTTGCAATATTAGGGAGAACTTAAAATTCATCTATATAAACAGGGAATTCATTGGTCCCCAAAAGAGTTAAAATCTTGTCTCCTAATACTTCAAGAGTTTGCTTCTCTGTTTTTTCTGCTGCATCTAACTTCAAACAATGCTAGATTTTGGATCTTCATCCATAGGGAGAAGCCAGTCAGGACCAACAGCACTGAGAAGCTCTTGTACAAGTTGCTGTTAGGCACTAGAATAAAAAAAATGCCTTCCTTCAAGCAAACTGGATAAATGAAAAGGCAAGGCTTTTTTTTTGAAAGAAACTATGATAAGCAGATAGATTTCAAAAAACCTGGGAAGATTTACATGAACTGATGCTGAGTGAAATGAGCAGAACCAGTAGAACATTGTACACAGTAACAGCCACGCTGTGCAATCAATGTTAGTGAAGTTAGTGAAGTTAGCTCTTCTCAGCAATGCAAGGATCTAAGATAATGCCACAAGACTCAGGATGGAAAATTCTATGCACATCCAGAAAAAGAACTATGGAGTCTGAATGCAGGTTGAAACATACTATTTTCTCTCTCTTTTTTTTTCCTTTCTCATGGTTTTTCCCCTTTGTTCTGATTCTCCTTTCACAACATGACTTATGTGAAAATATGTTTAGCATGATTGTACATATATAGCCTATATCAGATTGCATGCTGTCTTGGGGAGGGGGAAGGAGAAAGAAGGGGAAGAAATTTAGAACTCAAAATCTTATGAAGTACATGTTGAAAACTAAAAAAAAAATAAAGACACTCTCTGATCAATGAAATGACTCATAACAATTCTCAGGTATTCATGATGAAAAATGTTCTCCTTGTCCAGAGAAAAGAATTGAATACTGAGTGTATAAAAGTATATGCTTTTTCTTCGAAAGAAAGAAAGAAAGATAAACTAGGAGGTAATTTAATCATTTTACAAAGGATTATTAGCTAGTAAGAGGCAAAAGCAGTTAGGTGACACAGTGGATAGAATATTGGGCCTAGAGTCAGGAAGACCTAAGTTCAAATCTGGCCTTAGTCACTTACTCTGGACAAGTCTGGACAACTTTAACCTATGTCTACCTCAGTTTCCTCAACTTTAAATGAAGATAATACCTACTTCCTGGAGTTGTGAGGATAAATAAGATATTTGTCAGTTGTTTACTGAAGTTTCTGGCACACAGTATGCTCATGCTTATCAAATTCTTGTTTCTCTTCCTTTCCTTTCACTAGTTAAATTGCAGTCAGTAATTGAATCCAGGCCCTCTGGCTACTAAATCCTATAATCTTTCCACTGGAACCTTCACCCTCCCAATTATTCCATTGTATAGATGAGGATATGGTAGCTTAGGTTAAGAACTTGCTCAATCACAGGGAAGTAAGAGTCAATCTAAGGTGTATCCTGACTTCAAGTATAATACTCTTTCCTCTACATTGACATGTGGCCTCTGTCTATACACAATTTTTCAGGAATAATGTCCATTGTAGACAGTGAGGTCAAAGTGAATTAGCCAGGCTTCCAGAAGAAATTGGATTTTTATTTTTATTTCACTTTTGAGCATCTGTGACTTCATTGCTGTGGGTATTCTTCCTGTCAGTATAGATAACAACCCCACAGTTACATGGTGGAAGGCCATTAAGAGTGACTGTGAAGAAAAAATTCATCATCCTATAGCCCACCTCTTTGAACTTAGTAAGGTTTATCTTTGAGCAGAGAATACATTATTGGGCCTGTAAGTGAAGCAATCCCAGCTTGGTAGGATGCTTCAGACATTATCCTCTGCTAGCATAGTCTCAGAGAAGCCAGGGTAATTTCTTGCAAGGATGGAGTATTGGAGCAGAAGTTTAGTGGGAAATAAACCATTAAAAAATCAGGGCCCATTCCCCCCCGCCCAAGAAACAAAGGTACCATGACTATAACCCTTCTGACAAAGGTTCACTCCTGGCAGAAAATGTCTAGGTACACTTTAAGGACCTCTTACTTCTCTGGCCCATTGCCCTACCCAAATGGAATGTCATGATGTCCATATCTGGCATTTTCCAAGGGACCCGCTAACTCCACTTCCAAGCCATGTCAGGCTTTGGTCAGGCCCTCCAACAACCCTCCCCCCAAGATCAAATCACTGTATATTGATCTAGAATGACATTAATCTAGGATGAGGACATATCCATTGGGCAGTGGGCATAGTAAGAATTTAAGTAGGTGGATCAGGAGAACAAAGCTGAAAGGGAGTAAAGTCCAGGGTGGGGGGACAGTTGTAAAAGAGGGGAGGGGGAAAACCCCAAGTCACTTAGACCCTATTTTGACAACTGCCAGAACAACCTTCAGTCTGATAAAACATCTAGCAAATGGAGATAAAAGCAAGCTAAGGTAGGGGCTTCACTGCTTCTCTGACCAGCCATGACTCACCTGCAGAGGACCACTATTTTCAGGACCTGTTAGAAGCCTCACTGTGGGGAACAGAGAGAAGCATGAGGAGTCTATCCATTGACTGCTACTGCTTCTGAATTCATTTTAATATCATGTGCCTTTGATTTCTGTGTCCCTTGCTTATTTTCTGTATCTTTCTTTGTAAAGGTAAAATTAGCACTGTTGTCTCTGAGAGTCTCATTCTAAGCAGAATCTTTCCAGATTCAGAATCTTTCCTGACCCCTTTAGGGCCAATTCACAAGCACTCTGCATAGTAAGGTTTCAAAACAGATCAGTTTATATACACAGTAAAGGACACAAGACACATCTGAGTCCATAGAAACTGGGATCCATCCCTCAGTGGGCCACCATTCCCCAAAAACCTGTGCAATCCCTTCAACTCATAGTACTGCCCTAAATGGTGTCTCAACATGGGAAAAGGCCAGGTCACTCTCTCTCAGGGTCTTTTGTACGTATCATTGTGCTTTTTTGTCAACAATTCTCTCCTCTTCTTCCCTTCAGGGCTTTGTTGCTCTGTTGTGTTCTCTACTACCTGAAGGTGTCATGGGACCACAAGGTACAAGGCATGGGGACCACAGTATCTGTACTCTGGGGGAACGTGTGCCCCACCTCCATGTCAACACCTGGGACGAAACTCCAACTGCACTTCAGTGGGTGCAGCTCTGCTACCATGTTTTTGTTGTTGTCATTGTTGTTGTTTTAATCTCAGTTTACAAGTGAAGTTCAAATCTACCACTATGAACACATACATAATACTGGGTTTTTTTTACTAAAGGATCCTAACTTGGGTATTTTTCTTTTCAAAATGCCAACGTATTTCTCCAGAAATCAGCATTTTCCCATCGATTTGGAGGTACAAATAGTAGAAGCAAATGCCTATTATAACATTAAGAGAGTTTTGTGCACATTCTGAGTTAGAAATCCAATTATCTTTCCTCAGTCAGCCTTTGTATAAAGTCGTTGTTAAATAAAGGCATGAAGCTAGGGAAACTGGAACCAAAAATTCCACTAAATTGACAGACATTTGAGAATTTGATCCTGTTCATCTATCAGTCTGTTCGTAATGGTCTCCACCCCTGTGGCTGTCAAAGATCGTTTCAACTCAGGGGTAACTTCTGATGTTCCTTTGGATCCATGGAAGCAGGGCAGGGAGCCATGAACTTTGCTTTGTGGGGGTAGCGAACAGGTGAGACAGCATGGAGGTTACCATAGCTGTCTAGCTTCAGACAACCAAGAATTTAGGCAAAGAGGCAAGAGGCCTAAGGAAAATATCCAGGAATCTGGGAAGGGGACGGACAGGAAGCCTGTGGCTAAGGAGAAATAACTCAGAAAATAACCTCCTACAATGAGAACAATCACAATAACTCTCCACCCGTGTTCATGTCATGTGCATCTCAGGTGCACATTTCCTTCAGTGTACTCCCCTCACCTCTCACAACCAACCCCTAGGGCTTACCTCAGTTAGCTCTGGGAATAGTCATCAAATCAACATTAGCTTTCCCAGTAAGGGCACGGTGCTCTATTGCCCTGTGGTTCCATTCAACATCCCTGTGGTTTCTGAGACCAAAACATTCTCAATCATTTCCCTATATGTTATGTTGTCTTAGAACACTGGCTGCTATAATGTTTTACCTATACATACGAATCTAAATATATATATATATATGCGTGTGTTTGTATATGTAATATAATACATACATATATATTCTGTTATTAAAATGCAAGGTACTTGATGGAAGAAACTGACTTGCTTTTGTTGATTTGTGTCCCCAAGACTTGATACACTGACACATTTGTTGTTATTCAGGCGTTTCAGATGTGTCTAACTCTTTGTGACACCATTTGGGGTTATCTTGGCAGAGATATTGGAATGGTTTGCCATTTCCTTCTCCAGTACATTTTACAGATGAGGAAACTGAGGCAAACAGGGTTAAGTGATTTGCCCAGGGTCACACAGCTAGTAAGTGTCTGAGGCCAGATTTGAACTCAGTAAGATGAGTCTCTCTGACTCCAAGCCCAGTGCTCTGTGCATTATGGCACCACCTAGCTGCCCACTTGGAACATAGTAAGCACTTAATAAATGCTTATTTTTCATTTATAGAGCACTTTAAGGTTTATAAAAGCAATTTCCTCACAATAGTTCTTGAGATGTATAGTGTATTTTCAGAAGGTTATTATTCTTCTCATTTTACAAATGAAGCAACTGAAGCCATGTCATATAGGTAATAAGTACTGTAACCAGGACATAAACTTCAGTCTTCTTACTCCAAATCCAGAATTTGTTCTTGCTACTTTGAACTTGGTCAAGGCACAGCTCCTACACAAAATCTCAGCAGTGGTTATAGACTAGGGAGGGACCTTAGATATTGTTTAATATAATCCCCTCATTTCATAAGTAAAGAAATGGATGCTCAGGGATGTTGACTGAATTTCCCAAGATCACCTAGCGAATTAGTGTCAAGGCCAGGACCAGAACCCAAACCTCCTGACTTCTAGTTCAATGACTTTTCTGTTATTCACGTGGGTAGGGCTTCAGGAACCCAGGCTTTGAAGTTGCTAATTGATTAAACTGCCCTCAACTTTGGACCGCAGTTGGCAAAGATACCAGGCGTGCAACAGCTGAGCTTTGGATGTCTGCAGAGTAACTGCAAATGAAACCACATGCCTAAATATTTTTGCTACATTGAGTTCTGACAGCTCACATAGCCTGACCTTAATTATTAAGATTACCAAGATAGTTGATTTAATGGGGAACAGAGAGCACTACAGTGCAGCCAGCCAAAAAAGCTTTGCATCCTGCAGGGAAGCCAGCAGAGTCCTGCTGCTCTTTGTGGGGAAGGGAGTTCTTTAAGGAAGGGTTGGTAAAAATTTCCTTAGGGAGGAAAAAAATTGATGCTACAGCTGAATTAGTGGTATGGTTTATGCACAAAATTGGTTTTAGGGAGCAGGTTCTCAGTGATGAAATTAGATCTAGCCAGGGAGTTGAGTGTTTATGGCCCTTTTTCCTCTCCCACCTTCTTTTTCAGAAATTGTTCCATCCCCAGTAGAGTTTTTCATGTTTTTACTTGACAGCAACATCTTTGGGGAGTTTGGAAAAAAAGACAGAGTGAAAGGTTCTCTCTCAGTGTGGTTTTGCAAATGTACATTAACCACTGACTGGGTGTTCCAGCTCAATGGTATTGGGTGGTTCAAATTCTTTTCTTTCTCTGCAGCTTAAAAAAAGAAAAAGAAATCTTTCTCTTTATAGCACTGAGATATGAATAACTGAGCTGAATAAAAAAATTTTGTTGTTCAATCATGTCCAACTTTGTGACCCTATTTGGGATTTTCCTGGCAAAGATACTGAAGTAGTTTACCACTTCCTTCTCTAGCTTATTTTACAGATGAGGAAACCAAGGCAAACAGGGTTGAGTGACTTGTACAGAGGCACACAACTAGTAGGTGTCTGAGGCCAGATTTGAATTCAGGAAGATGTCTCCCTGACTTCTAGCTCAGTACTCTGCTATCCACTGCACCACCTAGCTACCAATAAAAAAAAAAAATTAGCTGTCTGTCGATTGCTGCTCCATAGTATGGCATTTATATCTCGAGTATCTGCCCTGGAGCTAGAAACATTGCTGAGATGTTGGCAAATACATTTTTGTAGGGTCATTTTGGTTATTCTCATTATTGATGAAATTAAGATAAGATTATCCATTTTGACTCTGAAATGAACTTTTTTTCATCTATCAACTTAAAGATGCAAACCTTTTAACAAATGAACCCCATATCATTTTAACCTCAGAAATATATTTGTCAGTTTTCAGAAGTGCTCAAGTCAATTTGAAATCTGGAAGGTGGAAAAACCAAGAGAAAAAAGACTCACTGGAAAGAATACAAAGGTCTCCAATTATTGACACAAGTAAAACGAAATATCCACTCCTCGACTTTTGGGATTTAAAAACAAGATGGCTCTAGGGATTGCCAATTGGCAATAGAGGCTTTTTATTTTAGGTCATCTCTGACCAATCCAATCACAGTAAAGGTAGGTGAGGAGTGACTGAAAACCTTCTTCTAGCCAATGGAAAATCGATTTATTGAGTTGAATTATCTCTTTTTAATGATTCACGAGCCCATCATCCTATCTTTAAACCCCCAGCACAATTGAGGATCTGAGATTTTATCCTTTGGCAACATTTACTGGGGTCAAATTGTCTCTGTCTGCTATATAGAATTCTTCCATTTATATCTTCATGATTTTATAATCCTTTTTGACAATGTGAGATTAGAATGAATCTGGGTTAGTCAAGGAATCAATAGTCTTGGGGACAGAAGAATTCCATTGCCCAATATAAAGTTTAGGTTAGTAATAAACTCAGGGGAAACATGGGATAAACTCATAAAGCATCTACTTTTGCTGCCCATATAATTTTCTTTGTGAGAACAAAGAGAAGATCTTGGCTCTATTAAACTGTCATTTTGGTAACTGTCAATGTGAAGAATAATACTTTTGGAAATGTGAAATTCTGACTGCCTTATTTCAACTTTCACCCCACTCTTCGATTCATTCAATGAATATTTATCTTGTGCCCACAGGGATGTGAAACTGACATGTCAGGTACGTAGAAGTAACTGGTCTTATCTTAATTTTCCTTCCCATAAACATTTATATTCACAGAATCAATGTCGCAATCTATAGCTGATCGATTTGGGAGTCATGTGCTCCTCTGAGTTCTATTTCTACAAGCTCCTATGATTTGATAAACAAGATCTGGAAAAGTTTCTTGCCCACAACTTATATGTATATTCATATCACAGGCCAATGTGGTGATGTGGAAAGGGAACAAGTGGAATCCTGGAGAGCACTGAAGAGAGAAAAAAACAAACAAACTAAAAGACAAAACCTAACTGTACATGAGCAGAGTGCATCTATCATCACCCTTCTGGAAGACTGGTTCATTAAACTCAGTAACCACTTTTACCAGCCCTGTCCTACACTTATCAGTGCTAAAGGATAATTTATTTAGTACTGTGGTCATTAGTAAAATAAAGTCTTGGTGTTTGGAATCATGGTTTTGGTTCAGAGCTGTGACTAGGGTGGGATGACTAGACTTTGCCCTAGATGATGACTTAAGGGGAGGGGTACTTCAGACACTGGAAAAGACTAAGGCAGTCAAATCTCTGCCAGCAAAGGTCTGGGGAAGAAGAAAGAAACCCTCTTTTTTTCTGTAACTAAGCCCAAGGTTGGACACACTCTTCTGGGGCTTTCCTGACTTTTTCCCATGCCTAGGGGATGGAGAACTCAGGTAGACACCTCTATGTCCCCTCCCATTGAATGGAATTTGCCTCAGGTGCCAGAATTTCTAGCTGTGTTTTGATTAATTGCAAGAATTCTTACATTCTCTCAGTGTGATTTTTTTTTCCCTCCCGGGCCAACCTGACTTCTTTCTGACTCTGAGCTCTGAAACCCTGTTCTGATAATTCTGGGCACATGTAGCCACAAAGTATGCCATTTGATGTTGGACCCTACTCGGACATCATAAGCATCAACAAGCATATATGGAAACTCAGTTTCCATTTGCCTGTGATGCTGTGCTACAATGCCTGTGCCCAAAAGAGTAACTCACTGACATCATTTTTGGTCTTTTAAGAGTTTGCCATCAAAATTTAATTTTAGACTCCACATCTGAAATCAGTGCTAAAAGACAATTTAAAAAAAATTTTACATCTAAGTAACTTTTCAGGAAAATAACTATTTTTACAGAGCGTGATTATTTTCAAAGAGTTTCTATTTAAACATCTTTTTCCAACATGAGATGAAGGAAGCTGCCTCCAGGTCTGTTCAACCCTCTAGCAGGAAAAGGCTGAACTCTAGGGCCTTCTAATTCTATTTCTAGCTTTAAACTGTTCCTTGGATGAAACCATTATTGCTTTGCTTGGAAGACTCTTCAAATCAAAAAGTCCTTTCTGTCAAGGATTCGGGAAGTGCTTTTTGGATGTTGTTCTGGACTCTGTAAGGATGATAAACAAATGTAAGGCAATGTACCTCTCCCCAAGAAACATGCAATCTTGGTAGAAACCAGGGAAGGAGACAAAATAATAATATTTTGGCTGAGAAGACATCATCATCATAATAGCATTTAATATAGCACTTTAAGGTTAGCAAAACAATTTATAAATATCTCATTTTATTCATACAATAACCATTGAGAGTAGACACTATTATTTTAATCTCCATTTTACAGAAGAGAAAACTGAGGTTAAATGACTTGCCCAGAGTCACACAGCTAGTGAGTATTTGAGCCTGAATTTGAACTTGGTTCTTCCTGATTTTAAGTCTTCCTGAAAATCAGATCTAAACTAATAACAAATCAAAGCCAATATTGTAGCAAATAGAAATTCAGCAAATTAGAAGGTCATTGCAGGCTGATATAATAAAGGAAGGCCTCCCAGAAGAAGTGGAATTTGACCTTTCCCCTTAGCATTAAGTGCTGGAGAATACAAGGATTTAAATTTAATTTAAGGGCAGCAAGATGGAGAAATGGATAGAACACTGGCTCTGGAGTCAGGAGGACCTGAGTTCAAATCCAACCTCAGACACATAATATTCACTAACTGTATGACTCTGGGCAAGTCACTTAACTCTAATTGCCTCACTAAATAAATAAATAAAATTTAATTTAAATTTAAAACAGGGGTTCTTAACCTATTGTGTATGATGGATCCCAGTCTTCCAGGAAGGTAGTGACAGATGCACTCTGCTCCTGTACAATTGGGTTTTGTCTTTGATTTTTTTGTTTTATTTTTTTCTCCTCTGTGCTCCCCAGGGTCCCACTTATTTCCTTTTCACATCATCTCTCTGGTGAAGACTAAGGACTCTTTAACAGAATAATATTTTTAAACAAGTAAAATAAAATACATTAAATTACAAAGGAAACCAATTGTCATGAGACAGCTAGGTGGCACAGTGGATGAAGTCCTGGACCTGGAGTCAGGAAGACCCGAGTTCAAATCTCACCTCAGACACTTACTAGTTGTGTGACCCTAGGCAAGTCACTTAACTTCTGTTTGCCTCAGTTTCCTCAACTGTAAAACAGGGATCATAATAGCGCCATCCTCCCAGGGTTGTTTTGAGGATCAATGAGCTGATATTTGTTAAGTGGTTAGCACATATAGTAGCTGTTGTATGAATGCTAGCCATTATTCTCAAATACAGTTTACAATATTTTTATATTAAAATAAAGTTTAAGAATTTTTTAAAACAAGTTTACAGGCCCCAGATTAAGAGTTTCTACTCTTAAAAGCTCTTTTAAAGTTGGATCTCTGGTACACAGTAACAGCCACATTGTTAGATGACTAATTTTGATAGACTCAGCTCTTCTCAGCAATGCAAGGATCTAAGACATCTCCAGAAGTCTCATAATGGAAAATGTTATCCACATCTAGAGAAAGAACTATGGAGTTTGAATGCAGATTGAAGCATACTATTCGCTATTTTTTTCGTCTGTTTTGTTTTGTTTCTTCTTTCTTGTGGTTCCTCCTCTGGGTTCTAATTCTTCTTTACAACATGAATAATGTGAAAATATGTTTAATAGGAATGTATATGTAGAGCCTATATCAGATTGCGTACCGTCTTGGGGGGGAGAAAATTTAAAACTCAAAAACTTATGGAAGTGATTGTTGAGAAATAAAAGTAGATTAATCAATTTAAAAAAAATTAAGTTGGATCTCTGTCCCTTAGCATCTTAGTACAGGATTCATCTCAAATGGGTTTGTGTCCTGATGTTATTTTACAAAATGGTTTGTGTCAGAGGATTGACATTGATTGCACTGTCTGTTAGGAGCAAGATTGTGGTCAACTACAGCTACAGTGATTGTAGATGAAAGTCATGCTGTGTTCTTCCAGCTTAGGATTTCCATGGTTTGCATTAAATGGCCTTCATGGAGTGAAGAAAGGCCTCTCTGTTTTTACTTCTGTCACAGAGATGTCCACCACTAGGTAATCTCCCTTAGTAATGGGGAGTTGAGCTGTTGTGATGGATCAGATGTGTGGTTCTGAGACGAAATCTGTTGGATACATTATCAATCACTCAGGTTCCCTAGGGGATATTACTCTATGTTCTATTTCCTGAGCCATACGCATCCAACCATGGGTCATGTAAGACCCCAATGAAATAGATAGACCAAATGATTTCCTGGGTAACTGTACTCCCTGGAGGTACAAGGGGGTAGAGCAGCCTGCATGGGCCACAATAATGAAGAAAACAGAAAAGGAAACCCCTGATCACCAGGGCCGAGCTTTTATAGACTTCTTAAGGCCAAACCTCCCCACATTTCCTTACTTTCTCATACATCTCAACGCAGCTCCCACAAGGGTTGGGCAAGTCTTACCAAGGTACATCAGCAATGAGGACACCACGAAACTGGTTTAAACGTGTCCTCCTTATTGCTCGTCTCTGGTGGCCCAATCCCAACTGAACTCCTCCACTGTCATGCTTGTTGCTAAAACTCCATAAATCCCTCTTCATTCTGTGAGTTTATTTTCCTGCTTTGTTGTGTTGTGGTTTTAACAATAACAACATAACAAACAGAACTGTGTGGTGGCTGTGAAACTGTCCAACAGTCCTCACCACAACAATAAAATCCACAGTACGAACACTCTCACTTGTAAATTGGCTGTGTTTGCATTGCTAGCTATACAGTCTTCTGGTTGATCTCCACACCCAAAATATTTGTGTAAATGTCTTGGGACCTGTGTTTTATGTCCCTGTGCCCCATTTTATAAATGAGGATCGTTGCATTTAACTCCATACCTCCCTAAGGGTATGTATCATATTTTAAAATAACAAGTGGTGTGCTTATTGTCACTCTTCTCACCAATTCCATGTAATAAGCACAAAATAGTCAGCAATGTGAACATACACTCCCAGCCCATGTGACATATGGACTGAGAGAATCTCTTAGAGGATCCAAAGACAAATCTGATTTACTTTAGGATCTTAAGATGCCCCATCTCCAACCTCTGCTTCCTGCAGAACCAGTGGTTTGAAGTAGTGATCTCAGAAATAATGGCCTATTGCCCACCCTGAACCCTTGCTCACATCTGCTTCCCTAGCTTGGCATGCCTCCCCATCCTCTGCACTTAGCTACCTTTCCTCCAAAGACTAGTTTAAATGGCACCATCTCTGTGAAACCTTCCCTGACCCTCCTTAGCCCATGCTCATTTCCTCTTGTGAAGTCATCAGAATACTTTCCTACTCTCTCCACCATCATGGCACCTCCCAAATACCACTGTATTGTTAATTACCTTTTTATATTAATATTCTATCTTCCCATGTAGATTATAAACTCGATGGTGCCAGGGACTCTTTTATAGGCTCACAGGATGATAGCATTTGAAGCTGGAAGTCACCTTAGAGAGATCATCAGGTCCAGCCCTTTTATTTTATACATGAGCTGACTGACCCATAGGGTTTAGGTGACTTGCCCAAGGTTATAAAGATAATAAGCCCGTTCCAGTCCCTTTGCTGTAGTTTGGGGACTTTAGGGAGATTTCACAAAAGAATTGGCCTGAGGCCAGTAAATGTTTAAATTAATTGGTGTTCATTGTCACTGGCCTCCCAGGCTTCCTTTAAGTTCCAACTGAAATCACACGTTCTATGGGAAACCTTCCCCAATACCTCTTAATTCCAGTGCCTTCCCTCTGTTAATTATCTCCTATTTATTTTGTATGTAGCTTGCTTCATATATATTTATTTGCATATTGTCTCTCCTATTAGATTATAAGCTCTTTGGGGGTAGGGACTGTCTTTTGACTCTTCTTGTATTTCCAGCATTCAGAATAGTGCCTGGCACATAGTAGGCACTTAATATATATTTATTGATTGATTGATATAAGGATGACTTAAACAAACACTTCAAGAGTTGGTAGCACCTGCTCTGGAAGAACAAGAAAAGAGTCCAACCAGGACAACAACAACACCTCCACATTAGACTAGCAGCAAACATCACTATATCCAGTTAGCAGCCTATATATATCCACACATACTAGGGCAGCCCCAACCTTCTTTGGAACCTTTCTTTTTCTGTTGAGGGCATCACCATCCTTCTAGTAACCCATGATCACGATCTCTAAATTACCCTCAATTTTTTTTAAAACTTTTCCTCACCCCACCATATCCAATCAGTTGCCAATTTTGGTCAATCCTATCTCCACATATCTTGCATTTGTCACCTTCTCCCCACTCACACTACCACTACCCCAACTCAATTCTTCATCACTTCTCATGGAATTTTGTTATAGCCTTCTAATTGGGCTGCTGCCTCAAGTCTCACCCATCTCCTCTCCATTGGCCACATAGCTGCCCAAGTACTTAAAGTTTCCATCTGACCACATCGAGACCCTGCTTGGAAAGCTTCATTGACTTACCATTGTCTCTAGGATTTATTACAAACCACTGTACTGGGCATTCAAATCTCATTACAATCCAGACAAATTTGCTGTGTGCAGAATCCCTGGCTTCCTTAAACCAAGTGCCATCTCCTGCACAAGGCCTTTCTTGATTCCCACCAGCTGCCAGCATTTAGCTACCCGCAGAAAAATGGCATTCCTCAGTGGGGCTAATGCTGACCTGTTCTTCTCCTTCTCCTTTAGATTCCCAACTCCCAAGAGTGCTTTGAACTAAAAAAAAAAAAAAACAACTTGCAAGGTAAGAACTGGATGCTGGAGTCCCAGGGATAGATTACCAAAGGAAAATGTTGTCTTCCTTTTTTATCATCTCTTCTTTGTTATCTTTATACATTTTTATTCCAGGTGTTTGAATCTGAAAACAAGACCAATCAGTCTTGACCTGCTGGATTGCCTTTTCAATGAGGTATGAGGAAATTACAGGCACTTTGGTGAAATTCTCAATCAGGAGCCATTCAAATGCTATTGAATGAGATAGAGATAAAGAAAATCTCAACCACATCATAGTTCTCATGAAACAGCTTCCCCTATATTTCTAACTGTAATTATTAAAGTCAAGGAAATGGTACCAGAACAAAAATATTTAAAGCAAAATCTTGGATATGGCCTAGGAAGAAGCTATCCTGTTTTCTTTATGTCTGTCAGTAGTCCTTGGTGGCTGTTGGGAACAGCTCAGTCTCTGAACTTTATTCTATCTTTTAGTTTGGGAATTTTTAACTGTGGGGGAAAAAATTGCAGTGTGGTATTATGGAAAGAGTATTGAAATTTGAAGAGTTATCTGCCTAGCTCTCCTACATATACATATACATATACATGTACAAAGTACAGAATGAAAGCTCCTAGTTTTCATGGACTGGCTTCAATCTTAAGGAATGCTCATGCAGAATTTCCCCTTGGAACTGTCAGAATTTGGGTTTTTTTGCCCTCACTCTAGGTTACCTGCCCAAAACATCAAAATTTGACTTATGTCTAGGTTTCCACACCAATAGGAATAGGGCATTCAGATCCCAAGCAAGCACTCAAATTAACGAAACATTAAACAGGCTAATTCAATCCAATTAAAAAACAAAACAAAATATAAATATACTTGAGCCCATAAACAGTACAGACAACTCTCATTCCCTCTCTGGTGAAACTGATCTCCCAGTGATCTATGCAGTCCTTCAGACTTAAAGTTCTACCATGGGATTGAGAACCCACTATCTCTTGAAAGGGGAAAACAAAACCAAGCTAGATGGCTATGAAAACTACCTATGGTGAGTTCCATCTTCTCCAGGACACTATATATAAGCTATTGACTTGCCTGGTATTAAGCATCCATGATTTCTTCATCAGTTAAATAAGAGACTTGATCTCTAAACCTTTCCACCTTTAAATACTATCACAATAGGATTATAGATTTAGATCTAGAAGAGAGTCTAGAGGTCAACTCATCCCCTCCTCTTATCTTAACTTTATCTGCTGCCTGCCTTCCTTGATTTCTACTGTCATTGACAGGATAACATTGGCTCAGTCAGGCTATTCACCTTTCATCTATAAAATGAAGAATATGTACTAGGAGGCTCCCAGTGGCAAACTTATAGCAAGATGTGGACAAGAGTTGCACAGAATTGGTGGCCATGGATGAGTTATGATCTGCATTACTGGAGGGAACTTTCAAATTAATGAGATGACCAATATATTTGAATATTTGAAAATGGTCTTTCATAGTGGGAAATGGTCAGCAGTCCCATTCACTATGATTAGTTATAGGAAGATAGCTGGTAAATGTTTTACAATCAGCTCTCCAGAAAAAAGAAAATGTACACACAACAAACTTGTGAGATTCTCATTATAAAGAAAACCAGAAGAAAAAAGGAAGTACCAACTAAATGGAAAGATGACTCACAGATACTCCTTGAAAAGGTAGAGAAAATAATAATAGTTTTAATCATGTACCCAAAGTCAATGAGAAGCATTGTGGGACTTGTGATTATATTGCATTACAATGTTTTTCATAAGGTTTGCAAAAGCACAACTTGTTCAAGTCAAAATCATAAAAGATTCCTAGAAAAATGCAGCAACAGAGATCACCATGCTCGACCACCATCTTATTATTATCAAACAAGGTATAAAACAGGAAGGTGTACACCCAGCATTTACTAATATTCTGGAAGATATCCAATGCAAGGTACAAATAGGAAAAGAATTCTCTGGGTGATATGGTCCCATAGGTGCTCCTCCTTGTGGATGATATTGTGCTGATTGTGATAATTCCTGGAACACTTTAATAATAATAACAACTCAAAAGTGTTTTACCTAATTATCTACACAGTAAAAATTAAGGAGTTTCTCTCCTTTCTAATGATTAATGTCTAGATCATAATATATAATTATATGGACAGAGAAGGTCCTTCACTAAATTTATCTTGGATTGACACTGCAGATGATCAGTGAGCTGGGTCCATATTTAGACAAGAAGGAGCTGACTACATTGCCTTTGATAAATTGAAATAGTGCTTTCAATAACCCCAGATTTCTTCCCAAAACAAAGGCCCATATTAAAACTTTTTAATATCAGTGCCCTCCTAGTGATGCTATATGGTAGCAAGTCATGGAAGGTGTAACCTCTGAAGAATAAAGTTGTAGGTCATCCAAATGGCAATTGAGGGAAGTACCGTGAATAGAGTACTGTGACATTACCAATGAAGAGTTATATAAGAAAAGTAGCATAAAAGATGCTATCAGGCTTGTACGACTGGAAAAGGTGGTTAGCTAGTGATTGAATGAGAGTGAGAGATAACCAATGGACATTCCATGTGCTGCATTAATACTTGTGTAATATCAAGAAATCTACAAGAACAGTCCCAGAACATTGGATAGACACTCCCTGCCACCTCCTTACCCCATGGATTTATGGAAAGACAAAGAAGAGTTGCATAGATAAAGAGAACAAGGGGCAGATTAGAGGAAGTAGCCACATCAGAAAAATCATGGCACCATTAAAATATTGAGGTATAAAAATACAATGAAATATTATTTCCCCATAAGGGATTATTATTTACCCACATGCTGTAATAAATAGAGAGTTGACCTTAGAGTCAAGAAGACCTAGGTTCAATCCTGCCTCTAACACATGGTGGCTGTATGACCTGGGGCAAGCTCTAGGTAACTCTAAGATGATAAGTTGCATTAAAAGTGCAGACCTGCATTGGTAGGGAGAGTCTCTGTACCCTGAAGTCCCTTATACCAATAGAATAATAGTTCAGTCCTTATCCTGAAGGAATGACAAATATAAAGAATTCAACTGCACACTTACTATGATTGTGAAAATGAAGATGACATCAAATAACAATAAAACTCATGTTAAATACAATGGATGGCATTAGTGCAGTTTTGTTAGAGTTCAGCACAACTTTTGTTTCTTTTAATAGTAGAACATGGTTAAATCTTGGTTCTAGAAAACAGATAATGAAACATGCCTCTTTCCTCTCAGTAGAAAGGTTGGGTACTTCATGGATAGAAGCTTGGGTACATTATCAAATAGTCACTGTACTGGTTTTTCTTGCTTATCTTTTTCTCTATTGCGAAAGAAGGTTCAATTCTGGGAAAGGGAGGGCTGGATATATCCAGAAATGAAAGTGATGTAAAAACAAAAGGAAACAATAAAACATTTATAAGATAACAATAAAACAAAAAGCCTTTCATGAGAATAATTGCAGCTTATTCATTCACATCAGTTACAGAGGACAAGGTAGAAGTTCTATGAATAGCTTCATTAGGCCATCCAAGTTAAATCAATATGCACTCTGATACTTGGTGACTTCAATGTCAAATAGAATATGTGAGGATAGTGAAAAATATTTTTGAAAACATAAGACAGAAAGAAGGAATGAAAGAGGCCAAAAACTTAAAGTCTACATAGAATACACTCTTCTCCATTATTAATACTTTCTTCAAGAAAAACATTGGCAGACAATGGACACAGTCAGCACTAAATAACATCAGGAAACATGAAATTGAGTATATTTTAAGAGAGAAGAAATGACTCATTAATGGCGTGGGAGTCTTCCGTAAATTAGCTCTCTGTGTATAGTCAGACTACCAACTTATTAAAACAAATATCAAAATTATTATGAAGCTAAGAGAAAGAAGGATAATGAAAACACATTTAGTCTTTAATTAAAACACCTCAATTCTGACCTATTTAAACAAGTCATTGCTATGGAAAAATGGATAATGAACCACAGAAATGATATGGACATTGATTTTAATAATTTTATGAAGACATTTCGGTTCAATAAACATTTGTTATTTCAATAAACATTTATTAAGTGCCTACTATGTGCTAGTCCCTATACTAAGCACTAAGGATACAAAATGGGACAAAAGGCAGTCCCTGTACTAGAGGAGCTCAAAATCTAATGATGTTATTATGCATTTAAATTATGCAAATCAACTGTCATAAAAAAAGATACTAAAACAGACTAAAAAGTTTCTTAGCAAACTTTTGCCTTGCCTAATAGAAAGAGGTGGTGACCAAAAACAATGCTGTTATAGAATATAAACTCTTTTGTAAAATCTCTTACTCCAACTTTTTTGGCTAGAGGAGGCCCTTTAGGACCTTTAGCCAAAGGAAGTGAGGAAAAGCTTCAAAGAATTTAGAAAATATTGGACTTTTCATCTTCCCCTGAGTATCCTAGTGGAATTGCCAGATCAGCCGATGACAGAAGCATCTGCATCGTGTGCCAAGGACAGAAACTTCTCTGGGAGATCAGGGTGTCGGGATGAGTATCCTAGAGCTTACATGGGCTACATAAGAAAAATGGGGGGAAAATCTGCAAATATTGTTATAACAAACTTTCTTCATCATCAAGGATGGTGGTAGCACCTCCACATTTGGACTTCACTATCACAGTCCCATACTTATTTTCATAGAGGTAGGAGCAATGGCAAAAGGAACAAAGATAGGACAAGTAGCAGAACTAAACCTAGAGGCTCTACAAGGGATTAGTGCTAGAAGCATCATAATTGTGAGAGTGTTGAAGGATGAATTCATAAGATATCTGAAGGAGAGAAAGAAGCCAAGGGCATGGGAAAAATCTCAGAACTTACTAATGCTGAAAAAGGTGACTGAGAGGATATCAACCACTATCAACCCACATGCCTAGTTTTCCATCTCTGTGACATTTTGTGAATCATCTCCATACACATCAAGGACATTGTCAATGAAGATATTAGAAGAGAAGAGTTCACTTTTTGCAAGCAATATTCCACAGTGGAGCACATTTTAACTATCACTTAATTGAAAACTATGGAGAATACAAGAGCTTACTATTCTTATTTTTTTGTTGTTGATTACAAAAAAAAAATTTGATTTGATAGAGCAAAACATTATCTTAAAGTCTCTCTTCAGCATCATCAAAATCATTCAAGATTCCTTGAAAGATATATTAACAGAGGTAACATTGTTCAACTATCCTCTTATCCTAAACATCAAGTGAGGTATAAAATAGGGACAAGGATGCTTCTCAACTGGGTTCATCACTGTGATGGAGGAGGGCCAACATAGAGTATGTGGTGAGAGTGGCACTTGTTTTATGTGGATCAGGATGGTCCTTTAACAGGGCAGAGAGGCTGTTTAGCTTCTTTATTGCCTGATACATGTAAGGCTTACCCTATGGGCAGTTGATTTTGGAGGTTTTAGAGGAATTCTCATTGCTCTCTGGGATCCCTGTTTGTCCTACTGCTGCTAATTGCCATGATCAGGATTTTATCTGAGTCAGTATCCTTTCAAATTTTAGGAATTGGATCCTTTCTAATTGTTCTAAGTAAAATTGTTTTTGCTGTATTTTATGACCACAAGAAGCTCATTGCATTTTTACCCTGAGCCTGAATGTCTTGACTGGCCAGAATTAGACTTGGACCAAAATAGAATTCAAGTTGAAGAACGATTCCCTATAGATGCTAAGACCCCCAGATTTTTCTGCTTATTACTAGTGCTGCTGCTGCTACACCAACACCAATAACTACTACTACTACTACTACTACTACTACTACTACCACCACTACTACTAGTGCTTTTAAGGTAGTTGCTCAGTCTATAACAATTTCCTTTATTGCCTGAGCCTTCTCACTCTGGAACATCCCTCTACCAAGCTGCTCTTTTCTCCCATTGGTGAATTCCTTCCAGGGACTCCATTTTGGGGACAGGCATGGGCCAACTATGCTTCCTTCCTCTCTTGGCTGTTCTTCTGACTGAGAACTTTAGCACCATAACATCATCTCTAACCTTCCTTCCCCTGTTTTTCAGCTCCCCTTTATATTTGTATGTGTTGTCTTGTCCCATTAGAATGTAAGCTCTTTGAGGGTAGGGATTGTCTTTCTTTTTGCTTGTACATGTGCTTAGCAGAGTGCTTAGCACTTATTAAATACACAATAAATACTTGTTATCTGCTGGCCTGTTTTGTTCATTGATTATTCAACCAATGATCTCATAAAAATATTACTAAGTATGAGAAGTTATTTGGACTGTCTAATATTTTTCTTCACTTTTAGAATCTGCTACAAGGGTAAATTCTAGAGTTAGGAGAGAGGAAGAGAAGATGATGGACTGAGTGCAAAAGCAACTGAGAAAAGTTGCAAAATAGAATGAAATTTCTTCAATTGTCTTGTAGTTCTTGCCATAATTTTCTGTCAAATAGATGAAAATCTTAGCCATCCCCCATTGATCTGGATTCCTGAAACTACGTTTCAAATGTCTCATAATCCAAGTTATGTCTTCTTCTTTTTAAAGTTGGACTCAATCTAGTTATGTTTTTTTATATTCACTTTCCCCTCACTTCTTAATAAGATCTCAACTACTCAAGTCCTTTCTGTCAGTAAGTCCTTGCCCTTTGGGATTCTTTAATGCTCAGCTGAGATTTGAAAATTCCACTTGATTGACACCATCAGGACCCATGTTCATCCCTTAGAATTTGCTGATACCTATATATATATATATATGTATGTATATAGATGTATGTACACATGTATGTATGTATATAAAAGAATTTACTGATACCTGCTAGAGAGTTTCCATTTCCCTGGAAAACCTTTGAGTTTCTTAGTTTCTTCCTCCAAAGTAACCATAACAGTCCATGCTGTGGACACAGGGCATTGCTTATTTCAAGATTAGTCTGAAGATGGTTTGGAGATGGCCCCTCCCTACATAGCTTTGTACCCCCTGTATCTTCATTGGTGAAATCAAGCCAAAGAGCAGGCTTCACAGTCACTAGGGAATCTAATGATGATAAATTTCCTGACTTCTTGGGTTAAATCCAAAGAAGCTAACAAAGGCTTCAAAAGAACAAATAAGCTTCAGTTCCTTGGAACTATTTTTTTATTTTTCACAGAAAGGAAAGACAAGTTTGGCTTGAATATCCTTACTCATCTCACAGTGTGGAAAAGCTGTTTGGAGTCCTAACTGAGATCCATGCAACTAGAGCCGGAGTACAATCTAGATGGGGGAAACTAGGGGGCACAGTAGATAGAGCACAGGGCTTAGAGTTAGGAAGACTCATCTTCCTGAGTTAAAGTCTGGCTTCAGACTCTTACTAGCTGTGTGATCCTGGGCAAGTCACTTAACCCTGTTTGCCTCAGTTTCCTCATCTGTAAAATGAGTTGGAGAAGGAAATGGCAAATCACCCCAGCGTCTCTGCCAAGAAAACCCCAAATGGGATCATGAAGAGTCAGACACAGCTGAAAAATGACTTAACAGGACCAGGGCCAGCCCAAGGCAAAATTGTCAGGTAGTTAAAGTTTATCTTTGGTGCTCTTTATGTCCTAAGTGTTTGCCCACTGTCACCCTTTCAGTGACTTTTCTACCCCATGTTAGGAGGCCAGTGGTCTTGTGCTGTTGAAACTCCACTTTTAAGAGATAAAAAATCATCAGACTAGTTCATCTAAAAGGTGTTTCCAGCTCTAAGTCCAATAAACCTATGATAGACTAAGGAGTTTGTAACTTATGTTACCCCTTCAAAGAGTATTTGAATTATAAAAGAATACCCAAAAAGGAGTAGATGATCAGCTCAGAGGAATAAATTCTTCTAAAAACTATATTTTATTGATGCTTTGGGTTTTTTTTTAACATCACTATTACTTCCCAATAAACCCTTCCCTTGAGAAAGGGTTAAGCAAAACAACCAACACACCAATAATGTGTATAGTGTATGCAACATTCTACACCCACAATCCACTGCCTCTCAGTCAAGAGTAGGAAATACATTTCATCATAAGTCTTCTGAAATGAAGACTAATCATGGGGGCAGCTAGGTGGCACAGTGGATAGAGCACCGGCCCTGAAGTCAGGAGGACCTGAGTTCAAATTTGGCCTCAGACCAAACACTTGACACTTACTAGTTGTGTGACCCTGGGCAATTCACTTTATCCCAATTGCCTAAAAAAAAAAAAAAAAAGACTAATAATTCAATGGATCTGAATTCTGGTGGTTTTAGTGTTGTTTTCAATGATGTAATAGATTAATTAACATTTTACATTATTGTGGTCAATATTTATGTTAGCGTTTTGTTCTACTTTCTTCATTAGTTCCTACAAGTCTTCCCAATTCCCTGACTTCCTCATATTTATAATTTCTTATGGCTCGGTAATAGATGATTACAAGCATAAATCACATTTTTTCCAGTTGTTTCATAGTTGATATCCCCCCCTTTTTTCTTTTTTTTCTTCCATAAAAAAATGCCACCATGACTATGGGACTTTCCTGGAATCAATTTCTTTGATGGAATTTCAGGTATGGAGATGGACCAGTAGGATTGGGGATGATGTATAGTAAAGGGCCTTTCTTGGCCATCCTTAAAACCTATTCCATAGACAATAGCCTGGCCAGAGGACCAATTAGCCCAAGGATAGGGGATTAGTAATGGGGTGCCTAGGGGGTGGCAGGATGTGGAGACTGCCTGCTATTTCTCTATGGCCTTTGGCTCCCCTGCTCTATTGCATCCTCTCCAGAAAACAGGAGGAGGGCTGGCTGGTGGCTGTCTGGTTGTTTGTGTGCTTGGCTCCCTGCTTCTTCCCCTGCTGTGAACAGAAGCAGTGTTTCCTTGATAAGCTATCCCTAGCAACGAGGCTATGGATTCGGAATTCAGTATTTATTTCTCTTTCTGCCTATCCCTCCCATGTGGGGCAGAGTCTTGAATACAGCTTTTGCTCAGAGGAGTGGTCTATCCCTCTAGGTAACCAAAACAGCTCTTTCCGAAGCTGAGAGATTGTCTCTGGGCAGATAAACTTGATGAGAAGCCACAGGAAGCCAGAGCCAACCCCATAGGCAATCCTAAAGAGTTGTTTCGATTGTAGCTCTAAGACAATCCCCAGGAGCCCAACTACATTCCTTGCTACAGGAATACAGACTTCAGACCCAAACCACAGAAACCCAATGCCTTCATTTAAAGCAGGAAATGCCAACCTCAGACACACCACTTAAGAAAAAATAACCAAAGACCCAGGTTCTTGACCAGAATTCATATTATTTCTTTAACCTTGTATTCTAAGGGTTGGGCCTACAAAGCTATTCTAAAATATCTTTGGCCTCATGGCTCAATTTCCAAGAGGACTTGGGCAGGAGGAGGGCATTGGCAACAATTAAATGCCCTATTTAGGTCACAGAGTCATTGATCTGGATGAGGGGGTGAAAGATTATCCAGTCAGATAATTTTCAAAAAGAAGAAGCCCATTTGTTAATTATCACTTGGAAAAATACTCAATCTCCCTAGCTACCAGTGAGATTGGAATTAAGACAACTTCGAGGCACCACTTTACACTCCTCAAATTGTCAATGATAATTAAAAGCAATGAAATGGAGTGTTAGTTGGCTCAAAGAATGTTAGCTCCTTGAGGGCAGTCTTTCATTTTGTTTTTTGTATCCCCTACACACAGCTTAGTGCCTGACAAACAGTAGGTACTTAATAGATGCTTTTTGTGGACAAATTGGTACATATTCATTGCCGGTGGAACTACAAACTGTAGGATCTTTTTAGAGAATGCTCTGGCAGCTGGGGGGATGAAAGGGAAAAAAATCCAATTCTTTGACCCAATAAGTCTATTGTTGGAGAAACATTCCAAAAGTGTTATTAAAAACAACGATAAACAAGAGCTCCCTATTCAAAGATTTTTATAACAGCATTTTATGAAACTAAAAAAAAAACCTGTAAGCAACCTAAGTATTCAAAAATTGGGACAATTGTTAAATCATTCATTCATTTAATATATATTCATTAAAGTGCCCTCTATATTCCAGGCACTATGCTAAGTGTTGGGGATACAGAAAGAGGCAAAAGACAGTCTCTGCCCTCAACGAGTTTACAACCTCATGCAAAAGACAACATGTAAACACCCACACGTGTATACATATACATATATGTACACACATGTAGGCACATATATTCACACATGCATGTATGCATATGTGTGTATATACACACATATACACTCACACATGCATATGCATGCACACACAAAACAAGCTATATACAGGATAAGCAGGAAATAATTCTGGAATTAAACAGGGTTAGGGAAGGCTTCTTCTGTAAGGTAGGACTTGAATTGTGGCTTAAAGGAAGGTTAGTAGTTGGAGCAGAGGAAGGAGAGCATTCCAGGCATGGAAGATTGAGAAAATACTGGGAGTTGAGAAGTACAGTGTCTTGTACATAGAACAGCCAGGAGACCATCGTCATTAGATCAAAGAGTATGTTTTGGGGAACAAGGTATAAGAATACTGGAAAGGTAATGAAGGACTTCGAATGCCAAACAGAACATTTTGTATTTGCTCCTGGAGACAATAGGGAGCCACTGGAGTTTACTGAGTAGGGAAGTGACACGGTCAGTCCTTCACTTAGGAAAATCATTTTGGTGACTGAATGGAGGATATATTGGAGTGGGGAGAGACTTGGGGCAGGCACATCTTTCAGAAGGCTATTACAATAATCAAGGTGTGAGGTGATGAGGCCCTGCTCTAGAGTGGTGGCAGTTTCAGATGAAACGAGGGGGCATTAAGGTATTGCCAAGGTAAAATTGATAGACCTTGGCAACAGCTTGGATGTGGGGACGGTGCAGGGAGGGAAGGAGTTATAGTGAAGAATCCAGGATGACTTCTAGGTTGTGAGCCTGAAGGAATGGGAAGATGGTGTTGCCCTCCACAGTGATAGGGAAGGTGGGAAGTGGGGTGAGGATTTAGGGGAAAAGATGACTTCTGTTTTGACATACTGAGTTTAAGATATATACTGTATATTCAGTTTGAGATGTCCCAAAGGTAGTTGGAGATGCAAAATTGGATGTCAGCAGAGACTGGGGCAGGAAAAGTAGATTTGAGAATCAACAGTATAAAGATGGTAATGAAGTCCATAAGAGCTGATGAGATCACCAAGTGAAGTAGTCTACAGAGAGAAGAGAAGAGGGCCCAGGACAGAACACTGAGGGACACCTACAATTAGAGGGTGTGATCTGGAGGTAGGAGTGATCAGGTAGATAGGAGGAAAACCAGGAGAAAGTGGTGTCCCAAAAACCTAGAGAGAAGAAAGTATCAAGGAGAGAAGGATCAACAGTGTCAGAGGCTGCAGAGAGGTCAAAGAGAATGAGAATTGAGAAAAAAACCACTGGATTTGGCAACTAGGAGATCATTAGTAACTGTGGAGAGAGCAGTAGGTTGGAAGCCAGATTGCTAGAGGTTAAGAAAAGAATGAGAGGAGAGAAAGTGGAGGAAGGCACCTATTGTAGACAGTATTTTTGAGGGGTTTAGCCACAAAAGGCAGAAGAGACACAGAATGATAATGGGGAAGGATAAAGTGAGGGTTTTTTCAGAATAGAGGAGACATGGGTATGTTTGTAGGCAGTAGGGAATGAGCTAGTAGAAAGGGAAAGATTGAAAAGAAGTGAGAGGGAATGTCAGAGGGGGCAATTTATTGGAGGAGACAGGATGAAATGAGATCTCTTGAACAAGTAGAGGGGTCAGCTTTGGTAAAGAGTAAGGCTACTTCATCATGTGAAATAGGAGTAAAAGAAGAGAAGATGTCAGATGGCACCTGAATGATAGATGAGATAAAATATAGATAGATAGATAAATGAGAAAAAAGGGAGAAGAAAGAGTTCATGGCAAATGGCCTCATGTTTTTCTGTAAAATATGAGGCAAGGTTTCTTAGTCGAGGTTTGAGGAGGGATAGATAGGTTTGGAAGAGCGACTGTGGAGAGTAGAAAAATGACTTGATTAGGGAGGTATAGTAGGATTGCCTAGCAACAGTGAGGGCCTAGTTGAGGCTGTTTAATATAAATCCATAGTGGACCCTGTCAGAAGAGTTGCATGATTTTCTCCATCTACATTGAGTAGCACATGTGTAGGATTTAAGGTGGTGAATGGTGGGAGTGATCCAAGACAGAGGCTTGGGTGGGTGTCATCCACAATATAAGAGGGCTAGGAGTTCAAGGGAGGAGGACAGTGTAGAGTTGAATTGGTTCATCGAGCAGTAAGATGGGAAGAAGAGAGAGAGGCTAGTACAGGGAAAATGGAAGGGAATGGAGGAGACTAGGGCTTAGAGGTCACATTGAGAATGGAGGATAAGGTTATGTAAAGGAAAGCAGAAGGAGAGATGAAAAATCAATAGATTATGGTGGATAAGGGAATTTCAGAATTTTTGAACATGGAGGTGGTACATCTGTAGGTAATGGTAAGATCAAGAATACAACCATCTTTGCATGCGACTGAGGTGGGGTTGAGGAGTAGCTCACGAAAGGAGAATAGGTTGAGGAATTGAGTGGTTATGGTATTTGAGGAAGAATCGATATGTATATTGAAGTCCTCTAGTATGAGGGCAGGAATTGAGGAGGAGAGAAGATCAATTATTATACAATAAAGTAATGGAATACTACAAATCCATTATGACTATAAAATGCAAGGAAACGGATCTGGAAAGATCTTTTTTTGACTGGACTGTAATTTTTTTTAATATAGAAAGCTCCTGATAAGGAAATTCTCTGTATCAATGCAGGTGGACAACTGTACTTTACAGTCTTTAGAAATTTCTGGGGGTTAGGGGTTGCACACTGAAAGGTTAAGAAACATGTTCAATCAAGTTCATACAGACAATATGTCTCAAGCACAAGACTTGAACAGGCCAAAGCCTACTCTACTATACCACACAAACCCCCACTGATCACAGAAGACAACATGTGAATGTGAATAAAAGGACAAAGATTCCTCATATGGGCTTTGAGGTACTAACTGAAACATCCTTGATACTTCATGCATGTAAATTCATTAATTTCAAGGTAAGTTACTAAATATATTTAGTGGATTGTACTGATGTTAAATATTAAGTTTTTCAATAACACATTTAATTTAAAAAAAAGTTATCTAGTCCAAAGACCTCATTCTACAAATAAGGAAATTGAGGCCCAGAGAAGTTTGGTAGGTTTTATGGAGCTTCAACAAACTAGTGAGAGTTAAGAAGGCCTTCAACATGACTAAACTTTATTACTGTAATAACTACCTTGGAAATCACTGCAGCATACAATTATGGGAAGTCAGATGCTATAAAATACTAAATAACTGAAAGAAAATAAAAGCAGTATATTATACCACGGTTCCCTCTGTACGACATATATGGCTTTCTACCCCTTTGGCTAATACAATCTTTTAGCTAGAAAATCAAGGGGGTGCTTTTTATCTGAGGCTGCCTGTGTTATGCAAGTGGGAGTTGCAGTAGGCAAAGAAAAATTACTCCTTTCTTCACCTCATACTCTATTGAGTTCTCAGTAGGTGAAGCCAAAAAGATGGCTCTAGAGAAGATGTTTTTAATGGCTCCTCTGTTGACATGTCATTTTGGGAAGAATGCTTTCTCAGTTGATAAACAGTTCAATGCTATATTGATCCAAGTATATGCTGGACCTCATATGACGCACACTTTATGACCTCTATCTTAACATCAGGGACCCACTTCGATCTATCTGCACAATTCCTAAGAAAGACTAATTATTATAGCAAAAATGAGTGAAGGATAGTTGGCAGACAGAAAAGCTTCCATAATACATTTTTGTTCCTCTCATAAATCCTCAGATTTGTCTGGATGGGTGACAGTTGAAGTAAGTCTAAAGATGTCACCCCATTAATAATCATTCAGCAGGATTGACTCCTCTGTTGAACAAAGAGTAACACACTGAGTGGTGAGAAACCAGACTAATCATCTCTAACTATCTACTTCAGGGCATCCTTAGCAATCTAATATCATCCTTTCAGTCTGTTTGCTTGAGAGTGACAAGGCATGATGCTGACAATTAATATAAGGTCCCTGTGCACAAATTCATTAAACTTAACTGAGGTAAATGCAGTATATTTATAGTGAAGTTGTTCAGTTTATAGCAGTACATATCTTGTAATTAATTGGCACATTTACAATTAATTATGATTGTTGCAGCAGAAGTTTTAATGAAGCCAAGAGTGCTTTGAACCATTTGAGAAGACCACACAAAAACTCTCCTTCTGGAATGATCCCATAAAATCAGAGCCCTAACTAGGAAAGGGTGAATCAGGCTTTTTCCCAGGGCACTCAAATTTTGGGGCCAGAAAATATTTCAATAATGATTTTACAAGATAGTTTAGCACCGCTGGGTATCTCTGTAGAGGGTAGAAATGTTCAGCTGGTACTTGATTTTTTCTAACTCCTCCTCCCTTCTAGAAAGAAGAGCTGAATTCTTCCTGAGGTGTGGTTTAAGGTGAGACCTTTTCTTCAGTCACTGCCTTCTTCCTGCCTATTCTTTTTCTGGAGACTTAATCAGACACATCCTATTAGCTTGGGAGCAATATAATAGCCTTCAGATCCATATGGCATCTTTCCTTGCTATTTAAGCAAGTTTGTATGAAATGAAAAGTTAAAATCACAATAGCTCAGAGCCCCCAGAATGTTAGGAAAATCCTCAACATTTAGACAATTTGGCTCTCTGCCTTAATTTAATTTTTGTATATTTCCAGCTAAACCTTCACCTCTATATATTTGAGACAAAATCATAATACATGAAATATTTAGGTAAAGGAAATAAAGAGGGTATGTTACAATGCCTATAAATGGATAGGCATGGGGAAGGGAAATTGAGAGGAAAGTGGATCTTTTGGAACCCTCCCCCTCACCTTAGTCTTTGAAGAGATAAGTACAACCAAGAGCTTCAGAGTGAGTTCTCTTCTCTGAGGTACTCGCCTAGGGCCCAATATGGAATCATAACTAGAATCCAAGATTATTGCTTCTTTCTTTTTTGCGAGGCAATTGGGGTTAAATGATTTGCCCAGAGTGTATCCAACTCAATCTCTCCGTTTTTGGTTGCAGTTCAACTACCCTTCAGTTTCTTTTTTTTTTTTGTCTGGTGCTCTCATGGTGTCAGTTCTTTCTAGCTAGGCTCATTAAGTTCCCAACAGGACTGAAGACCCTGTCTCACCAACTGCTACTGAAGCTGTTGCTGCTAAGCTCATGTCCCTAACCCTTCCTTTCCCTCTGACCTCTTACAGACTGTATGTGTCCCTTTAAAACCTTTCAAGCAGATTAAAGCATACTATTTGATCTATTTTTTTCTGTTGTTGTTTTGTTTTGTTTCTTCTTTCTCGTGGATCCTCCCATTGGTTCTAATACTTTTTTACAACATGACTAATATGAAAATATATTTAATATGAATGTATATGTAGAGCCCATATCAGATTGCATATCTTCTTGGGGAGGGCAGAGGGGAGGGAAGGGGAGAAAATTGAAAGCTCAAAAACTTATGGAAGTGAATGTTGAAAACTAAAAATAAATACTTAAAAATTTAAAAAAAAAATTTGCAAGCATGACTCATGTCTGCCTTGTGACTTAGAGATCATGATAGTCCAAATCACTCTCTGAGGTTAAAGGGAATGCGTATCCATCTTAACTACATATCTCAGGATGCCAATCAGTTCTCAAACCCCTATTATAATAGTATGACTTTAAAGTTCACAATGTTTATCTCTGACAGCATTTTCACCCCTTCAGCACCATAGATGAATTAGAAAGAATATTACATTCCAGATGGTGACCTTGTAGTGTCCCAGGGTCTTTGTCTCACTACAATGGGATGGTGTCCATGGCCTGTCACACCACATTTAATGCTATATGTTATGGTTTCCAAAATTACTAGTTACAGCTCTATATAAACTTACATGGAGTCTCAACCGAGGTTTTCTGGTAATCTAATGCAAAAAAGGAGATGACTTACTATATATAGCATATCTTAGACTCCTTTATAGTCTTTTCAGTATCAGAATCAGTGAAAAAGTTTCTAGTTAATGTTTTCGTGCGAGCAGTTCCTGGACATTTGTAACTAAGATAATGTAGAGGCAGCTAACTGATGTAGTAGACAGAGTGAGTGCTGGGTATGGAGTCAGGAAGACCTGAGTTTAAGTCATGCGTCAGAAACTCACTAGCCAGGGAATCTTAGCTTCCTCATCTGTAATATGGGCATAAAATAGTACTTTATTTCATGGCATGTCACAAAGATCAAATGAGAAAACATAAAGTGTTTTCAGAACTAAATAGATGCTAACTATTATGTGACAATTGCCTTCTAGAATAATGAAGTTACTCTCATAAGAGGCATTGCTTGTGGACAGGAAATTCATGTTTATAGTTTGGGAAGAGCTCGAGTCTCTCATGCAATTTTTCTGCTGGCCATGTCCTTTATTTGCATTCCAAAATACAAGACAATCTGGGATCTTCCATAGTTAATTGTACAATTTGATCAATCTCAAAAGGTAGGTCAGTGCGGGATTATCCAGCAGAAAATTAAGCAGCTCAACAGAGTCAAAGGAGGTTGTATTCCCAGGAATTTCTGACTTTATTTTTGAGTTATTACGTTATGGATTGCATTGGGGATGAATGCTATAAGCATTGATGTGATAACCTAAGAAGTTAATACTAAAAGTTCTAATTTATATTTTTCTCTTTTTCAAAATATCGTACCTGATATATTGAATGAACTAGGATTTCCAAAAGTCTTATGAATTCATCTTTTTTTGATAACATTATTAGACATCATTAAAATATGGAATCATAACTAGAATCCAAGATTATTGCTTCTGTCTTTTTTTGTGAGGCAATTTGGGTTAAATGACTTGCCCTGAGTCTGTGTGTGTGTTTTGTGTCTGAGGCTGGATTTGAACGCAGGTCCTCCTGACTCCAGGGCAAGTGCTCTATCCACTGCGCCACCTAGCTACCCCAATCATTGCTTCTCCATGAAGTATTGCAAAGTGGTGGTGTCAAGAGAAATACCAAAATGAAAGTGCTTAAGAAAGTCTTTATACAAATCAAAATATTTATTGCAGCACTTTCTGTAATAGCAAAGAATTGGAAATAAATAGAAGTCCATAGATTAGGGAATAGCCAAACATATTGTGGTACATAAATATAATGGAATATTACTGCTTTTTAAGAAATTATGAATGTGATGAATACAGAGAAGCATGGAAAATCTACGTGAACTGAGGCAAAACAAAGTAAGCAGAGCTAAGGAAACAAATACACGGTAACTATAATGTAAACAGAAAGAAAACACACACATAATCAAAAGCAAATGCTTCAAGTATAAAGGAGAAGCAAGGCATGAAAGAAGAGGTATGAGAAAAAACCCTCACCCTAAATCTTGCAGAGGTGAGAATTCACAAATATTGTACATTGCACGTATTTTCAGACTTCTTTGGTATATTGATCAGCAATGCTGATTTTTCCCCCTTTTTTGTCTTTAAAATATTATTAATTATATGAAATGGTTCTCTGAGAGGGGGAAGAAGACTGGAGGAAACCATGGTAATGTAAAAAAAAGACATCAATAAAAACTTATTTTTAAGAAGCACAAAATAAAGATGTTAACTTGGAAAGAGCATGTCTAGCAATGATAATTAGGCATCAGTAGTAGCATCATTAAATGATGAGCGAGAGATAAGTTTGGCCAAGGTCAAATTTTCCAAAGAGATAAGAATATTGTATAGCCAAGCTATACTAGTGTTCTATAGTTTTGGACACAAATTTCTAATGATATTAACCATTTCCTTCTTAAGTTGCTTTTATACTACAAAAAGTGGTCCTTTCATTCTTCACATGCTAAAATGCAGTAACATTGACTTATTTTGGACCTTTATAGATTTCAAGTTTGGTGAGGCCTGAGGGCTGCTAGAGGGCTTCATTAACTCCAGATGCAAAGAGACCCCAGAGCAAGCTGACTAAGAAATCCTCTAAATTGCAACATTGAGATAAATGGCATAACTACTATGTAACCAACTATGTGTTCACCAGGCTGTTGATTCTCTTTGTGACATTTACATCTATGAACAATGGAATGGTAAGAAGTGTGTTTTCAATAATTGTCAAAACTCAGGTAAATTCTGAACAGTAAGGAATTTGAATGTGGCAGATGTTTGAATACCACAGAATGTCAGGGTCATGTCCTAGTCTTCTTTTGAAGTCTCTATTTTGTTTGCCTCAAGATCAAAAGGGAGGGAAAAAAACATATGACAAAAACAGCGTAAGACTTCCAGAATGCTGGCAGGCTGACATCAAACTCTTCATTATGTCCCACGGCAGCTACTTTAGGACAAAAATCTCCTTATTCTTAGACACATTAATAATGAATACAATGCTGGGCTTGAAGTCAGGAATATGTGGACTGAAATCTCAGCTTCTGACTCCTTCTACCTGAATGATCCTGGGCGAATTATTTACTAACCTAAGGATAAGTTATCACATGCATTGCTGGAAGTAGTTCCCAGGTCTTGAGCTCAGCACACAGAAGAAAATCACAGACAGTTCCAGCATTTTCGAATACTGTTTGGCCACTTTGACGCCAGTGGGGAGTGAATGCCTTCCAATGAAATTCAAAGCCTTTCGCAATTTGCTCTAGATTCTTCTCTCCGACCTATCTCCCATTGTTCCCCTTCATAAACTCCCCACTTCAGTCAAAATAACATTTTCATTGTTCCCTATGTACATTCCTCCCTCTGTACCTTTACTGATGTTATTCCCTCTGCCTAGAACACCTTCCCCCTCTTCTCTAAATTTTATCTTTCCTTTGAGATTCAACAAGACCCTACCTCCTCCTTAATAGTCCCAGACCTCAGAAATGACACTCTGCTCTAAAACCCCCAAATACTTCCCATTTGGTACTAATTTAGTACTTAGGATTAGCTCCCTTGTATTGTTGTGTTATACAGAGGAATATGGACTGAGCCTGTGATTTCTTTGACATAGTGAACTCCCAGATGAAGAAATTCCCTATGTTGATGTGGATAGTTATCTTTTCTGTAAAAAATTGCCCAGACGCTGAGTGAAGTGAGCGTACACAATAACGGCCACGTTGTGTGATGACTAATATTGATAAACTTAACCCTTCCTCACAACACAAGGATCTAAGACATCTCCAGAGTCCTTGTGATGGAAAATGCTATCCACACCCAAAGAAAGAACTATGGAAGCCGAATTGTTGTTTTTTTTCTCTTCTGTTGAGTTTTGTTTCCTCTTTCTAATGGTTCCTCCTATTGGTTTTAATTTCTACTTACAACATCACTAATGTGAAAATATGTTTAATATGAATGTAAATGTATGGACTATATCAGATTGTGTGCCATCTTGGAGAGGGTGATGGGGAGGAAGGGGGAGAAAAATTTTAAACTCAAAAGCATATGGAAGTGATTATTGATAAATCAAAATAAATTTTTTAAAAATCATAAAAAAAAATTGCCCAGAGCAATGATCTTCAAAGTGCTGTCAAGGGACCCTAGGATATCCCAAAGTCAAAACTCTCTTCATAGTAATGCTGAGATATTTTCATTTTAATATGGCAAATATCAATAAATATAACCCACATAAATTTTTTTAAAAAGCTCTTTGGAGGGTCCTCAATAATTTTTAAGAGTATAAAGGATTTCCTGGGACCAAAAAATATTAAGAAGCACAGGAGTGGAGCACCGAGAGATTTTGTGATTTGGCCAGTCTCACAGCCATTAAATGCCAGGTATGCATGCATATGTGTATTATATGCACTGTGTCTATTGCGTGAGCTTGTACATATATGCATATGTATATATGTAGGCTCATGTATGTATATTTATATGAACCTGGATTCATGTACATGAATGTATATGTACACACATGTGTGTAATTATATCCTTATATATTATATATACACATTGCCAGGCACTGTGTCTGGAGATACAAAGATAAATATGAATCAATCCCTCTCCTCAAGTAACATTCTTTCTGGGAAGACAACATATAAACATGGCGTACATACAAAATAAAATAAATAAAAATGGGGAGAGACATTAACAATTCAGAGGGGATCAGGAAACATTAATGTAGAAGGTGATAGCTGAGCAGAATTTTGAAGGAAATTAGGGATTCTAAAAGACAGAGAGAAATGTAAAGAGAGAATATAATACAATGTATGTACATACAATACACATGTATACATGCATATATGTACATTGTATTTATATACATGTGTATACATATATATGTGCATATATACATGTACACACCTAAGAGACAATGTGCTACAGTGGATAAAGGTTGGTCTCAAGTTAGAAAGACCTGGGTTCAAGTGTTGCCTCTGACACATTCTGCCTTTGTGACCCTGGCTAAGTCACTGTTTCTGTGAAGTTTGGATTTAGTCAGAGGGCCACACGTGAGGATCTAGAGTGCCACATGTGGCCTCAAGGCCGAAGGTTCCCCACTCCTGAATTTTAAACCCTTAGAATCCAGGCCAACATCCCACCCTTTAAAGAAATTTTCTCTACTACATCCTTGACAGGGGATCAACTAGACCCTACCTGAATACTAATTAGGCAGCCATGACCTTTGGAGAAAACTCTTGGTAGAAAGTTCTTCTGGTGATTGAAAGCAGTTTCGTCCCTAGGCAGCCTGTTCCATTGTGGGATAGCTCTCATTTTTAGACCATTACTTCTAACATTAAACCTAAATTTGTATTTCTGTACCTTCCATCATTTGAACCATATTCTGCTTTCTGGTATAACACAGACAAGGAGACTCTCTCTTCTATAGGTCTTGCCACATCAGTCAACTTGTTGGCTTTCAATTTACTGATTAATATTCTTGGTGCTACCCTGGCATTGGTTTGATTAAAAAAAAAAAGGTTCTGATCTTGGTCTCACTTGCCCCTAACACTTACTAGTGGTATGACCAAAGACGCATCTCTTAACTTGCCTGAGACTCAGCTTCCTCATCTGTAAAAAAAGAGAATAATAATTTCTATAGTGTGAGAGGAAGCTTGGTATAGTGGATAAAGAGAAAGTTGGCCTCAGAGTCAGGAAAATTTAGATTCGAGTCTTGTCTCAGATACCTACTGGCTATGTATCTCTGGACTAGTCACTTGCGCGCCCCCCCCCCCCCCCCCCCCCCCCCCCC
>NW_020954557.1:2101210-2127891 GCF_900497805.2 Vombatus ursinus
GCCCCCCCCCCCCCCCCCCCCGCCCCGGTGAAACTCTCTAAGACTATAAATTGTAGGACAATTACCTTTCTGCTTTGGTAGAGAGAATTCCCTCAACTGGGAACTCACTCTGGTAATAAGAAACAAATGGTGGCACAAAGGATAGAACACTGAGCCTGGAATTGGGAAAACCTGAGTTCAAATCCAGCCTCAGACACTTACTAGCTGTGTGACCCTGGGCAAATTGCTTAAACTCTGTTTGCCTCAGTTTCTCCAACTGCAAAATGTGAATAATAAAAGCACCTACTTCGTAGGATTATTGTGAGGATAAAATGAAATAAATTTGTAAAAAGGTCTAAGCATATATCCACAGCCAGAGAAAAGAACTATAGAGTCTGAATGTAGATCAAAGCATACTATTTTCACTTTTTTTTTGTTTTTTCTCTCTTATGGTTTTTCTCTTTTGTTCTGATTCTTCTTTCACAATATAACTAATGTGGAAATTATGTTTAACATGATTGTACATGTATAACTTTTATCAGATTGCTTACTGTCGGGGAGGAGGCAAGAAAGGAGAAAAATCTGGAACTCAAAATTTTACAAAAATGAATGTTGAAAACTATCTTTATATGTAATCAGAAAAAAATACTATTGGGTGATAACAAGATCTTTCAGGGTATAGAAAGCACACCTATAGAATTAACTAGCCTGGAATATTTGCTATAGCCCTGTGGGCCTTTCAAGTGTAAAAGTACTTCGGAGGCTCTGTGTAGTTTCACAATTCCCAATCTTTGCTTTGGTCACAACCTTTAATGCTTTGAGAGAAAGCTTTATCTTAGAATCTTAATGTCCTATTCTATCTTCTTTGTCTGCCCTGCCAGAACATTTTTTTATGCATTACGTGGTCCCCCAGTTAGTACATACGTTCCCTAAGAACACAGACTCAATTTTTCAAAGTGTATCGCCCAGCACTTAGCACAGGGCTAAGCACTGCATGGAGTTAAGAACTTAATTCATGCTTTTGCATTCATTCATTTGGGAATCTGGAAGATTTCCAGTACCAAAGAGAAGTCTTATGGGATATTGTGCTCATTTTCCCAGCTATGACCCTTGCCAGAGGCCTAGAGTAGGCAATGCTGACTTTGCAATTCTGGGTCTTATGGAAACAGTATACTCTGGATACTTGGGACACATTTTCTCTTGGAGATTACAGAGTTCTACATGGCAACTAGACAAGTTTAAATGTACAGCATTTGGAGACACTAGCAATGCATTTGATTATTTAAAGAGATATTAAAATACCTTAATATTCAGGGAATTTGAGTAGCATTGAGCACAGTGTCCCCTTCCAGGGGAACATTAACATTACTGATTTTTTTTAAAGCAATCTAGATAGAAGTCAGAATCTCAGGGGGTCAGATAAGATATGCTCAGCTCTGAAATGAGGTTTATGTTTAATATTAACCCGTCCTCTAAGCATTTTAAGGAAAAGTCTTATTTGCTAGTCACTGTCTTAGGTTTTGAATATTTTAAGCTAGAAAGATTTATAGTTTGAAGCAAAAAGAATTTATTTTCAAGTCTTCCATCTTGGGAGGAGAGGGTTGTTTAGGGCAGAGTAGGATAAGGGGCAGCTAGGTTGGTGCAGTGGATAGAATGCTTTGCCTGGAGTCAAGAAAACTCATCTTCCTGAGTCAAATCTGACCTTATCTGTGTGACCCTGGGCAAGTCACTTAACCCTCAGTTTCCTCATCTGTAAAATGAGCTGGAGAAGGCAATGGCAAACCACTCCAGTATCTTTGTCTAGAAAACCCCAGATGGGGTCATGAAGAGTTGGATGCGACTGAACAACAAAAGGGTAAGGACAGAGCAGAAGTAGGGTTGTGACTAGTCAATTGACTTAGTTAGAGTACTGAGTGCTAACAAGTCCAGGGTCTTAGTTTTATTTTGGTGCATGGTCATAAATGCCATTCTGATATCTTGCAAATTCACAAAGTCACGAGGAGAGCTAGACATGACGGAGTGTGGCTGAATCAGTGCCATTCTGTCCCCACTGCTATAAAAAAACAAACAAACAAAACAACTACTTTAAGTGCCCAGTAATCATTGCAGCTTTACAGAGTGAATAAGAATGCTAACCTTAGAGTAAAAAAGGCCTGAACACAAATTCATCCATTACCTATTAGCTGTGAGACCTTGACCAAGTCACTTAATCTCCTTCAGCCTCAGTTTTCTCATCTGTAAAATGGGGGCAATAATAGTACCTACCTAAAAGGATTGTTGTGAAAAATCAAATGAGATAATATTTGTAAAGTGCTTAGAATAGTACCTGGCACATAATAGATGCTACATAAATGGTAACTATTATTGTTATTAAATGTGATATGTATGTATAGCTTTTTGCAGACTTTAAAGCACAGTTCCCTATTATTATTGACAATAATAATACTAATCTTTATACAAGAATGACAGTATACGATTGTGCAGTCCTAAAATTCTTTACTACTGACTCAGATTTTGCAAAAAGAAAATAAGACATTTAATAAATTTACGCAATTTTTTGAAGACATACTTCTCCCCATTCACTGTTCAGAGCTTTAAATATCACAAAGAGAATCAGCAGCCTGGTCAGCACATCCGCTGCTTATATTGTGGAGCTGTGCCATTTATCTCAATAATCAAATTTAGGGTATTTCTTAGTTGACATGCCCTGGGGTCATCTTGTATGCTGAGTTAATGGTGCACTCTGGTGATCCTCTGGCCTTGACCAAATGTGATATTTCTAATAATATCTGCTCAATTCCTCATATATTCATAATGTGCCTAACTGTAAAGAAAAGCAGCATGATAGAGTGGATAGGGGGCCAACCTTGACGGGAGCAAGACTTAGGTTCAAGTCCTGACTTTGATACATACTAATTGTGTGACCATAGCTAAATCACTGCCCCAAGCAGCTCTCTAAATCTGTAAGGGAAATCCCTTGATCTCTCATTGCCTCCAAGCAATTCTCTAATCCAGAGGTTCCCAGATTTATTTGGCCTACAATGCCCCCCCATCTACTTTCTTTAACCCTTTAGCAATTTTTTAAAAATTTGCGTTATTTAAAAATTATAAAATTATTTTTAAAAATTATGCATTTTAAATTTAATAATTTGTTGTAAATTTGTGTTTCCTTCCTGCATTGACATTTTGATCATGCAATATTTCATCATGTATCTGTATAGTATCATATTGTAAACAAATCATTACGTGCACACATTCCTGCCTATGCATGGTGGACTTACCGACAATGAGCTACATGCCCACCTGCCAACACCTGCTTATTAAGACCTGTTGGCAGACTTGACCACTGATAGGTTATAACTTGCATTTTGTGAGTTTATCTGGAAAATAATGTAATCACTGGGACTTTAACTTTATTAAACAACAGATGAAACATGTACCAATGGTTTTTCAAAATTTTCTTCTCTTCTCTTCTTTCCTTACGCTTCCATGGTCTCCTTATTTTTATTCAATGTCCCCCAATTCCACCTGAGGCTACTCCCGCCCTACCCCATGGGTCCAGCATCCCCCTGGGGGTGGTATCACCCACTTTGGGAACCTATGCTCTGAGACTATAAGGGAAGCCAGAATTATACTGGAAATGAACAATGAATTTGGAGTCAGAAGACCTATGTTTGAATGTTGGCACTGGCTCTTATCATTTCTGTGGCCTTGAACAAGTCACTGCAATTCTCTGGGCCTCACTTTCCTCATCCATAAAATGAGGAGGTTAGGCTAAATGGCCTATGAGGTCCCTTCTAATTCTAAAGCAATGGTCCTATGATCCTAAATTGCAGGTACGTTGCTGATCTGCATTGGTAAAGGGAGTTAACACAAAAGAATTTCCCCTATACTGCTAAAATCAGGCATCAACCATGTGCAACATGGCACATGGTGGCTAGGGTGCTGGGGATAAAAATTTGTTTTTTAAATGATCCAGTCTATGACAACCTGGAGGCTATAATCTAACAAAGATAATACAGCCTAGCCAGCTATGGTAGAACAAGATAAAGAAAAAGAAGACATTGAGGGCAAAATACTATAAGAAAATTTCATCAAATGGAACTCTCCTTCAAACCCAAATGCCTACTAGCAAAAACCCTTCAAATTCAAAAACTCCCCCCTCTTAAAACTTAACCTTCTCACTGATAGATCTAAGATTGCACTGCTTGATAGGAGAATTGTTCAGGCTCAGTAGGACACGTACCCCAAGAATGAAATATTTATTACACTGTGTGAGGGACATAATTTTTTAAAGTATCATAAAAATCAACTAGCTGCCTTTTAAACGTACTGCCATATTTTATATTTAGTGCAGCCAAATCTTCTCAAGACAGCTGGCAACATTGGAGTACTTGCAGAGCACTGAACTCTTGGGTGGCGAAGTCCTTGATTGCTGCTGTAACTAATATAGTGGCTTAAAAGAGGTCTTTGCCAAGTAGTGTGCCTACTGTGCAGCTGGGAAAAGGAAAGAGCAGTGCTCTGGACACAGTCTACCTCTCTACCTAGCAAGAAGAAAGTGAGGCTGAATGAGGATCTGCTGCTGCTGCTGTCTTTCCAGTGGATAATATTCCAGAAGGCAATTACTACGCGTCAGTCTATCAACTGTTGTTACATTGCTTTTCTGGATCCCTACTAGGGGCCAGGTATTTTGCTAGATGCATAAAGACACAAAAGCAAAAGTTAAAGAGCCCTCAAGGAGTTTATGTTTTATTGGGGGAGACAGCCTGTATGTATACACAAAATAGATACAAAATATTGAGGAGCAGGCAATAGCAGGTGGGTGGGGGAGAGGGGAGAGACAGGAAAGGTTTCATGTAGAGGTGAGGTGCTGGGTTTTGAAAGAAATGAGGGGATTCTAAGAAAAGGTGAGGTGGAGAGTGTAGGCATGGGAGGTGTCCAGTGCAAAAAAGGCACAAGGTGATGGGAAATAGAATGCTTACGTCCTCAGAAGAGTAAAGGGGCCAGCTTGGCTGAACTATATTGTACATGAAGGGGAGTAATGCATTGGCTAAAAAGGTTCAAATTGCTTTATGCATGCCCTGAGCTTACAGGCCCTGCCTGTCATTGTGACTGAGAGCTTGTTGCTTGACCAGAAGCCCTCGCCACCGCCCTGCATTGCGCTGTGCTTGTGGCTGCCCGCTGCTATTCGTAGCATCCTCTGCAATTCGGTCTCTTGAAGCCAGGGTGGGTGCCACGCCTTTGCTTCAAGACGGCCCACCTGTCGCTCCTTGCCCCACGGTAGGCTTCCCTGAGGTCTGTAGCCCGAGCTGCCTGATTTGAAGTCGTGCTTCAGCTTGCCCTGAAAGTGTTTCCCTGCTCATCCCGCTGGGAGTACCTCTCCATTTCGGCTTTGCCACGGAGCAGAGCTTCGGGGACCCCGCTGGTCTCCCTTCTTTAGACCTCATTAGGAGAATGTCTATAATAGGCGCCGAGCACCTTGGAGCCCAGGCCCCATCCACATGAGCCCCTCTGGCTTTTTGCTTCCCAGACAACCCTGCAAGAGGGTGCCTTTCTTTCTCTCTTCCCGCACAGTTTCTCTCTCTGAATACAGGCTGATAAAAAGAAATTCTATCCAATGACACTTTTCTCTTTTTTCTTTAATGACCAAATAGCACCTGCGGGTGCTCCAAAAAGCCAGCTATTTGGAAAGGCTTTCGAGAAGCCGGCACTCGGCTATAATGATATGCCACCCCTCCCCATTTTGCAAGGACTTCAGCATCTTCTCAGAATGGTTAAAAATCTTGCTCTGGGGTACCCCTCTCTCGTACTCTGCCCCTCCCTTACCCCCAGCCCCGCGCAGAAATCTCCCCGAGCCCCATGCACAGGGCGCGAATGTTGGATTGAAAACCTGCTTTTGAGGGCTCTCTTGGATTGAAACCATTTCTCTGAGGACTGGTATACCTTTAAAAAAAATTAATGGCGTACAGTATTTAAGGTTGAAAAGCAACTTGAGCCGACCGCCTCGAAGCTCGGCAAATCCGTGCAAGAGACCGCCACCTTGTGACCACACCGGGAACTGCGACCCTAACTTTGATTTATTTTTGTTTTTCCACGGAATTTGCTGCTTAACCACGAATGACAACAAAGAATTTATAATATTGACAGGGTGGATGAAGTTAGCAGGTTTCCTCCACATCCTTCACACTCCTATCCTTCCACTCCTGAAGGGCTAATGAACACTAACTTACAGGCACTTTGTGAGGAGTTCGGAAAATGAGGCCATTTGGCAAATCCATTTTGGGGAGATCAGACCGGTGATTTCATAGCATCAGAGATCTATATCCGGAAGGGACTTTACAGACCATCTAGTTAAACTCCTTCGTTTTACAAATGAAGGAACTGAAGCCCAGAGAGATGAAGTGTGTTCAAGGGATTTCAGAGGCTCCTGCTGATACCAGTTGCTCACTGGTGTGTAATCCTAGCTCTTGAGGTGCTCAACGTCATAGGATCATAATATTTAGTTGTAAGGGATCTTAGAGGCCATCTGGTCCCACCCCTTAATTGAGAGGAATGAGACCCAGAGAGATTAAATGATTTGCCCAAGGCTGCTCAGGTATTAAATAGCAGAACTTGCATTCTTTTGACTACATCCAGTACTTTTCACTACATGGAGCTGAGTTCATTCAGTCCTCTCCTCCACACCTCAAAAACGGATACTTCCTATCATTTCTTTCTTCCTTCCTTCCTTCCGCTCTCCAAGGAGAAAGTGGCCTTCCTCCTTGCTAAGGCCAGGGTCCTCTAGGATCTTGTTCCTTCAATCATTCCTACTCTCATTTTTCTCCCTCTACTGACTTCTCCTTGATCTACAAACATGCTTCCCTATTTTTCTTTAAAAAAGCCTTCCCTCAATCATGCCATCACCTCAAACTATAACCTCTGTCACTAACTGACAAAAACTATGGTTAATATGGAATCAGGGTGTTCTGGGAGGACTAGCACCTCTGGCATGAGGGCTTTTTTTCAGGGCTGCTCATCCATCTTTGGTGTCCACCTGTCACCCAACTCTCATTTGTGGCTCCAAGAAGCTGGAGTCTACACAACAGTCACACTGAGGTAAAACCACTGGGCAGACAGGCTAAACCAGGTTGAGGGTAACCAACAGTCCTCAAACCCATTGGTGGAGAGTTAGAGGGATGTCTACCCCAAGCATGTGAAGGCTTCCCCTGGTGAAATGGGCAAATGAGAACAATTTGTTCCAATGGCCATGAAGTTGGCTGACACAGGAGCTCTGGAGCACTTAGAGTTTACTTAGTCAGACATTGAAGACACCAAGGTCATCCACTGCATCCCAGGCCATCACAAGTTGTCTTGATTTTTGTCTGTTTTTGGAAGAAAGAGTGAGGCTGATGACTTTATGCAACTCTGCCTCACTTGAATCTAATTCACAAGCAAACCAAGACATTACCCATGATATCTGTGGTCCTCTTTGAACCAAAGGATGAATAACAATATGGAAATATGATTTGCATAACTTGATCTCTGTAATAGATATCATATTGCTTGCTTTTTAAATAGGTGGGGGAGTGGTTAGAGGGAGGGAGAGAATTTGGAACTTGAAAAAGGAAATGTGTAAATTAAAAAAAAATAACCGAACTTTTAGAAAAAAATATACTACATCTTCTACCTCTACATCTTCACTACTCACTGACCTCCCAACTCTTTTTATCTTAGATTTCATCCTCACAATTCTTTGAGACCCTGAGGTTGTATTCATTATTACCAAATCCAATGACCCTTTTTTCCCCCAGTCCTTTTTCTCCCCTACTTCTCTATGTCATTTGACATTGTTGACTAGACTCTCCTTTATGATGTCTTTCCTTTATTGCCATGACATTGTTCTCTTCCTGGTTCTCCCTCTACCACTCAAATATGTTCTTTTTCCTTTTGTTTCTCCTCCTCTTACCATCTCAAAGGCTCTATCTTCTACTCTCTCATTTGATGACATTATCAGTCACCATATCTTCAACTGCCACTTTTATTCTGACAACTACTGAATCTATATCTTCAGCCTTCACTCCTTCATTGAAATCCAATACTGTATTTTTACTTGGCTGTTGGACATCTCCAACTGGAATTCCTGTCAACACTTCCAACTCAACCTGGCCAAAAATGAACTAATCATCTCACTGTACATCCCCAAAGCCAGAACACGATAACCCAAATATTATATGATGAGGGTAGAGTGCAATAGGACTATACACTCCTTATTTCTGAATCTTCAATCTTTCACTAATCTTCAATCAGAGGCAGCTAGATTACTCAGTGGGTAGAGCTCTGGGCCTAGAGTCAGGAAGATCTGAGTTCAAGTCTGGCTTCAGTTACTAGTTGTGTGACCCTGGGCAAGTCATTTAATCTCTTTCTTAATCCACTGGAGAGGGAGATGGCAAACCACTCCAGTTTCCAGTATCTTTGAGAAGAAAACCCCATGGACAGTATGGGGCCACAAAGAGTCTTACATGATTAAACAACAGCAACCTTCAATTAAGACATGTCAAGCATACTTTAACTTTTTAACTCACACTGAACTTGCAGTTCAATAAAAATCCAAAAAGATTTATTTTTTGGTGTGATCTGTTGTCTCCCTACTTGGTTCCCACCCTAGCTTGCTTAATTGATTTATTTTAACCCAAATGTAGATCTTCACATTAGCTCTGTTGAATTTCATCCAATTAAATTGAATCCATCATTTTTCCTACAGAGACCTTCTTGGTTCCTGATTCTGTCATTTCCTGTGTTAACTGTTCCTCTCAACTTCAATGTCATCAGCAAATTTGAGAAGCTTGCCATAAATGCTATTATAGTCATCACTGATTGAAATATTGAACACAGAGAAAAGCAGAACATTGTGGCATTCCATTAGAGATCTATCCAGACTGATATCAATTTATTAAGCATAACCCTTTGGATTCAGTCATTCAATTGTTCATCCCATACAACTGCTTCTTGTCCACAAGTATGTTATAAATAGATGAAAAGTTTATCAAATGCTTTACTAAAATCCTAGTATGGTATGTTATAGTGGAGGAATGTTAGACTTGAAGTTAGTTCTGAGTTTGCATCCAAGCTTGGGCACTTACTAGCCATGTGAATATGACAAAGTCTGTAGGTGGTACAGTAGATAGAGCCTGGAGTCAAGAAAATCTGAGTTCAAATCTGACCTTAGACACTCTTTGTAACCATGAGCAAGTCACTTAATTTCTGTCTGCCTCAGTTTCCTCATCTGTAAAATAATAGCACCTACCTCCCAGGGCGGTTGTGAGGATCAAATAAGAGAGTATTTTTAAAGTGCTTTGAAATCTTAAAGCACCACATAAGTGCTAATTATTATTATTACTTAAATTCTATTAACTTCAATTTAATCATCTCTAAGATGAGAACAATAATATATTACCTATCTTACAGGATTACTGTGAGTATAATGGGGAAACTGACTAACAAAGACTTCAGAGCTTGGTCAAATTCCTGGTGGGTTATACAGTGCTTGTTCAGATATTCCTTGACTAGTTCCAATCCAATGTGGAATTCTGAAGAGCTTATTTCCAACCATGAGTGACTGAGGGGTTGATATGGTATAATGACTAAAAATCTTCTAATTGGCTGCAGAGTTGGAAGAACTGATGTTTCAGGAAGTGCTGAGCTAGAACTGAGCTTGCATATGGAAGGAATAACAATGATCTCTCTCTGTTGGTGGGGAGGCAAAAGAAAGAAAACTATCCTATCTGCCACCCAAACACCATGTGTCTGTGAACAAATGGTGATTCTTCTTCTGTTGTGTTTGCTCTTAGGCAACTAAGATATGGAAATGAACAGGTCACAACCTTGTGAAAACTTCAAAAGGTTTAAAGAACCATCAGAAGTCCCATGATATTTAGAGGTAGGAACAGAGTCCGCTTGAAGTGGACTAAGTGAAGCTAATGACTGAGGATGTGCCCACAGCTTAAAGTGGAAAAAGAAGCATCTAAAATTCAGAAATCGCTTCAGAGACCATGCACATCCCAGGTGACAGAGAGAAGTGCCACATATGTGCTCTAGAAAGACAAAGTCCTCAGAGCCAGCCAAGGGGTAGCTGTTCTTCATTAGGATTCCACAGAGGGAGAAAATGATTCCCAGGGCCAGGAGTCTTGACCCATCCATTGGCTTTTGTGGCCCCTCTATACATGTACCTTTAAATATAAAGTTTGAGACCACTTTCCCCAGAGACATTGTGTGTTCCAGGGGAGTATGTCTGGATATGGAAGAAATGATTTTGTAACTAGTATTCTTGCTATACCCTCTCAGTAAATCTCTTCTAAAAGCTAATAGCTTTGATCATTAGAAGTCTATCAGAATGGAATTCAGGAGTTGTAATGTTAGAAACCCAAACCTCTGATGGTTACTCCTAGAACTCCAAGAAAAGAAGTGGTCAGCCATCCTCTGGGTACCTGGCTCACCAATGGGAGTAAGAATAGAAGTAATACTGGAGAGGGAAAGCACATTTTTTTTTGGCTAGGCAATGGGGTTAAGTGACTTGGTGTCAAGTGTCTGAGGTCAGATTTGAACTCAGGTTCTCCTGATTCCAGGGCTGGTGCTCTATCCACTATACCACCTAGCTGCCCCAAGAAAGCACTTTTTCAACTATCAAGTGCCATCTAAATGTGATATGCTGTTGTTAGGTTTTTGGCATTCCCCTCCCTGATCTATCAATTAAATCTTGTCAAAAAAGGAAATATGATTGTTATTGTTATTGACTTACTTTGTCAGGCTCATATTGGTTTATCGCAATTATCATGTAAATATGCTACCATAGAAACCAGCCAGAAAAATACTGAATATGGAGCCCTTTCAGGTGCACAAAACACCTCCTCAACAATTAATTAAAATCTTGCCAAAGTCAAGTTCTCCATGTTATAGTTCAAAGAATTTGCCTCTTTCCTTTTTGAAAATCAGTTTGGCATTTGGACATTTCAAGTTATTTGGCACCTCTCCTTTCCAACACAACTTTTCCAAGATTATTGACAACAGCTCAGCAGTTATATCCACAAATTCTTTCAGTAGCCTGGAATGCAGTTCATTCAGGTCTGGTGTTTTGAATACATTGTGAGAGCACAATGTTCTCCTACAATATCTCACTTTTCTTGAGTTTCAGTTCCCTATTAACAAATCTTGTTCAAGCTTCTTAGTCTGAAGCTCATTCCCCTTAGTTTGAAAAAAGAAAGAAAAGAAAAGAAAAAAAGAACAAAACAGGAATTGAGTAGTTTTTTTTTTCTCCCAGTCATTTTTATCATTATCCCATTCACCCCAAGCAGTGGTCCTATCCCTCCCTGTATCTTCCTCTATCCTGCAACACAGATGCTCTTTTTGCTGTCTTTAGCATTCATTGACAGCTTCAGTCCATTCTGAGCTTTAGCATTCTTCATACTATCCCTACAGAAACATGCCACTCTTTTGTATTCATCCTCGGTCACCTACCCATACTTTCCTCTTCTCCATGTCTTTTAAAAACCCAACCTATACAAAGAATTCCCTGTATGGCCATGTTGTTCTCTTTGAATGATTTCTCCTTTATCTTTCTCATCAGAATTGTACATCTTTGTGTCATCAGGATTTTGTACTTGAGATGTCTCTAGGCTCAACTTTCCCTATAGAATTTTAGGTCATGCAATCCCATCTTTCCTTTCTCTGAACTCTTTTAAATCTAACCAAATCTAGAGTGAATGTCATTGACATGATATTCATGGCTTTCCTTTCCATAACTGGAAGGCAGCATGGTACACTGGGAAGACCACTTATTCTGGGTTCTAAAGGACCTGAATTCAAATCTCATCTCTGTTACTTACTACTCATGTATCCTTAAGTAAGCCACTTCACCTCCCTTGCATTCATTTGTAAAATGAAGGGCTTGAACTAAGTAGCCTCTAGGATCCTTTGATTTATCATTGATTCAAAGATGGCGTCATCTCCCAAAGATCCTGGCATTTATTCTTTGGGAGCCAGTTTTCTTATTTATTAGTCAGAATGAGATCTAGAGTAGTAGTTAAATGCTTTCCTTCCTCCAATCTTTTGAAGACTAAAATCATCATAGAGGCACCTCAAGAAATTTTGACTGGATCATTAATCACTGGGAGAGAAGGAATTTCTGTGCCTACCTAAATGTGGTGATTATTTCCAGCTACCATTGGAAATGTCTGTGTGTGTGTGTGTGTGTGTGTAGACATTCATATAGAATATCCCAAAAGTCTTAGTACAATCTTAAGTTTTAGATTTTTGTGATGCCTTGTATCTATAAATTAATATGTGTATAATATCATAAATGAATGCATAAGGCATTTATTAAATGTTTATTGCATGCAAAGCACTGGGGACACAATAAAAAAGTTAGACAGTTACATTCTCTAATCAATTGTATAGTATGTATTTATTAATTATTATATAAATTACTATGATATAAAGGGGGATAGATAAAGAGAGAGAGAATTACTTCCTCATGAGTATCTCCTCCCCTATCCTTCCTTTGGTATTATTCTCAAATAAATAGCACATATGTACACTGACAAGAAAGTTCCACCAATAGTGTGAATCAGTTCTCTATCGGCTGGTAGATAAACTTTAGCAATAGCAGTCGTTAGAATGGCAAATTCAGAAGTTTGATTCAAAAAGCTAAAAATGATTTTTAACTATTTTAATGATTAGGGGAGCACGTTAGAAGTTGGGATGCTAGAGTCAAAATGTAAAAAGAAAGTGACTGAAATTCTCTTGAACTTGAATCAGAGTCCATATTATTTGTACATCTCTGTATCTTTTCCAAGATGACAACTCTTCCATTGGGGTACTATAAAAAATTGGACCAGTCTTAATGAGTCAATATTTCAAGCTACATTTGACAATGTTGCCCTTGCACACAGTATAACCCTTAGGCTAAATGGAGACTTGCCAATATTTCCAGGTTAGCCAAGAAATTTCTCTTGAAATCTTGGAGAGGTTTTCCGACTCCTGGGTTGTTATTTTTCCCCTTGCCATGAATTGTTGGTGAGTGACTGTATATAGAGTCATTGTGCCAGCTTGGGGTTATGCCAGCTAGGAACTTTGCTAATTCCCCTTTTCTGTCTCATCTCAGCCTGCTGCTCTGGCCTTGCCTCAGTGGTGCCCTTGTTCCTAGACCCACAGCAGGCATCAAGATCACAGCAGATCTACCTCACACTCATCAAATTCTACCTCACATCCATCAGATCAACAATGACAAAAAGAGAAAATGAAAATTATTGGAGGGACTAAAAGGAAAATAGGCACATAAATACACTGCTGGTTTAGCTGTGAATTGGTCTAGTCATTCTGGAAAGTAATTTGGAACTATACTCCCAAAGTCACTAAACTCTGTATACCCTTTGATCCAGGTATACCATGCTTGGGTATATATGTACCAAAGAGATGAAACAAAGAGGAAAAGGATCCTTATCTACAAAAATATTTGTAGCAGCTCTTTTTTGTAGAGCTGCTACAAAAATTGGAAATTAGGGTAGTTCTCATTAATTGGGGAATGGCTGAACAAATTATGGTATACGATTGTAATGGAATATATTGCTCCTTATGAAAGGGATGGTTCAGAGAAACCTGGGAAGACGTATAGGAACTGAAATGAGCAGAAGCAGGAGAACAGTTGATAAAAGATTATGACATTGTGAGCAAAAGCAACTTTGAAAGACTTAAGAACTCTGATAAATGAAATGATCAACCAGGGTTGCAGGGTACAGAGATGAAGCATACCTCTCATCTCCTGACAGGGATGATAGACTCCAAGGGCAGAATGAGACATATTTTCAGATATGACCAATGTAGAAATTTGTTTTGCTTGACTCTGCTTTGCATATTTGTTCCAAGGTTTTGTTTTTCTTTATTTTTGAACTGGGGGAGAAGGAAGGCATGAGGGAAAGGGAAGATAGTAATAGGATTGCTCCCATTCCTCACCCCCCCCCAAAAAAAGAAAAATGAAAGAAAATAGAGTATTTTTTAAATGCACAGAAGAGAACAAAAGAAGGCCAGAAGAAAACACAGACATGTAGGACAGATTTCATAGTTATGAATTGAATTTATTATGTGCTTGAAAGGAGAATCTATCTGTACACAATAGAGTGACAGTTTTACATAGAGTCCTCTTTTTTCTATTCTACTTTGTATCCAGAAAAGCTCATTTAATTTGGAGTAAGTTAAATTTAGAATTAATTTTTTTTTTTACAAAAGAATGGAGACCTCTAGACAAAACTATTAGTTGAATCCAGGCTGACAACATTCTACTCACCAGCCTTCTTCTGTGGAGCATCTGCTGTCCATTGATACTCTGCCTATACTCATTTCCCAATGGTTAGCAAACTAGAGTCCCTCTTAGTTTCCCCCATCCCTGTGATATTGAATCCCAGACTACCAAAGAACAAGTCTCCCTCTCTATCCCCTGCCATCTGCTCTCTTAGCCCCTTCTACCTTAACTCTCCCCCTTCTAATATTCCACTCTATATCTGCTCACTCCTGCTGTGCCCTCTGAAACTTCCTCTCTATAATTAACAAATTTCCTTTCATTTTAGACCTCTTCCTTTCATGCTTCTTCCATCCTCTGGTTCTTACTGAGAACTGGCTCCCCTAGATTATATTACATCCATCTCTGGCATTCCTTTCCAGTATTAGTTGTACTTTCTTTCATTACCTTTCCAGAGCACCCCAGATTCACTGCTTCCAGAAGTGAAAATGAAATATTCCCAACTTCCCATAATCACTATGAGACTTTCCTCAAAACAACATCATTCACTAATCCCACTCCAGATTTTCATGGTTGTTAGGTATTAACCTCCCCTACTCTCTCTGTCTCTGTCTCTCTCTGTCTCTGTCTCTCTCTATCTCTGTCTCAGTACTTTTCTTTTCTGTCCCAACTTCTATATTTTGTCCAAGGAAATTTCAACATACAATATACAAACTCCCTCCAAAACACTAAAGTTCCACTTCTTCAATCTTCTCAATTCTCATGACCTACTTCTCCACTCCATCTTAGCTACACACAGGAATTGTCATACCTTTGATCTTGCCATTACATACATGTGTTCTATTTCCATGACTAAGAGCTCTGAAATTGGATCATAATCTCAGATCATTCCACCTCCCCCTGTACTTTACTTCTCTTAAACTTTTTTTTTCCTTGCCATGACCTGAAATCCCTCCTACCCCTCATTACTTTGCCCGGTCAGCACCCTTACTCTGGCTACACTCTTCTTGTTTCCCAATCTTAACTCCTCAGTAAACCAGTTAAACACCACACTATCCTCTACTTTCAAATCTCTTTCTCCCTTGTCCTGTCAATGACCACACCTTGTCAAGCCTGAACCCTGCATCACTCATCCACATTATCCACTGTCTCCACTCTTACTCACATGCTAAAAATTATACAACATTACTAACTAGGTCTTCTACAAATTTATATTATATATAATCTCACCTGGGCCATGAAGCAAGACAATCTTTTTATTCCTCCCCAAGTGATTCTCTATCCCACTTTCTAAATGCTGTCTTCTCCTCTCAAGTTTCTCAAAGCTGTTCAAACCTTGTTCCCTGTTCAAATCCTCTTGTCTGAGGTCTTTGACTACTACTATCAAATAGATACTCCTGTCCTCCTCTACCTCCTCCTCCTCTCACATGCCCTTGACACCATCTGCAGCTAATGCCTCCTTTACTCCAATCTCTGTGAGGAGACGGCCTTTCTCTTCAACAAGGCGACTGTTCAAATATGTGTGTGTGTGTGTGTGTGTGTGTGTATACATAGATCACAATTTCTCACTTCTTTTCTTGAACATTGTTTTCACCATCATCCTCCTTTCTCTAATCTTAAATCACTCCACCTACTTATTCCTTCCCTGCTGCCTACATACTTGTTTCCCCCTACTAGATTCCACAATCCTTGTTAGCTTTCATCCTATATATTTTCTCCTTTGTTCAGAAAAAGTTATCTATACTCCGTGTCTTCACTGTTTTTCCCATTCTCTTCCATATCCTCTGCAATCTGGCTTCTGACATCATCACTCAACTGAAACTTCTTTCTCCAAAGTTAGCTATGATCCCTTAATGGTCAAATCTAATGGTCTCAATTCTCATCCTTCCTGACTTCTCTGAAGCATTTGATACTCTTAACCACCTTCTCCTCTTGGATAATCTCTCACCTCTATATTTTTGTAATACTACTCCTCTGTTTCTTTTCCTACCTGCCTTTCTCTTCTCAGTCTCCTTTCCTCATTCATTATCCATGTCAAAATCACTACTGTGGGAGCAGCTAGGTGGTGTAGTGGGTAGAGCACCTAACCTGGAGTCAAGAAGATTTGAGTTTAAATCTGGCTTCAGACACTAGCTGTGTGATCCTGAGCAAGTCACTTAACCCCTATATATCTCAGTTGCTCATCTGTGAAATGTGGACATACTGGAGAAGCAAATGGCAAACCCCTGTAGTATCTTTGTCAAGAAAACTCCAAATGGCATCATAGTCAGTCGTGACTGAATAACAATAACAATTGTGGGTGTATCCTAAGTCTCTGTCCTGAACCCCCTGTTTACTCTTTCCATTGATGGTCTCCTCAGCTCCAGTGAGTTCAACTACTAGGCCAATGGGTCTCAAATCTATATATCCAGCATCTTTCCCTTCTGAGCTCCAGTAGAACATTAGGAATTGCTGACTGGACATTTCAAATTGGCTCTTGTAAGCGTCTCAAATTCAGTACATCCAAAATAGAGTTTATTTCCTTTTCCCTGCATTCACCCCTCTTCTGAACTCCCCTACTATTATTGAGGGCATCAGCATCCTTTGGGTCACCCAGGTTCATAAATTCTGTGTTATGCTCGACTCCTTATTCTCACTCATCCCATAAGTTGCCAAATCTTATGGTTTTCATCTCCACGACATCTCTTGCAAATGTCCCTTCCTCATGATTCAAACAGCTTTCATTCTAATTAGGGTCTTCATTACTTTTTATTTCAACTATTACAATAGCATCCTATTTATTTTCTCTAGTTCAAGCTTCTTCCCACTCTAACTCATCATCCTCAAAGTCACTGAAGTGATTTTCTTAAGGTGCAGTTGTGACCATGTCAGCTCCTGCTTAGAAAGCTCCACTGCCTCCTGATTCCCTTAGGGAACAAATATAAATTCCTTGGTTTGGTACTTAAGTCTCCAAGTCAAGTCAACAAGCATTTATTAATGACCTATTATATAGCAGGCACTATGCCAAGTGCTGGGGATACAAATAAAGACCTCCCCAAAATTTCAGATGCCAGGGAGCTCACAGTCTAATAAGGGAGACAACATGCAGATAACTACGTACGAGGAAGATATATACAGGATAAATTGGAGATAGTCAGAAAGAGAAGGCAGTGCTGTTAAAAGACAGTGAGAAAGGTGGGATTCTACCTTGAACTTCAGGGAAGCCAGGAGACAGAGATAAAGAGGAAGAGAATTTCAAACATGAGTAATAGCTAGTGAAAACATCCAGTGTTGGGAGATGAAGGTCTTGTGCAAGAAACAGCAAGAAAAACACTATCAGTGGATTTAAGAATATACAGGCAGGAGTTAGGTATAAGAAGAATGGAAAGTTAGGAAGGGATCAGGCTATGAAGGGCAGAAAATTTTATATTTTATTCTAAAAGTAATAGGAAGCCACTGGAGTTTATTGAATAGGGGTCTGATGTGGTCAGACCTACACTCTAGTGAGATCAATTTGACAGCTTAGTGGAGGTTGAACTGGAATAGGGAACCTCTTCCCAATCTTGTCTCTTCTTGCTTTTCCAGTCTGCTCACACACTACTCCATTGAATGATAAAGGAGGAGGGGAGAATAGAGGAGAGATAGAGAAATCATCTCCTCACTCCCTGTCTCAGTCCACAACTTCTCCCAGCCTTGACCAATCTCTCACGCACTGCTAGATGGCTTTTTTAAACATACAAGTCCAAAGGACATGACTGATTTTCTCAGCCAGCCAATGGATGTTCCTGCATGGTGTTAGTTCCTTTCAATCTAATGGTCAAGACCCTGTCATCATCTTGAGTTGATTAAGGAACTTCTTCAATGGGGTAGAGAGGGTATAGGAAAAACCCATCTCCTTTATACGAGGCAATTTTCAGGGGCAAGGCACTAACAGCTGTGAGGATGAGGGAAGGTTCCATGTCAGAGGTGGCACTTTAGCTGAATTTTGAAGAAACTAGGAATTCTATGAAAAGGAAATACATTTCAGCTATGAAGGACAGTTAGTTCAAAGGCACAGGAATGTGAGATGGAGTGCTATGTATGAGGAATATTAAGAAGGCCAGTTTAACTGGACCATAGAGTGTATAAAGAGGAATAATGTATAAGGAGATTGGAAAACTAGGTTGGGACGAGGTTATTAAAGGCTTTAAATGTTTATATTTGATGTTAGAGATAATAAGGAATTAGTGGAGTGCATTGAGTAGAGGATTGACATGGGTAAACCTGTGCTTTAGGAAAATCCTTTCACATAAGCTTTGCAGCTGATGGATCGGAGTTGGAGAGATCTGAGGCAGGGAGATTGATTAGAATACTACCATCATAATAGTTTAGGTGAGAGGTGAGGAGAGTCTGTATTAGAGTAGTAGCTGAATGAATAGAGAAAAGACGCTGTTGTATAGGTATTGAGAAGTTAGAAATGACAAGATGTGTCAACTGGATGTGTGAGATGAAGGCCAGTGAAGAGTTGAAATGACAAGGTTTATGAACTTGAGTGATTAGAAGGATGTTACTGCCCTTATCAGAAACAGGTTATTTTATAATAATTCAGCTCATTAGAAACGAAGAGCAAAATGAGCAGAACCAAGAGAACATTGTATACAGTAACAGCAAAATTGTTTTTAAGAACAACTTTGAGCAACTAAGTCATTTTGACTATTATAAAACCCAAATCAACTACAAAGGTCTTCTGAAGGAAGATACTATCTGCATCTAGAGAAAGAAATGATAAACAGAAGTATATATGGAATGGTTTTACATATATATATATATACTCATGTGTGTCTAATGGTAGCTATCTCTGGGGGAGGTGGGGGTAGGGAAGGGAAGAAAAAAGGGGGAAAAAGGATGATACATGATAACTTTATTATATATTTAAAAGGAATACCAAGTTTACACAATAGATTTGCAGTTTCATGTGCAATCATTTTTTTTCTATTCTACTATGTTATGGAAATGCTTGTTTTGTTTCTTAAATTCAGAATAAAATAAACAAAATTTGAAAAAAGAAATAGGGCAGTTTATAATAGGGGCGAGTTTGGTCGGAAACATAATGAGTTCTGTTATGGATTTGTTGAGTTGGAGAGGTCTAAAAGACATCCTATCTGCAATGCACAAGAGGTATTCAGATGCCCAAAGGTGATCCAGGCCTGGAGGTCAGAAGAAAAACTGGCATTGGATATTTAGATGTGGGAGTCATCTGTACAGAAATAATAGAAGTTATATATATATATATATATGTATAAGAAATAATAATTACACCCATGGGAGCTGATGAGGTCACCATGTGAGAGAGTATAGAGAAAGAAGAGGACTAAGGACAGAGCCTTGGAGTACATTCAGATTTAGGCAGTGAAGATTTCTGGGACTGAGAATACACTGAGTTAATAATAATCATTTACATTTTAATAGCTCCATATAGCTTTCAGAGCAGTTTCACTGACAGCACACATCTCATTTGCTTTCCACAACCATTCTGTGAAGTAGCTGAGGGTAGCATTACTGTATCTTCTTTATGCAAGAGGAAATCAAGGCTGAGAGACCCTGCCTAGGGTCACAGAGCTAGTTGGAGTCTTTCCACTATACAAGAGCAAATCACATTAGAGAAGAATATGAGACTGTAGGTTGCTCAAGAGCCAAGGTCTTTCTGTATTCTCCACAACAGGTACTCAATGAATGCTTCTTGAAGGGAATTGAAGATTTAATAGATAAAGTCTAGGGCTTGCATGTTCATGCAGGCCTGCTCTATGTCTCTATGGTAACTGCAGTGAGTAGACCTTGCAAGTGGCCTGGTTTTTGGCAGCTATGAGTAAAAAAAAAATGTCATTAGACTAGTAAATTGGAGGTTATTGGTCTTGAAGGAAGAAGACAGAGGATAGAAAGGATGTATTTTTGTTCCATTCATATCTCGTATCTGAGGCAAGGCCTGTAATGGAATTGGATAAAGGAATGAGGTAGCTTTTCCAATTAGGAAGGAGGGAAGGAAGAAGAAGGAAGGAAGGAAGGGAGGAAGGGAAGAAAGAACGAAAGAAGAAAGGAAACCTTTATTGAGTGCTTACTAAGAGCCAGCCACTGTGCTAAGTTCTTTACAGATATCTCATTTGATTCCCGCAATAGCCCTGGGAGGTAGGGGAGAGTATTATTCTCTTTTCACAGTTGAAAAAATTGAGACTGGCTGAGGTTAAATGACTTGCCCAGGATCACACACTAGTAATTGTCTGAAGCTAGGTTTGAATTCAGGTCCTCCTGACTCCAAGCCCAGTGCTCTAAGCACTGAGATACCTAGCTAATAGGAATGGCTGATAGAGAGAACAAATTGCTTTTTCTTCCAAAAATTTTTGCCAACATGAACTTACCATTGATGTAACACTTTCTTGGATAAAGAATGTTGTCATCCTCATCTAACAACTGAGACTGAGACTGAGTCAGATAAAGGACAACAGACTTACCCAAGGTACAGGACAATGTGTAGCACCACCTGGTGAATAAGTAATGGAGACACTCTTCCCTTCATGCAAATACATACTTCAGAATAGGCACAGAGACACTCTGCTTATTTCCTGTTGGCTCTTAAGTTTCACTTAATTGGCTGCTGAGCCAGAACTCCATGCATCTGCCAAAGCGACACTTCTGATTCATAGCCTTCCTCTTCATGCAGGCCTAGAGCTATAAGGATGACTCTGGGAGCTCTAGAAGATCCATGAGGATGCCCTATCCCCCCTGCATTGGGCTGCAGGCTGTAAGCTCACAGCCTCTTAGGCAAGCCTGTACCTAGGATCAGGGCCATCTCACACACATATATACGTATATGCATATGAATACATTTGTATGCATGTGTATGTGTGTGTGTTTACTGTCTGTCGTCTACTAGCTCATTCCCTACTGCCTACGAACATACCCATGTCTCCTCCATCCTCAAAAAACCCTCACTTGATCCTTCAATCCCAGCTGTCAGTCTGTATCTCTTTTGCTCTTTATGTCTAAACTCCTTAAAAAGGTCATCTACCATAGGTGCTTCTCCATTCTCTCCCCTCATTCACTTTTCAATACCTTACAATCCAGCTTCTGACCTTATCATTCCACTAAAATTGCTCTCTCTCCAAAGTTACCAACGATCTCTTAATCAACCAATCCAATGGCCTTTTCTCAATCCTCATTCTCCTTGACCTCTCTGTGGCCTATGACAGCCTCTTGTATTTGACAATCTCTTTACGTTTTTGGGACACAACTCTCTTCTGATTCTCCTACTTATCTGACCCTTTCTTCTGTCTCTTTGGCTGGATCCTCATCAAGATCTTGCCCTGTCCCACAGGGTTCTCTTAGGCCCTCTTCTCTTCTTGATCTGTACTACTTCACTTGGTGATCTCATCAGTTCCTATAGATTTAATTACCATCTCTATGCTAACCATTCTCACATTTACCTATCTAGCTCTCTGCTGACCTCCAGTTTCACATCTCCAACTGCCTTTAAACATCACAAACTGGATGTCCAGTAGACGTCTTAAATTCAGTATGTCCAACACTGAACTCATTGTTTCCCCCCAAAACCTTCCCCTTCCCTTACCTTTCCTATTATATAGAGGGCAACACAATCCTCCTGGTCCCTCAGGCTCACAACTTATGTGTCACCTTGGCCTTTTCATTATCCCTCAAACTCACTCCACCACATCCAATCTGTTCCCAAGGTCAGTCAATTTTATCTTTTTAAAATCTCTCTAAAATGCCCCCTTCTCTTCTCTGACACTGCCCCCACTCTGGTGCAAGCCTCATCCCCTCACACCTGGACCAGCAGCAATAGCCTGAGAGAAATGATTATTTCTACCTCATATTAATAATTAATTATTGAATTAGGACCAGGATTTTTTTTTTCAGAAGCCTGTGCATTATTCAGTCTCTGAAGGACATTGTTGATAATGAGATTGAATTAACTTTTCCCTCAATCTTGTTCAGACCCCATTCAAACTTAAAAGGAATTTAATCTAAGGTAGAAAAGCCCATCTGCTCTACACAGGTATGGGTGGGGATAAATTCTTTCATTAGATTGCTCAAGGCTGAGCAATTTAGAAGTAAATGACATAATCAAAGTTATATTTCCCCCCTCCCCAGCCACTCATTAGAATAGGTCTACTTCATTGTAATATTCATTCTCTCTCATTACTTCTTAACCAATCAGAGTTGATTGCCAGCCTCAGGAACATTCACTCTTCCAAGGGCATATAAACTGTAAGCCCACCACTAAGATTGGTCTTTGGCATTTAAGAGTGCCACTGGCCCTTTTATTAATAAAATGTTAGCATTATTAATAAAATTATTAATTATCCAGAAATGACATCTCTCCAACTTTTTAAACATCATAAGCCTGCTGGTGGGTCTGCCTGCCTCAGATCTCTCTCCACTTTACTCCATCCTCTATTCAGCCACCAAGGCTTCCTAAGGCACAGGCCTGACAATGTTAGACTTCAATGTCCCCTTCAAGAAGCTCCAATGACTACCTATTGATTTCAGGATCAAATACAAAATCCTCTCGCATTCAAAACCCGCATAATCTAGCTCCTTCTTACTTTTCCAATCTTCTTATACCTTACTTCCGGAAACTACACTTCAATCCAATGACACTGGCCTCCTTCCTGTTCCATGAATGTTACATGTTATATCTTGGCTCCAGGCATTTTCTCTGGCTGTCTCCTGTACCTGAAATGCTCTCGTTTATCTCTGCCTACTGGCTTTCTTGGCTTCAATTCCCAGCTAAAATCTTCTACATGAAACCTTTCCCAGCCCCTCTTAATTCTAGTGCCTTCCCTCTACCCATTATTTCCTATTTATCCTGTATATAACAGGTTTGTACATGTTTGTTTGCTTGTCTCCCCCATTAGGTTGTGAGCTCGTTGAAGTCAGGGACTGTTTTTTACCTCTTTGTATCCCCAACACTTAGCACAAGGCCTAGCACATAGCAGATGTTCAATTTTATTGGCTCACTAACTGTATACATATATAAACATATACATGTATATACTCACACACATGTGTAGTGTGTGCATATATATGCATATTTACACATATGTACATATACACCTATTGCCCTGAACATTTTGCAGTTTGATATATACACACATACATACATGTATATACATATATAAACTAAACTTCGCAAAACTTAAAATGTAAAATGTATAGCTGTTATTAGGCAATTCTTTAAATCCACAAATATTTAAGTATGTTGCATGTATATGTACACATGTATATATATTCAGACGGGCTTTCTTCTTCTTCTATATACTCATTTGCTCCTGTCTTCTCTCTAACCCTCACTTCATTTCATTCCAGGGGAAGCATTTCATCATACCTTATATGGTGCCTTATAGGCACCAACTGTGTTAGATAATGTGTGAGGCTTCCCATGGAATGAAACAAGAAGTCATGTTTGAGAATTTGGAGAAAAGAGAGGCACAGAGGGATATAAAAGTCCTTATCCTCAAATCTTCTGGATTGAGAGTCACCATACACAAAGTCTCTGATCTTCACAAACTCTGAAATGGAGAATGTTAAACACTATCCCAACAGGATTATCATCACCTTTGTTTAATGGTAAACAACTGTCTTCATTTTAACATGTATAATTCTCTGACAGTGAAAAGAGGTTTGAAAGCTTCACAAAGATATTTTATTTAATACTTAGCTCAATGTCAGGTACCAGGAGGTATTTATTAATTCTTTTTTGCTGACAATGACACAATCTGATTATTCTCCATGACCTTACTGAGGCAAAGGAGCAATGAACAGATGAATTCTCCTGCCTCCCCCCTTCTTTAACCCAGTCACAAACATTAGATCCGAATGGGGTTGTCCAAATAAGATGGAGGCCAAATTATATTCATATAATTCTTGTGGGCCACATATGTTTTCACAGTGGTTTGATCAATGAAGCTCTTGGGCTTTCTTGAAGAATACATGTTTGGTTAAAATAAATGGATGAATAGATAGATAGATAGAGGATAGAATGTGCCATGACATGTCAATATTTGAAAGAACTTATAAATCGGAAACCATTTGGCATTAAAAGTTTTTTCCCTGACTTCAGAAATATTTTTTTCAAATATGGAAACTCAATCACCTTAAGGAGTAATGAATTGATCTGTTCACAGGGACCACTTGAACCACTAAGAGTTAAAGAAGAGTTGCCTCATACTAATGGCTTAAATCAGGTGTCAGCAACCTATAACGAGTAGGCTAAAGATAGCCTGCAGGTTCATTTTTTGTATTTTGTTAACCTATGGTATAAACTTTCCCAGTTCCATTGAATTTGGGGTTCTGACTGTCCAAACCTAATGCCAATAATTATGGCCCTGAAGTTTTTTCTCAGTAAAGCCTTTCTCAGGTGCAGTCTCAGACAGAGATCTTCAATGATGTTCAGCAAGGTATAGTCAAAAGGTGAATTAGGTTGTTCTACTATTCCCAAGATGTTTGTAGGTCACCTTTGCTGTTTAAAAAAAGAACACAGAAACTATTTTAAAGCAAAGTTGGAGAGCACTCTATAAAAGTTTTATAACTCTCTTAAAACCATAGAGGACCCACATCTTCCACGACAAAGATTTAAGCTCTAGGAACCAGGGAGTTGGGAATTGCTGTGTCAACTCCTATTGTGCTCTATATTTCATTAATGCCTTTATGTTTTTTTAAATACCTTTAGAATAAAGTTTATTTAAGATGTCAGGTTTCCCAAGCAGCACATTAAATGCTTAAAATACATTGGGAGTGCTACCATTACTGTTATTTATTACAGAAGATTAGTTACTGACTCACTGCCATAATATCATGGCTTAGTAACATACTGAATACTAAAAAGCTGAATAGATGGTCCATAATGAACAATCACAATGTCTATCTGCTCATTCAACCAAGGCCCTACATTTAATCCTGGCTGAGCAAAATGAAGATTTTTCTATATGTGTCCCAAAGACATTGACAACTTGGGTTCTACTGGCTGGGTGGGAGAGGAGAAAACAATTGTACCCATTTATTGAGGCTCTCTCATGTTTAGTTCTCCTTAATTTTAATCTAGGAATAGGAGTCAACAAAATCATCAAAACTCTTCTCTTGGGCAAAATCCCTAGGAAGATGAGTTAAATATGGATAAATAATCTAAATTAGGTATGATGATGGATAAGAAAAGCAGGTATCTGTGGAGCAGTCTTATTTACTGGGATTGATTTGTTTACAAAAATGAATTATTAGCATCTACATAATCTAAAGTCTTTAAGAGCAACCTTTCCTACAAGACCTTCAATGCACATCAGAGGCTTTGAAACAGTCCTTAGGTGCATATCCATGACTTGGAAATGTCTTCTTCTCAAACTTAAAGCAAGGGAAAAATTTTTGATAATTTTAAATCATGCTAGTAGAATGTAAGCTACTCAAGGGTAGAGACCAAATGATCAATCAACATTTATTAAGCACCTACTACATAACATGTACAAAGATAAAACCAGACCTGCTCTCAAGGGATATGCTATTTACATATATAAACATTTAGAATAATTTTGTGTGGAATTAATAAATACAAGTTAGTTGAATTCAAGGAAGGGTGCTACATGGAAGTCTTCATAGAGGTGGTGCTTGAATTGTATCTTGAGAAAATAAGGGATTCTGTGAAGCAGAGGTGAGTGCATTCCAGGCTTGGGAGATGGCCAATGCAAAGGCATAGGAATGGGTGATGGGGTGCCAACTGTGAGGAACAAAGAGAAGTTTAGTTTGTTGCCAGGAGTGGGGAACCTGAGGCCTCAAGGCCACATGTGGCCTTCTAGGTTCTGGGGTGTAGCCTTTTGACTGAGTCCAAGTTTTACAGAACGAATCCTTCTATTAAGGGGATTTGTTCTGTGAAGTTTGGATTCACTCAAAGGGCCGCACTTGAGGACCTGGAGGGCCACTTGTGGCATTGAGGCCACAGGTTCCCCACCCCTCTGGACTAGGGAGTGTGGGAAGTAATCAAGGAAGTAGGCCAAGTTATGAAGCCAGAGGAATTTCTATTTTATCCTAGAGGCAAAGGAAATTTACTGGATAGGACAGTGACGTGGTCAGAACTACACTTAAAGAAAGTTGTGCATTGGATAAAGTAGCCTTTTTTGCTGTTGTTGTTCAGTTGTGTCCAACTCTTCATGATCCCATTTAGAGTTTTCTTGGCTAAGATACTAGAATGGTTTGCCATTTCCTTCTCCAGCTTATTTTACAGATAAGGAAACTGAGGCAAACGGGGTTAAGTGACTTTCCCAGGGTACAGCTAGTAATCTTCTGAGGCCAGATTTGAACTCAGGAAGATGAGTCTTCCTGGATTCAAGCCTTGTGCTCTATCAACTGTGCCACCTACCTGCCCATAAATTGGCAGAGAGAGAGAGAGAGAGAGAGAGAGAGAGAGAGAGAGAGAGAG
>NW_020954557.1:2127991-2197463 GCF_900497805.2 Vombatus ursinus
AGAGAGAGAGAGAGAGAGAGAGAGAGAGAGAGAGAGAGAGAGAGAGGTCAAGGAGACTAATTAGGAAGCTGTTTAAATAATCTAGATGAAAGGTGATAAAGGCCTGAACTTAAGTGGTGACTGTGTGAGTGGAAAGAAGGAATCTAAAGTGAGAAATAATGTTAAAGCAGAAATGCCAGGATTTGGCAACTGATTTGGGGTGAGTGAGAATGAGAAGTTGAGGATAAAACCAGAGTTTTGAACTTGGGAGACTGGAAGACCAGTGGGACCCTCTCCAAGAACAGGAAAGTTTGGTAGAGGGGAGATAATTGAGTTAGATTCTGGGCATATTGGGTTTAAGATGTCTCCTGAACATACAGTTTGAAATGTCCAATAGGCAGGTGGTGATGTGGGAGTAGGGCTAATGGAGAGACTTGAGATGGATGTAGATCTTGTATTTATCTGCACAGAGATGATTAAACGCATGGAAGATGATGAGGTCACCAAAAGAAAAGATTTAGAGAGAAAAGGCCCTAAGGCAGAGTTTGGGAGTCAGAGGTGTGCTGGAGCTAGTTCTCATGAGACCTGATTGATTGTTAAATATTCAACCTGAGCATTTACACCTCAGAAATCAGTAAGCACCACAAATTCGGGCTTGATTTGTTTTTTTTTTTTTGCTGATTGACCTAAGAAAGTGATTGAGAAAATGTTAGCAATGAAGATGAAACAAAAAAATATATCCTGCTTTCCAGAGACCTGGTTGTTAAACATTTACCAGCATACCATTGTTTTAGAGTAAACTCAGTTAGGAGTTTACAGGTTAGGAGGCTTGACATGGATGAAGATTCAGTCAAAGGAGGGGGGAAGCATAAGAAGGGCAATCAAACAGGTAAGAGAAGACCCAGCAGAAAGGAGTATCACAAAAAAACAGAGAGGAGAGAGTATTCAGAAGGAGAGGCTAGTTAGCAATGTCAAATGCAGCAGGAGTTAAAAAGGGTGAGAAGTGAGAAAAAAAATATTGGAATCTATGGTTAAGAGATCATTGATTACTGGCGACTGCAACACTTAGTTCATTTTTCACTGAATTAGACTGTGATATCATTTGTGTGGGGAACTCCTGATTCAGGAGCTCCCTTTGCCAATGCAGAGCAACAACTGTTCTGCAACCCATTGCCTTAGATAATTACCTGGAGCACTGAGAAATTGAGTGATTTGTCCAGGGTCACACAGTTAATAGGGTCAGAGGGAGGATTTTAACCCAAGGCCAGCTGTCTATCCAATATTCCAGGCTGCTTCTTGCTCAAAAGACACTATTGGATCTTCGATCTCAACCATTTGGGAGCTCCCACCAGCAATTCAGAGTGGAACCCATCCAGACCTGCCTATCCTGGGGCAGTGAGGTAGCACAATGGATAGAGTACCAGGCCTGGAGTCAGGAAGACCTGAGTTCAAATCAGGTACTTAATAGTTGTGTGACCCTGGACAAATTGCCTAACCTCTGTTGACCTCAGTTTCCTCAACTGTAAAATGAAGATAATAATTAGCACCTATCTCTCTGGGTTGTTGAGAGTATCAAATGAGATAACAATTGTAAAGCCCAACACAGTGCCTGTCACACAGTAGGAGCTTTATAAATTATTAGCTATTTACTATGATCCTGTAGGTCTCTGGTCCATAGTCTCCCAAAAGTTCACCACAGGAAGACTACCCAATGGAAGCATTTGATGACTTTTCTTGACCTCTGGAAGGTACCAGAGAAGCATCCTGCCTGTCTACATGTTATCCCTGCCTTTTGCCAGATGACAAGACTATCTTCTCTTCCTTTCATATGATTCCTTAGTGATATCCTCCTCTTCTGTGCAGTTCCTCATTGATTTTATGTTTCAGCCTTCTCATACCCCATGCACCTTTTGATCCCCAGTTTTCCTGGTGGAGACAGTGTTTTTTTCACAACTCATTGCCATGTAGCAACACTAATAAAATATTTTTACTGAGAAGTTAGGCCTTTACTTTTATCAGAAGTCTGCAGTCAATAAAACATCTTTGCAACTTTCCACAAATATCCAACCCATTCTCCTCCTTCTTTTCAACTCCTGGCCCGGTTCCTCCTCCATCTTTAGTGTCTATCCAAGAAATATGTACCGTTAGCAACCCACCCTACTTCTTATGCTCCTCCCTCAGTGATATTTATCTAATCATTTCCATTTCCAAGCCTTGACTAATATGAATTAATTGAGACCCACAGCATAGGGCACAGGGACACAGGCAAGACAAAGGGGGTGAGGGGGAGGACTCTGAAAGAGGACAGACAATGTGGTATAATGGAAAGAGGAGAGCACTAAGAATCAGTAGACAACTTCTGGTCACTAGACTTGTCCTTACTAAGTTTGTGACCTTGAGCAAGTCACCTCTCCTTTTTGAGTCTTGTCTTATAAAAGGAGGAGGTTGGCTCAGTTTATCACTAATAGTGTAGTATATATATGCATATGTGCCATATATATGTGTATATATGTATATATGTGTATGTATGTATGTAGCATCCTCTTAGGCCTCCTCCCATCTTAAAGCATGGATTACTGCGCCAAAATGTCAGGCAAGATTCCTAAATTTTGGTTAGCTAGACATTGGCAAATTCTCTAGCTCCACAGTCCTTACAAGAGCTTACTTTTTTAATCTATATACTAATCTCAAAATAAGCAACTCTGAGTTTCTTGAGTCCTGACTTTTCATTGAAAACTAGAAGCTTAGCATTGGGTTGGTTTTTGTTGTTGTTGTTTTGTTTTTTGATGGATTCTTTAGAAAATAGAGAAGGTCTGTATTAATCATTCGCAAATTGCAAAAGAAGCCCAGCCTGTGCCTTCAATGCTTAAAAAGAGTTTTATGCTGTGTTGGATCAGAAGCCGACAATTTGCTAACCATGGTCCCAATGAAATATAACCCTGCTCCTAAAGAGAGTCATTTATTATCAGGAGCACATTTCTTTTCTACCATAAAGCAGCACAGATTAACTGTGCTTTTAATAAGAGAAGGAGTGTTATTGAAAAATGTTAAGGAAGGTGGATGGCTTTTAGCTTGGATTCTTGGAAACCCATAACCAGGATTTACTGCCCTCCGATTTAATAAGGTATCAAGCCCCATTCTAAGGAGTCCATCGTTGCCCCGGTAACCACTGATACCACCTACTGGATGTGGTTGATCTGAGAAAGCAAACATCCACTCACTGGGCTTTCTTGCTTAATTGATCTCACCCATTACTGCTGGTTCTGTAGGCCCCTCCCCTCTAAGCCCACAGGACCAGACTCATCTTCACTTCCAGCTGCCTCGCTAAGAAGTAGTGTCTTCTGAGGTCAGGCCAGTTCAGCTCTGGGCTTCAAAAGGCATGGAATGCGACTTGTCAAGTTAAAAGTAAACGTTGCAGCCAAGTGCACAGCACATTTTCCTAAGTGGAAACACTGTGCTAGAGGTAGAACATTACTTAGCAGTGGGAGGGTAGTGCATTGTTAAGACGCTCATTTCTTTGCTGCTTGCCAGCCAGTCCGGGGACACTGCAGCAGCCCTCTTGGTGTAGGCTGCAGAGAGGAGAATGCGGCAATTGTGACTGTTAAGAACAGACAGTGGCTACATAATGGGGTCCTGAGGGAGCTCCTGTCTGTGATTTTCCTACATAAACAATATAATACAAGCCCCTGGGCTTGGCTTTCACACAAACATGATGTATAAATGCTTCCTACATGTGGATACAGCTTAATGTACTTCATTTTCAAAGCTATTGCTGCTGCAGCTTTTTCAAGGTGTTTTTATCCATTAACACAAGGGGTAACCAGAAGACTAATGAACAAAAACCCTCCTGTTCCATCTGCACTTGCAGCAGGAGTGGGGGCTAGGACCAACAAGGACCCCATTGGACAAGATCCCTGACCCGCCAGAGCTTGTATTCTAAACAATGTTGCTGGGGGAAATAAGTCATAAAATGGGGGGGCTAGGTTGGGGGGGAGATGAGGGAGGGCCAGTGATCTGGCTTCTGTTCTTCTCTGTGAGGCTGAAGAGCCAATATAATCTGCAGCGATGCATTTTGTCACTGCAGCTCAAGTGTGCAGGGCCTTCTGTTGTTCACGCCTCCACCTGGTCACTTCACACACTCCTGATGTCTTTGCTTAACAGCAGCCCCCAAATCTTTGGTTAGGACAGGTCTGGCAGTTCTGGTCCCTGACAGATGGTGTGCTACTCCCACTAAAGTTGTGCTCTCGTCTGTGAGTCCTGGCAGTTTTTCTTCTGCCCACCTAGCTTGCAACTGTTCCCACCCTTCAACTGCTCAGGTCTCCTACTCTAGGCCATGGCGAGTAGGAGCCCAGCCCAGTGAAGCTGATGTTAGACAAAATGGTGCGTGTGTGTGTGTGTGTGTGTGTGTGTGTGTGTGTGTGAATCCAGAAGTCCTTTAGAAAGCATGTCTCTTTCAAACAAACCCATTTTCACCTTCTCTTGTAAGTTACCCTTTGACCTTTTTGTTGTATGTCTGAAGTCTGTATCACCTGAAAGAAGAAAGCCTCTCTCTGATTCACAGTTTCATGTACAGTCCTCTCCTTCTGTTCTTTAATATATATGGAAATATTCATTTTATATAGAGTTTGCTCAATTTAGGATTTAAGAAAGAAAGAAAATCCCTCCCCGTATCAACATACTTCTTTAGGAGTACCCAAAATGCCAGTTGCCAAGTGACTGCTGTTTTCCTTCCCTTTACCACTTAGCTTGCCCTCTAATTCCATTTGTTTACCAGCTCTTTCTCCAATATCCATAGGTCTAAATACTAACTACATGGCCTCTCAGTTTCAGGGATCAGAGGTAGAGGAGAAGCGTAAAACAGGGGCCTTCTTTTCTCTGCAGAAGATCTATGATGCACTGAATAAATAACCTGAAATATTTGCCCTACAGCCCAAAATTCCATAGGTTCTGATGCTCCAAAACAGCCAAGCAGAGACAGACACAGAATTTTTTTCTTTCATAATCCCTTTTTTTCCTCTTTGGCAACCTTCTTCTCCCAGGATCTGTAGTGCCCCCACCACTGCCCCGGGCATGTACCCTAATCTGAAGGAATAGTTGAGTATGAGAATTTTGGCCTCTTAAAAAGACCCAGCCCAGAAATAGTTTTGATCAAATCACTCTATATAAGTATCCCTAGAGCCAAGAACACATAATTAGGAACATTTCTCCTGTTAAGAAAGAAAGATAGGCATGCAGAGAGACAAAAAGTAAAGAGCAATATAACTTCTTCCTCTCACAATAAGTAATCTCCCTACCTCTCAGGAGGAGTATCTAGTTTCTAGCTTAAACATCCTGCAATTTGGCAGAGAAGATAAGAGAAATACTTCCAAACCAAAAGAATGAAATTAAGTATAGAAGGAAAGAGAGGGAACAATTAACTTTACCCCAAAAAGGGGAATGTCATTAAGGCTAAAGGATATAGGAAGAGAAAGTCAATCAATCAATCTGCAAGCATTATTAAGCACCTATCATAGTACAGTCTTTCCAGTATCATTGGAAAGACAAATACTGAAGCGGAAGCTTAAATACTTTGATCACATAATGAGAAACATAAGACTCTTTGGAAAAGACTCTGATGCTGGAACAGATTGAAAGTTAAAGAAGAGGATGGCAGAGGATGAAATGGATAGATAGTGTCATGGAAGCAACGAACATGAGTTTGGACAGACTTCAGGAGACAGTGGAGGACAGAAGGGCTTGTTGTTCTATGGTTCATGGGGTCATGAAGAGTTGGGCAAGACTGAACAACAATATGTTAGTTACTGTGCCAAGTGATGGGTATATAAAGAAAGCAAAAGATTGTTTCTGCTAGGAAACTGGGGAAATAAATTTACAGCAAGATTCTCTGATAAAGGCCTCATTTCTCAAATATATAGGGGAATGAACCAAATTTATAAAACTAAGAACCATTCCCCAATTGGTAAATGATCAAAGGATGTAAACAGACAGTTTCCAGAAGAAGAAATCAAAGTTATCAACAGTCATATGAAAAAAAAATTTCCAAATCACTAATAACTAGAGATAACCAAATTTAAACTATTCTAAGGTACCACCTCACACCTATCAGATTGGCTAACATGGCAGAAAAGGAAAATGACAAATGCTAGAGAGGAAGTAGAAAAATAGATACACTAATGCACTGTTGGTGGAGTTGTGTACTGGTCCAACAATTCTGGAAAACAATTTGGAACTACTCCCCAAAAGCTATAAAACTGTACATACCCTTTGACCCAGCAACACCACTACTAGGTCTGTATTCCAAAGAGATCAAAGAAAAAGAAAAAGGACCTATGTACAAAAATAGTTATAGTAGCTCTTTTTGAGGTGGCAAAGGAATTGGAAACTGAGGGGATGCCCATCAGCTGGGGAATAGCTTAATAAATTGTGGTATATGATTGTGATAGAATACTATTGTGCTACAAGGAGGGTGGTTTCAGAAAAATCTGGGAAGACATATGAATTGATGCAAAGTAAAGTGAACAGAACCAGGAGAACATTGTACACAATAACTGGAATATTGCAACAATGATTAACTGTGAGACACTTAGCTACTCTGATCAATATAATGATTCAAGACAATTCCAAAAGGACTCATGATGAAAAATGTTATCTGCCTCCAAAGAGAGAGATGAACCTTGAGTGCAGAATGAAGTATACTGTTTTTCTTTTTCTTTTATTTATCCTGATTTTTTGTAACATAATTAATATAGAAATATGTTTTGCATGAATTCACATGTATAATAAGTATCATATTGCTTGCCTTCTCAATGAGTGGGGGAAGGGGCTGGATGGAGGGAAAGAACCTGGAACTTAAATTTTTTTAAATGCAAGCTAAACAAAAGATTATTTCTGCTTCCAAGGAGTTCAGAGTATAATGGAAGAGATAATGTGAAAAAAATAACTGAAAATATGAGATATATAATGGATAAGTTGGAGATAATCAAGAAGGAAGGTATAGCATTAAAGGGGAATAGGAAGAGCAGATAGAAAGTTAGAAGATAGAATTTTAGCTAGGATTTGAAGACAGCCAGGAAAGTCAAGGCACAGAGATGAGGAAGGAAAGCATTTCAAGTATGGGGAATAGTCAAATAATCTTAATGCAGCCCCTTCCCAACCTCTATCCATTCTCCACCATTCATTTGGTTGATTTTTGTCTCCTGGACATATCTAGGTAGATAAGGTCCCCAGGGAAACAATTAAGTAAGGAGAATATCCTTACTAGTGTTTGTCCAGTAGTTAGTTCCTTTCTCCCAGAAGGAGGTGCAGCCTGGGGTAGAATGAACCTGGATTAAATCCAGAGGGTTCCTTGTATTCTTAGGTAGAGATGCAAAATCTGTGACCTTCAAACTGTTATAGCCTTTGAGTGGCAGCTGATGTACCAGAGATCATACAGAGAGAAACTCAGCAGGATTGACGATTCCTGGTGGCTTTTTCTTGTTGAGAGTACTTGAAATAAAAATTATTTATAGGAGCTTGTTTAAAAATGTTGTAATATATGCTTAGATACATTTGGATCAAAGAGACATTGCATGCTTATCAAAATTGTAGATCACACAAAAGTGAGAAAGATGTGGAATGATGGAGAAATTTCAAAAATATTTCAACAGGTTAGAATGTCCGGCTGAATCTAAAATGGATTTTAATAGGGATCTATGTAAAGCCTTACTCTTGTGTGATAGAACAATAATCATTTATTAAATGTCTGCTATGGGCCAAGCACATAAGCCCTAGAGATGCAAATAAAAAAAAGGCAGTCCCTGCCCTCAGGAAGCTTATAATCCAAAGGGGAAAGACAATACACAAAAGGAATCTGAAAAGATGGGACAGGGAGGAATGCTAGAGCGTACCTCATGCAGGGGTATGATGGAGATGATGATAGATTCAAGACCTAGCAGAACAGCTAGGCAAATGAAGAGATGGATGAGATTTTGAGCCTTCTATAAAGGGAGGCTTTGGGAGGGATTTTTGTTCCAGACTCCAGCACTCCAATCAGAAAGGCAGAAGCCACTGAGGGTACTGATGAAGTGTGAGAAGCAATTTCTGTGATGATGAGTTTCCTGGTGATGATGAGTTTATCCTAAACTGGGCATGATGACGATGATGATGGAGTCAAAACCAAGTAGAGGATCTGTTTGCATTTGTATTAAAAAAAACCAAACTTCATAAAACATGGGAGGCTTATCTAGACAGTTGTTTGTGTGAAAAAGGACTGTGGGTTTCAGAGGCTTGTAAGAACAATTATATGATATTACAGTCAAAAGAACTAATACAATATTAAACTGTAAAGAGAGACAAAAAATTCCATTCTGGACGCCAAATGTTGAAAAAGACATTGAGAAAATGACAAATTTTGGAGGGGCTGTGGGAAGAAAGTTTCACTAGTGGACCACTGGTAGACCTGTGAATTGGTCCAGCCATTCTGGAAACCAATTAGAAACTATGCCACCAAAATTACTACGCTGTGCATTCCCTTTGACCTAGCCATGTCACTACTAGTCTTATATCCCAAAGAAATCAAAGAAAGAGAGAAAGGACTTTTATGTTAAAAAGTATTTACAGAAGGTTTTTTTTTTCATGGTAGCCAAAAAATGAGAAACCAAGGGAGTGTCCTATTTGAGAATGACTGAACAAATTGTGGTATGTGAATGTAATAGAACTCTTATCAATACAACGATAAGTCACAAATCAAAAAGAATGAAAACAAAACACATCACTGACTTCCAGCCAAAGAGATGATGGACTTAAAATGCAGAATTTTTTGACATGACCATCGTAGAAATGCTTTTTTTTTTTCAGAACTTGACTTGGGGCTATTTTTGAAAATTTGTTCTACTATGTGGGAGGGTGATAATGAGAGGGAGAGATTTATTATTTAAAAAAAATAAGGTAATTGATAAGCTGGAGAACATTCAAATGAGGGTAACCAAGATGGTGAAGAGTCTTCAATTCACATGTCCTGATTGTTGGTTTTATTATAATATTATTATAAGCTACTGGGGAGATTTAGTTGGGAGAAAAGAAGACATGATATCTATCTTCAACTAGTTGAAGGTTTGCAATGTCAAAAAGAAATTAGGTATTTTTTATGCTTCACCTTAAGGACAGAATTGGAAAGCAATAATTAAAAGTTACAAAGGCAAATTTAGTCTCGATGTGTGGAAAAAAATTAAAAATTTAGAGTTCTCCAAAAATGGGCTACCGAGTCAATGTTCCACATGTGGTACAATGGATCCCTCAGAGTCCAAGAATTCAGATAAGCAACCAATCCCTTTAGTGAAAATACCCAACAACCCTCAGATAAAAAAGTAATCCAAAAGGTATGAAAAAAGAACTAAAGAAAGAAAAAGTCACAGGCAAAAAAAAAAGGATGTTTCCTATGGTCTCCAGAGCTCCCAGCCAAACTCCTAAAACTGTTTTTATATCTTCCTTGCTGGAGGGCCTCTATCTAAGTCCCAAATAAATCCACTTGCAGGCAAAGTTAATTTGAACAACCCAAATCTTCTCCACAGTGTCTTATCTCATAGCAGCCCCAGTTGGGGTTATGTGAGTGTGGGAAATAGCTCAAGAGTCTCCAGTTCCACTAGTGTCCTGGCCTATAAGTGGAATGGGATACCTTAGAAGTGGCCTAGGAATTCAGGTTCTCTCAAATTATAGGTTTTTGAGCAAAGACTGCACGACACCTACCTGGTTCACTCTTAATCTATGATGCTATGTTGTAGAAAGGCTTCTTATTCAGATGTGTGCCAAACTAGATGACCCCTGAGATCTCATCTACCTCTAAAATGTATAGATTTTATATAGCATATCAATACATCACATGTCTTTTGTTGGTGGTGTTACGCAGCCTTTAGTGCTTGGCAACCTTGAAGGACAAATGATTATATGAACAGCAGAGGAGCAGGTCTAATTTTCAGTAAGAATTATAATGAGGAAAACGAATGAGGCTACCCAAAAAAAGGTGAAAGACAGATAATCGATTCTAGAGATAGGAACAGCTATTTAGTTGCATCCCCATTGAACCAAGAAAATACTACTAGCTGTTCAGCCTTACTGAAAGGGCTTTAGCAGGCATGGTTTCCAATTTCCCAGGGTATATGAGGAGGAGTGGGTGAGGACAGCAAGAGAGCCTTGGAGAAGTAAAATCAAAGAAGTCCCTCTTCCTCTAAAGAAGTAGTCTCCAATTAGGAGCAGGAGCCAGTGAGTGATCCCCATGGGGCAGTGGCTTCACCTTAAAGAGTATTTGATCAGCCAATTAGAGGCTAGGAAGATGGGTTACATTATCACCCTCAACCACCATGGCCAACACATCCATATTACAATCCCCCTTCAATACTCCTCTACACTGCCCCTTCTCATCAATGTTTTCCTATATGGTTACCCAGTTGGCCGAGTAGGGAAGTTTTGACTCAGGCATTCACACAGCCTCAAAGGCAAAATTCTCTGTCCTCTCCTCTCCTACCTAGAATTTTCACCTTTTTCTTCTTCCCACTCCCATCTTCACAGCTACTGTAGGTGTCCCTTAGAACATAGGCCTGAATTCCACCAGGCCCCAGACATATACTTTCATTTCTGTTGGGAAAAGAATAGTAGAGGATGAGCAGGCATGAATGAGTTGGGATTATATTCCCTTTCCCCCAAACCCACTATTCTTTTCAAACTTCCCTAATTCCATCAAGGATATCACCATCTGCCCAGTCTTCCAGGTTCTCAACTTCCTTTTATTCTTGACTCCCCTGTCAGCTGAAACTTCTTTCTTCAAAATTACCAGTGATCTCTTAATTGATAAACCTGATGGCCTTTTCTCAATCTTCTCCCATCCTTCTTCAATTCCCAGCATCTAAAAAAACTGCTTTGTTTGAAGAACAATTCTTCAAACAAACAGCATTTGACACTGTTGACTACCCTTCCTCTTGGATATTTATTCTCTCACCTCTCTAGATTGTCCTGAAACTGACCTCTCTTGGTCCTCTGACCTGTTTGACCACTCCTTCTTAGTATTTTATGTTGTATAATCATCCATATCACACTCTCTTTGAGCATACTCCAAGACTGTTCAAAACCCATTTCTCTTCTCTCTCTACATTCTCTCACTTGGATGATTTCGTCAGTCCCTGTCTGTTTAATTATAATCTCAATACAGATGACTCCAATATCAACATACCCATCCCTGTTCTCTCTCCTACACTTCATTTCCTAATCACTAACTGCCTATTGGACATGTCAAATTTGATGTGCCATAGGCACCTCAAACTCAACATGTCCAAAACAGAACTCATTACCTTTCCTCCCAAACCCTTTTTGAACTTTCATGATTTTTGTTAAAATCAACCAGATTTGCAACCCTACCTGAATTCTTGACTCTCACTCTCCTTCACCACATATAACCAATTAGTTGCCAAATCCTGTCATTTCTATCCTTACAACATATCTGACATCCTTCCTTTTCTCTCTACTCTCATGGTTACCACCTCATTTTATGCCCTTGTTATTTCTCTCTTGGACAATTGCAATAACCTCCTAGTGACTTCCTTGCTTCAAGTATCTCTCTTCTTCAGTCCACACAGTTCCCAAAATTGTTTGCGTAAAGCACAGGTCTGCACACCACTCCTTTAATCAACAAACTCCACTGGCTCCCTGTGGATTCTAGGATCAAATACTTTTTCATTTTTCTCTCATCTTTTTATATTTCTATTTTTGTATAAGTTTTATAACATGATAATTAGCATATTAATATATGTATATATAATTTATTTTACAAGTAAATATCATGGAGGTACATACTAAAAAAAATACTTTACCAATAGAGGTGTATAATCCAAAATTTGGAGATTCCTGTTCCAAAATAGGGTTTCTTAACTCAGGGTCCCCAGAACCCCAAAGAAATTTGTGGATGGATTTCAGGGGATTTATGAATTTGGAAAAATTGCATCTTTATTTTATCAACTCCTAAATGGAATTTAGCATTTCCTTTAATTATTTAAAACATTCTGAGAAAGGGTCTATTCACCAGACTGCCAAAGGAATCCATGACACAAAGATATAGGTTAGAACCTCTGCTTTAAACTGAGGATTGTGCTTCTGGTTTTGTCTGGCCTCTTCTTCCAATGGGTTTTACTACTTCAGATTCTTGGCTTACCAGTTTAAACATGGCAAAACCAACCTCTGCTTACTCATTCTGTGATTTTTTTTACCCTCTCTCACTTTATGGCCCATGCTATAAGCAGACAGAAAGATATAAAGAATACAGGTACCTTCCTCCAATTCCATCTTGCTTATGTTCTATTAAACTCATAATAGTAGACAGCCATGCAGTAGAAAAGAAGAGTGCCAATGGAAGTTCAGACATGGAAGGAGATAAGCCTTCTTATTGCTGGCTCCAGGGAATAATAAAAGACAGGAAAAACATGGAGAAAGAGGAGGAATGGTTTACAATACCTCACTAGTCTCCTGTGAGATGTTTAAGGGAGTCAGATTTAATTAATTGAAACTTCTCCCAAAATAGACCATTGATTTCATCCTTTAAGTTCACATGTTCACCAGAAGCTCCTGGATTTCCTGGAGGTCGTATGAAGAATCAAAGGTATTCTAATAATAATTTCCAGGGACTCTTGCTTCTGCTAATTGGCACTTAAAGGATACTTGGTACATTTGGTTCCAGAGAAAACAGACAATTGAACATACTTCCTTTCTCTTAGTGACAAGGTAGGGGTTTACAGGTGTGAAAAGCTAAGTTTGCTGTTCAATGTGCTCACCATGCTGACTGCTTTTACTTAGCTGTTGGTTATTGCTGTTGTTACAAAGGGATGATTTCAGCAGGGGTGGTAGTGGAGGGAATAACTGCAGTGTGAAAAAATAAAAGGCATCAAAAAATCTAAAATAAAATAAAATTGACCTTATGTTAAGACTTTAGACCCTATGGGCAAATCCAGCTAAAGGTGGAAGTAATCCAGAATGTACACTGAGAAACTATCTCACTGTGCTAAAAGCACAGTGGGAAAGGTTAGAAATATAACTAGAACCACAGGCATAAGCTTACTCAGCTTTTCTTCAATCTATGCCTTCTAACTGTTACCTGAAGTATTGAAGAATTGCTCCTACTTTTCCTTTCCTCCATCCTCAGCATTTTTAATTTGGCAGACACTTCCTAGTCTGACCCAATACCCTTACTTTGAATACCATTCAATACTCAGTAAGTACCTCCTATATGCAAGATACTAAGGCAACAGAGGCACATAGAGCCCCTTTCCTGAAGGAGTCTTTATTCTTTTTTTTTACATAGTAAAATGTATTTTATTTTATTTTTTTAATTAATTTATTTTGATTTATCAACAATCACTTTCATATGCTTTTGAGTTTTAAATTTTTCTCCCCCTTCCTCCCCACCACCCTCCCCAAGATGGCACATAATCTGATATATGCTACGTATATACATTCTTATTAAACATATTTTCAGATTAATGATGTTGTAAGTAAAAATTAGAACTAATAGGAAGAACCACCAGAAAGAGGAAACAAAACTCAACAGAAGAGAAAAAAAATAGCAAATAGTATGCTTTGATCTGCATTCAAATTCCATAGTTCTTTCTTTGGAGGTGGATAGCATTTTCCATCACGAGGCCTTTGGAGATGTCTTAGATCCTTGTATTGCTGGGAAGGGTTAAGTTTATCAATATTAGTCATCGCACAATGTGGCTGTTACTGTGTACAATGTTCTCTTGGTTCTGCTCACTTCACTCAGCATCAGATCATACAAGACTTTCCAGGTTTTTCTGAAGTCAGCCTGTTCATCATTTCTTATAGCACAATAGTATTCTATTACATTCATATACCACAACTTGCTCAGCCATTTCCCAGTTGATGGGCATCTTCTAAATTTCCAATTCTTTGCCACCACAAAAAGAGCTGCTATGAATATTTTTGTACATGTGGGTCTTTTTCCCATTTGTATGATCTCTTTGGGATATAGCCCTAGAAGTGCTATTGCTGGGTCAAAGGGTATGCACATTTTTATAGCCCTTTGGGCATAGTTCCAGATTGCTCTCCAAAATGGTTGGATCATTTCACAACTCCACCAACAATGCATTAGTGTTCCAATTTTCCCACATCTTCCCCAACATTTATCATTTTCCTGTTTTGTCATGTTGGACAGTCTGATAGGTGTGATGTGGTACCTCCACCTCAGAGCTGTTTTGATATGCATTTCTCTAATCAATAGTGATTTAGAGTATTTTTTATATAACTATAGATGTCTTTAATTTCTTCATCTGAGCATTGTCTGTTCATATCCTTTGACCATTTATCAATTGAGGAATGACTTGTATTCTTATAAATTTGACTTAATTCTCTATATATTTTAGAAATGAGGCCCTTATAAGAGAGACTGGTTGTAAAAATTCTTTCCCAATTTTCTACCTTCCTTCTAATCTTAGCTGCATTGGCTTTGCTTGTGCAAAAACTTTTCAATTTAATGTAATCAAAGTTATCTATTTTGCTTTTCGTAATGTTCTCTATCTCCTGTTTGGTCATGAATTCTTTTGTTCTCCATAGATCTGATATGTAAACTATTCCTTGCTCTCCCAGTTTGCTTATAGTATCAACCTTTATATCTAAATCATGAACCCATTTTGACTTAATTTTGGTATATGGTGTGAGATTTTTGTCTATGCCTAGTTTCTGCCATACTCTTTTCCGGTTTTCCAAGCAGTTTTTTCCAAAGAGTGGGTTCTTATCCCAGAACCTGGGGTTTTTGGGTTTATCAAATAAAAGATTACTATAGTCATTGACCATTGTGTCTTGCATATTTAACCTATTCCAGTGATCCACCACTCTATTTCTTAGCCAGTACCAAGCAGTTTTGATGATTGCTGCTTTATAATACAATTTAAGGTCTGGAATGGCTAGGCTACTTTCCCCTGCATTTCTTTTCATTAGTTCCCTTGATAGTCTGGACCTTTTGTTCTTCCAAATGAATGTTGTTATTATTTTTTCTAACTCTATAAAATTATTTTTGTTAGTTTGATTGGTATGACACTGAATAAGTAAATTAGCTTAGGTAAAATTGTCGTTTTTATTATATTAGGCCGGCCTACCCATGAGCAACTGATGTTTTTCCAATTATTTAGATCTGACTTTATTTGTGTGAAAAGTGTTTTGTAATTGTGTTCATATAGTTCCTGGGTCACAGTCTTTATTCTGTTGGGAGTATGAGGAACGGAAGGGAAAAGAAAGGAAGGAGAGGGAGGGGGAGAGGAGGGAGGGGAGGAGAGGGAGGGCATGTGGATACAATGCTTTCACAGATAAATAAAATATAAGGGAAGGAATAAAATGTTTAAGGAAGAAATATAACTAAGTTCTATAGGAAAATTTGAGAAGTTAAAAATGGAAACATGTATGGCCTATATTGTCTAACCTATAACTCCTTGAAGATAAGCTTCATGAAAGCTACCCCAGCTTTTATGCTACCACACTTTCTGTCATAAATTCAAAAGCATTATTTGTGGAACCTAAATGTACTTCATTCATCCAGCCCGCCAAATATTCCAACAGTTTCAAGCAAAAGGCATTTAAGTGTAATATTGAAGACCCTCACATGTAACATTGTATGGGGAGACATCCACGTGTAAGAAACACACAGGGATGTGATTAGAACCCACTTACATCATTTGGGGGTTGTTTCCCCTTAAAGGGTGATGCAATGGTAAGTAGCGTTAGGGTTAGGAGAAACAGGGTTGGATGCCTAAGCTCTTACTATCGTCCTCATTTCTCCTATCTACAAGAAATTTAAGGAAAATTTTTCTTACTGTCTCTAACTTCAATCATTTACTAGCTGTGTGACCCTGGGCAAGTAATTTAACTTCTGTTTTACCTCAGTTTCCTCAACTGTAAAATGGAGATAATAAAAGTATCTACAACACAGGGTTGTTGTGAGGATCAAAAGAGATGATATTTGTAAAATACTTAGCACAATACTGACACATAGTCGGCATTACATAAATGCTTATTCCATTTTCTTCCTTCTTACATCAAAAGATTTAGTGAGTTGGGTCTCCATGAGTTGGACAGACCCTACTTCATTTCCTGTTTGGCTTTTGCCTCAAGGGTTTCTCTTCTCCCTACTAGGTTTAGTAGTACATACATATCTATGTTGTTATTCTCTCTGTTTATAGGCTCATGTGTTTACAGAGTATGTGAGCTTTTTTAGGGCTACAGTTTCCAAATACTGCTTTCCCAAACAGTGCTGCCATGGAGATGAGGGACTCAATCAGGCAATCTTCTCTACTTTGCCACTTGGTGATCTGTCTAGAACTTGTATTTCTGGGACTGTTTTTGGAGGCTTCTAGGAGGGAGAATCTAGAAGCCAGAAGAAGAAGCAGTCTAATGGGGTTTCATTTTCAGTACTTTCACATGGAATCATCATCTCCTTTTTCTCTTCTCATACCTCAGCTTCTATGAAGCAGGGGTATGTCCTTCATACCTGCACAGTCATCCAAATCTGTGTCCAAATTTATGCACACAAGACATTAATCACACTAAACAAGGATTTTGCAGCCAAAATAATTTTTTTATGTTAATGGTAAACAAAATTATAGCAATAAAAGAGCCATGAACAATGGGGCAAGTGGCTCATTTGGACAGGAAGAAGTCAGGCCAGCTATTAAGTCAGAATCAGGTTCTCCTCTTGAGCTCAGCCCTCTCCCAAAGGGAAAAAGAAATCATCTACCAGCTTAAAAGAAAAAAGAGCTTTGAAATAATCCCTCTTTAATGGGCCAATGAAAGAAAATTCAGTTTCCTCTGCCCACTCCACAATTCTACCATGTACACTTTATCAGCTCTCAGCTGAGGAGGGAAGGGAAGGTCAATTTTTGTTTTCTAATTCCCCATGTCTACAACAGACAGATCATGGTAGAAAGGGCAAGAGAGGCAGGATAATGCTAAATCCCACCAGACTTCTGCTTGTTCTGGCTTCTAGATTCTCTCTCCCAGAAGCTTCAAAAACAGTCCCAGAAATACAAGTTCTAGACACATCACCAAGTGGTGAACTATAGAAGTGTCTGATTGAGTCCCTCATCTGCATGGTAGCACTATTTGGGAAAGGAGCCCACAAAACCAAAGCTACGTAAATTTATAGCATGGCAAAATAAAGATTGTGAAGTTCATCCATACATATAGGGGTGTACTCTCCCACAAATTACTACTTTACCAGTAGGAAAGGAAATATTCATGTTGGGAAGTGGAGGTGGGGAAGAGTATTTGCATAGTGAACATTCATGAGAAAGAACATTCTCGTAAGAAAGATGCATAGCCATGATGACATGCTCCTGGGTTTGCATCTCATCTAGAACTCCCCCGGATCTCTGATGCTGCTACTTGTTGCACTCTTTGCAACATGCTTGCCCCCCACTTGCCCCTAGGATAAACAGATGACCTAAAATCTCATCACCAGGAAGAACGGCTGAAGTTCGGATACTCAAGACCTCAATTCACCACCAGTTGCGTCTCCCTCTGATTGGAGGGCTAGATGGCAAAGCACTGAATTCCTCCCAGCCTTCCTTTATAGAAGGCTTGCCAACCTTCTTAGTAACTTCATTTTCTATCAGCATCTCTGTTTGGCTTTGACACCATGCAACAACATCAGGTACCCCCTGGTGGCCCTCCCACTCTCTGCTTTTCAGCTGTCTTTGCTTAGCACAGTGCCTGGCATAGAATAGGCACTTAATGAATGTTTATTGAATTGAATTGAATTTTCCACTGTACTGAAAGCTGCTGGTGTCTTCTGATGGACTGTTTCTTCTGCTATACTGTCTTTTGCAGGTCTCATTGATGCTGCTATCTAATACTTTCACTCTGAATACGTAGTGATTGACATTCATTCTACCATGCTGCTCTCAACTACATCCACTGATTCCCTGATGAACTACAGCTACCATGTCATCTCTTTCCCATAAAAGAGACTTCTCAACATTTTGGGGACATAGCCTCAGAGCCTAGTCGTACCCAGCAAGTCAGGAAAATTCCTAGATTTTGGTTGTCTCTCTTTTGAATTCTTTTGCTTCTGATTTAGCTGTAACTTTTTGAACTAAGTCTATTATTCATTATTTACCAGCTCTTCACTTTCAGATTTTTTTGGACTTCTTCACTGGGGCTTCTGTAACCTCCTCATTGAGAAATCTCATCATGCTGAAAGATCCAATCAACCTTAGTACCCACACCTCATCAGTACCCTCTGCCTTCTGAGGTGAAGGCAGAGCCTGGAACTCATGAACTCCAAAATCTCCATTTAAGTAGGGGACCCAGGAAAACCATGTCTTCATTTCTCCAAGTCTCTGTACTATTATATTTTTCAAAAACTTCTCCATTATGTCCCTTTTCAGCATCCTTTTATGTGTTGTCTTCCCCTACTAGATTGCATTAGATTGTAAACTCCTTGAGAGCAAGGACTATGCTTTTTTTCTGTATATATCCTCTGCACTTAGTACAGTACCTGGCCCATAGTAATAACAATAGCTAACATTTATAAAGCACTTACTATGGGCCAGGCAGTGTTCCAAGGACCCTCCAATTATTGTCTCATTGGATCTGCATAACAACTCTGTAAGGTAAGTGCTATTATTATCTCCATTTTACAGTTGAGGAAACTGAGGCAAAACAGAGGTTAAGTTACTTGCCCAGAATCACACAGCTAATAAGTGTCTGAGGCACATTTGAACTCAGGTCTTCCTGACTCCAAGCGCAGTGCTTCATCTGCTGCACCAACTAGCTGCTGTAGGGGCATAGTAAATGATTGCCTGAATATTCATCTTGGGATGATTACATTCCTTTCCATTCCTACCATATTCTTGTTCACTAGCCTCTGTCTATTCAAACCATTCCAGAAACCACACTGAAAGTGTAGATGGAGTGGACACTATCTCTCTTGCCTCTCTTTAGTTGAAGGAGTAATGGGAAAATAGCTATGCCAGGTCACTGTTGGTAGAGCTATGAATTGATCTGCTTTAAACAACAATTTGGAATTATATAAGGAAAATTACAACATTGTTCATACCTTTTGATTCTATGATCCCTTTACTATATCTACAATAAAGTTAATAATAGCAAGAATAGACTCATTTGTACAAAATATTCATGGCAGCCCTATTTGAAAGAGAGAAAAAAATAAAAGCAAACCACGTGCCCAATTGTTGGGAGATGATTGAACAATGAGTGTTACATAAATATAATAGAATATTTCTGATTCATAAGGAAAGACAGAGGTGAAGGAATTAAAAGAAACATGAGAAGACTTGTATGAAGTGATGCGGAGAGGAGAAAACAGCCAATGGAGCAACACATTCAATAACCAGAGTGATACAAATGAATAGAAAACAGACAAAACCTCAGGTCACACGCAGTGGACAATATTGGCACTGTCTTATTAAAGGGAAAGGCACATGCCCTTCCTTCTTTTTAAGAAATGATAAACTACAAAAATGTTACAAGTTAATCAGTCACAATCACTTTTCAGTGTTGTTTGGCTTAATGGTTTGGAGGAAATGAGTTTTATGGGTGGCTTGTCTGTGAGTCTGGTTCTGTCTGCTCTCTCAAAACAAAAATTTATCATTAAAAAATGAAACTTGAGGAGAGAAATTTGAAAATGGGAGGGCTCCACAGAGAAGTTGGCTCCTGAACTGGGCCCTGAAAGAAGAAAAGATTTCCAAGAGGGAGAAATGATGAGAGAGTGCAATCCAGGTATGGGGTTAGTTTGTGCAGATGTGTCTGGCCCCTACTGGCTCTGCTTATGAGTTAGGTGAAAGGAAAATTGCCTGGCATAATGTCAGAGTTAAGGTAAGTCATGGGGAACTCCAACAAGGCTGCTCTAGGTAGCAGCAAAACCTATCAAGACAGAAATCTGGCAAAGGAAGTAGGTTTATTCAGCATGTATTCACAACCACACAGCTCAGGCAGCAGAAGGAACACCACCACCAAGGTGTATCACATTCAGGTAGAAATGGTGCCGAAGAGTAGACCCTACAGGGGAATGTATGTAGGACTAAAACAAAGTCCAAGCGATCTCTTCTTTCCTTGGTCAAGGGGGTTAGGTACAACCAGGGCCTTGCAGAAGTGGATGGGATACTGTTTGTTGATGACAATTAGGTGGGGTTTGGGTCCTGACATGCTAATTAGGGAACCCTAAGGTAGAAGGAAAGGATCCTGATAGTGAAGGGACTAAGTTACTACCACTTTCATCCAGGTTGCTCCAAAATAGGTGAGACAAAGGTTGCTATAAAATGCATGAAGGTGGGAGATGAAATGTAGCTTCTGGAAAACAGCTAGATGGTTCAGTGGAAAGCCTGGAATCCTGAAGACACTTTCTGAGTTCAAATTTGACCACACACTTACTAGCTGTGTGACCTTGGGCAAGTCACTTAACCCTTTCTGCCTCAGTTTCCTCATCTATAAAATGAGCTGGAGAAGGAAATGGCAAACCACTCCAATGTCTTTGCCAAGAAAACCCCAAATAGATTCATGAAGAGTCAGACATGACTGAAACAACTGAACAACAATAACAACAATCCTGGGAACAGCTCTTAATTCAGTTTAAATAGAATTTAGATTACATGAAAAGAAGTAATATGAAATAAGACTGGAAAGGTAAGTTGGAAAACACTGTGGAAGACCTCAAATGTCAACCTAAAGAATTTACCTTTGCTTCAAGAGGTAAAATGGAGCCATTGAAGGCTTTGGGCAAGAGAGTGGCCTGTGTCTTAAGAATTATACATGGGGTAGAGGGGTGGGGGAGACAGTGAAATAAAGGAACACATGCAAAAAAAAAAGTATAATCCATCAGTACTAGTCAATACAGTAACCTATCTTGACTTTGCCAGAAAACTAGTAGCAAAACATATTTCTCTCCTCTCTAAGAGAATTGATAGACAATAAGTAGGACAATGAAGCATAAACTGTAAGGCATGACCAATGTGTTCGTATGATTTGTTAAATTGTACTCTTTTGTTACAAGAGATGGTCCTATTGGTGAGGGAGAGGGTGACTGAAAAGTGACAGCCATGAGGAGAAATCAATAAAATATATATTTTAAAAATACATATAAGGTATCCACCTAAGTGGTGTAATGTCAGCAGTGTTGAGAAGTCTCCACTGATCTAAACAATACCTCATCCATCTGCTGGTTGATGGATGAAATTGCATTTTAAAACTTTATTCCTTTAGCATCAATCAAATCAGTATTTATTTGATTACCTGCTGTGTGCAAAGGTACTTCCATGAAGGCTTTGATTGCTGTTGTAATACAAATATCTTCTGGAGGGGATAACACATTAAACATTATCCATAATTTAAAATAATAATAGATTACTTTTAAATAATACTCTCCAGTTTGCAAAGCATATGGTATTATGGTTAGTGCAAGTATTATCATCCCCATTTTACTGTTAAGGAAAATTAAGCTCAAAGAATTGACATTATCTTGCCATGCTAGATCCAGGACTCAAACTCAGACCCTTTAAAAGAAGAAAAAAACTTTATTGATGCCATTTATTTTTACATCATAGGAATTACTGGATATATTTTGCATTCTTGACTCTTACACAGAGAATCTTCCCTTATAACAAAGAAAAACATTGAAGCAAACTCAACACGTGGCGCCACCTCTAACAGTGTATGCAACATTTTATACCCATCAATCCTATCCCTCTCAGAGGAGAGGAGCGAGGTACATTTCCTCATCTCTTCTCCAGGACCAGGATTAAACCCAGGTCCTCAGACTCTAAGTCTAATATTCTTTCCACTATACAGAAGTGGAAGGGAAGTTAGAAATCCTCTAGTCTAACCCCTTCATTTAATTTTTTTCTCAATTTTAATTGACTTTTACGTCTGTCATGTTCCCTTACCCCATGCAACAGTAAAAAAAAAAAGTTAGCAAAAGCAACCAATAGAGCAATAAAACAAACCTAAAGTACATTTGGCACACATCATCTCTCTTCTCTCTACTAAGAAGAGTTGTCTGTTTTCTGGAATCAAGATTATTCATTGCAGCTCATTTGAGTTCACCTAACTTTCAGCATTGTTTTCATTCACAATATTTTAGTAATTCTGTAGATTGTTCTTCTGGTTCTACTTTTTTGCTCTGCATCATTTCATATAAGTCTTCCTACATTTCTTTGAATTTCTCATGTTTGCCATTTATTATGAAACAATAATATTCCTTTTTTTCATCTCCTTAGCCATTCCCCAATCAATGGGCACTCATTTTGTTTATAATTTTGTACTACCAGAGTATTTTGTTATGTATAGAATTTTTCTGTCATTGACCTTCTTCCAATCCTCTCATTTCACAAAGGAGAAAACTGAGAACAAAGAATAAAAAAAAGATGTGAAATAATTTTCCCAAGATCTTGTGACTAGTGTTAACACAAGAACTAGAAGTCAGATCTTTTAATTCCCAATTTAGTGTTCTTTCTCCTGCTCCATGAACAGTTTCAGATCCATTTTTGAAAACAGAGTTTGATAGGATAAAAGAGAGAAGGAAGATACTGGTTGCCTGGTGGAGGATGGTGCCACTGGAGGGGAGAACTGGCCAGAGCCTTAAAATAGAAGATACAAAACACAAATTTGACTGACTTCACAGTCTAGCCCAGGAGTGGGGAACCTGCAGCCTCAAGGCCACATGTGGCCTTCTAGGTCATTGGGTGAAAATTTTTGACTGAGTCCAAGTTTTACAGAACAAATCCTTTTAATAAGGGGATTTGTTCTGTGAAGTTTGGATTCAGTCAGAGGGCTGCCTTGAGGACCTAGATGGCAACATGTGTCCCTGAGGCTTCAAGTCCCCAACTCCTGGCCTAGCCTAAGACCAACCCCACCCACTGCAAACACAGATCCCATCTCTGTGAGTGGCAGCTACTTTGAATTCAAAGTTCAGAAATAGAGGGGGAAAGCAGCTTCTGGAGAAATTTGGGAAAACAATAAAAATATATCTACATATATGTATATTTACTAACAAGGGACTAATTATCTTTGGTGATGACAAAGCAGATAATTTGTAAATCTCAGGTGATGTTCTCAACAATCATAGACAGTAGAGATTTTTTTTTGGAGGTGATCTTAGAGATCATAAATAGAAGAATAAAATGAGTAACATTTATCCTAAGACTGGGTTTGAAATTTCCAACCTTTGGGACAAATGTGGTGCTTGGGTTAATTGTATCTACCCATGGGGCAAGTAACAAAAGGATCTTATTTATGCCTATAATTGTGAAAATGCAACATGACTTCAAATATCTCTAGTGGAAATATTCTGAAAGGCCACAAGATGGGGATGTTACTTAATGAAATTATATATATCTATATATATCTATATATATACATATATAAACTTATTAAACATATAAAAACATATATATACACATACATATTTATAGTAAAATTAGGTACTCCTGTTCATTTCTTCATTGAAAATGAAGAAAAGAGAGAATCTTAAGAATTTAAATACATTTTATGTTCTTGGGTTTTTAAAATCTATGACTATATTTTCTATTTATTTGATTTTAGATTTTTTATCAGTCATTTCCAAATACTTACTCCACCAAAATGACCTCTCCCTCATGACAAAGAAAAATGATTAAACAAAACAACATAGTGAATGGACTTGACAGCATATGTGATATATTGCTCACCTGACAGTTATATTTTTTTTAAACTTGCTATTAGTAAATCAGATCTATATTTACCTATCAGGGCATTTGCAAACATTGAGGTTTCCCTTCTGTAGCTCTACTTTACTCCTTGTCTTCTCTTCTATCCATCTACTCTTATTATTTCTATGAACTAGCTAAAACACAGAACTGAAGCATTTTAAAAATTATTTATTCCTTAGAGTTTTATGTTCATTGTTCTCAATTTTTAAAATGCATATAGGAATACGCATATACAAACACACACAACCTAATGATGAATTAAATTGCATTGTACTTATAAGGCTCCTATTTTTTTTTGTCTGTGGATCAGGTGCCCATAACAGAAAAGAAAAAAAACCCCACCATTCTCCACTTCCCTAAAAGCCTTCAATTTGTGGTTTTATCCACTCTTGATTATCCACAATGAAATGAGAAACCCTTATAGTTTCAATAATCCAAAAAAGCAAATAACTCAAATTACATTTGGCTTAGGTTAATATAAAAGTTTGTTTGCATCCCCTGATTGCATACCAGTGAGACAGTGAAAGAGATGGGGACAAAGGGGCGGCAGTGTATGTCTGGACCTGGATTATCACTTCACCACATACAAAGTGAAAAGCAGATAATCTGCAAATGGATACTCAAATTTGCTGTCATTCTAAATCCCCTCCCACCCCCAGCCCACACTGTGGGGGTGGGGGGAAGGAGGGTAAAATGCCGAACATGAGAACCACTTGTGAATTACAGAGCTGTCACGTGCCTACCCACACCTGTCATGAGATAGTATAGTCCTCATTGCACTCACTCCAACTAGGAGTGTCCTGTTGAGAAATGGAATATCTAAAAATAGACCTTCAGAAAGAGCTTTGACCTTGACTTGAAAGTCAGCATGATGCCAATTCTTGCTAAGACAAGAGAAGTCTCATCCATGAAGATTACATCCTTAAAAGCCCTGTTTCATCTGCATGCATTCTCTAACTCAGATCAACCACACTCAGAAAATGAGCATCCTGGCTACTCCTCAACTGGAAAAATCATTATGATTTGGCTCTGTTTACCGTGGACTTGAGAGATCTGCATAAGATTCATTTCTGAATTCCCTCCTACAAATGTTAAAGGTGACAAAGTGAACTATTAATAGTGACATTCAAAAACAAAGTTGTAATTGCTACATGTACTCGATACCTAATGGAAATTTTTTTTTTAAGTTTTATAATTCAAAAGTAAGGACAGTGTTGCATTTTTATTCCATGTGCAAATCTCACTTAGTCTTCTGTTTTTGGCTTTTAAAATTCCTTACAAGCTGGCCCCTTCCTACATTTTCAGTCTTCTTATTGTCACATATTCAATGCTCAGCTACACCGGTCTTCTGGCTGTTCTTTGCACTCGACACCCCCTCTCCTGTCTTTGTGCCTAACTGTCTCAATCAAGGGAATTTTGCTTTCCTTCATTACGTCTTCCTCATGACTTCCCTGTCCTCCTTCAAAGCTTAGCTCAAATCCCACTTTCTATAGGAGGCCTTTCCCTAGGGTCCCTCCCTCCCCACTTCAGATGCCTTCCATCTGAAATTACTTTCCCTTCATATTTACATAGTTGTTGACATTATCTCTTCCATTGGAATGTGAGCTTTTTGAGGGCAGGGACTGTGTTTTTGCTTTTCTTTGTATCTTCAGCACTTAGCAGAGTAACTGACACAGTGTGAGGGTTTAATACCGGTTTGTTGACTGACCGAAATAAGACTGCCACCTCTATATTTTTAGAAGAGGCCAAGAAAATAAGGGGAAAGATTGGGAGAATGATTGTTATCATTTAGTCCTGTATTTAAAGCTACAAAACTATAGATATTCCACAAACTCAAGATTACAGCATTCAGGGATTTTAATATCACACAAATTTTAAAGTACAATATTCATAGTGCTGGCTAGGTGGTGCAGTGGATAGAGCAATGGGCTTGGAATCAGGAAGATTTGTGAACCCCAAGTGGGTTCACAAAGAGTTAAACACGACTGAACCGTACAGTAAATTATGATATTCCAATTTTAATAAGTAAGTCTTAAACAGTTGAAGAGAGGTGATAAAGGAAAAAAAAACCTTGGTATATTGCAGTTAAAATTGCAAGGAAACATTGCCATTAATTAGATAATAAATGTTCTTTTATGGAAATGTTTTATCAACCTTCAGAGTAATCCCAAGAAGACTTCAATTAGCTATAAGAAATTTGTTTTAAAAATAGTTAGTCAATAGCAATTTATACCCACAAATGGAATAGGGAGCAAGTTGTTTAGAGTAGGCCGAAATCTCCAACTGTCAATTTGTTACAGGATATGAAAAGGCAGTTTTTGGAGGAAGAAACCAAAGCTATCAATAATCACATGAAAAAATGCTCTAAATCAGTAGTGATTGCAGAAATGCAAATTAAAATAACTTTGAGGTATCACTTCATACCCATCAGATTGGCTAAGATTACAAAAAAAAAAAAAGGAAAATAACAAATGCTGGTGGGGATGTCAGGAAACTGGTACTTTGATGCACTGTTGGGGCTCTGAACTAGTCCAACCACTCTGGAAAGCAATTTGGAACTATGTCCAAAAAGCTATTAAGTTGTGCATGCCCTTTGTCCAGTGATATTGATACTAGGTCTATACCACAAAGAGATCAAAGAAAGAGAAAAAGGAGCCCTAGGTACAAATATATTTATAATAGCTCTTTTTGTATGGTAAAGAATTGGAAACTGAGGGGATGTCTGTCACTTGGGGAATGGCTGAACAAGTTAAGGCATATAAATGTGATGGAATGCTGTAAGAAATAAGTAAAGGGATAGTTTCAGAAAAACCTGGGAAAACTTGTATAAACTGATGCAAAGTGAAGTAAGCAAAACCAGGAGAACAATTTAAACAGTAATAGCAATATATTTAAAGATATTCAACTTTGAAAGACTTAATAACTCTGATTAACACAATGACCAACCGCAAATGCAAAGGGCTCATGATAAAACATGCAATCCACCTCCAGATAGAAAACTGATGGACTTACAGATCAAAGCATATTTTCTTCTCTTTCATTTTCTTTGCATTTTTGGATATGGTTAATTAAGGATTTTTTTTTTGCACAAATACATATTTGTAAGGGGTTCTATTTGTCTTTTCAGTGAATGGGGAGGAGAAGGGATAGGAGAGAACTCAAAACTGAAATAAAATAAAATTGAGGTATTAAGAAAAAATTAGGGAAAAGCAAATTAAAGCAACTCTGGAGTTTCACCTCACTACCATCAGGGGTGTATGGGGTATTCAAGGAGGACTGGCATCTCCTATGTGAGGACTTCCTGAGCCCTTTTCAGGACCGCTCATCCACCTTTAGTGTCTACCTGTCACCCAGCTCTCACCTGTGGCTCCAAGAAGCTAAAGTTGATAGAATGGGTGGTTGAGAACAATGCGTTCCAAGGGCCGTGAAGGAGGCTGAAGCAGATGCTATGGAGTGCTTAGAGCTTGGTCAGACATCAAAGATGCAAGGTCATTCACTGCATCCCGGGCCATTGCCAGTGATCTTGACTTTGCCACTGGTCTTCAATGATTCTGGAAGAGAGAGTGAGGCTGATGATTGTGTGCAACTCTGCCTCACTTTAATTCATATGCAAGTCAAGACATCACCTCATGATGTCATTGGTCCTCTTCAAAAACAAAGGATGAACAGCAACAATCAGGTTGGAAGAATTGACTAAAAAGGAAAATGACAAATACTAGAGATACTTCAGGAAAACAGGTGCAGGTACATTAATATATTATTGGTGGTGCTGTGAACTGGTCTAATCACTCTGGAAAGTAATTTAGAAGTATGCTTCACTAGTTATTAATCCATGCAGACATTTTGACCCAATGATACCACTACTTGGACCATATGTCAAAGAGAGCAAAGGAAGAGGATAAGGACCTATATGTACAAAAATATTTACAGCAACTGTTTTTGTGGCAGCAAAGGACTAAAAATGTACGAGGTGACCATCAACTGAGGAATGGCTGGGGAAACAATTCTGGTATGTGAATATGGTGGAATATGCTTCCTCTATAAGAAGTGATAAAAAGGACTGTTTCAGAGAAACCTGGGAAGATTTGTATTAACTGATAATGAGTGAAGTGAGCAGAGTCAAAAGAACAATTTATTCAGTAACATTTATATTAGAAAGACAAACAACTTTAAAAGACCTAAGAACTTCGATCAATTCAATGATCAACCAATTCCAGAACATGATGAAACATGCTGCCCACCTTCTAACAAAGAGCTGATGAACTCAGGGTATATATACATACATATATATATATATGTATGTATGTGTAGATATGCATATATATGTGTATGTACATAGATAGATAGATATGATATAGCCAATGCAGGAATTTATATTGTTTGATGATATACACTTGTTAGAAGAGTTTTTTTTTCTTTTTCAATGTGGCAGAGGGAAGAGAAAAAGGGGAGATGAATTTTCGTTAATTGAAAAAAATTAAAAATTAAAAAAATAAAGTTTTCAGAAATTCTGATTTTAAATCCTTTCACATAAGCAAAAACCAATGCATGATGACAGACAGTAATGATACCAAATAATATTAAACTTGGATTCTATAATATCCAGGCTAAAAATTGTTGTGTTGAACTTTTAGGTCAGAAATTTGAGTACTTTGGAAAGGTCATTCACCCTTTCAGGAAACTAGAATGCATCCAAATTGGATTTGTGTACAGATCTATGACTTCAGAGAGATAGAGAACTCTTAGGGGAGAAATTCCTGTCATTAATGCTGATTAGCAATTCATCTGGGCAGCTAGGTGGAGAAGGGGTAGAGCCCTGGGCCTGGAGTCAGGAAGATCTGAGTTCAAATCCAGCCTCAGAAACTTAACTAGCTTTGTGGCCCTGGCAAGTCACTTAACCCTGTTTTCCTCAGTTCCTCAATCTGTAAAATGATCTGGGAAGGAAATGGTAAACCTGCTCCAGTATTTTTGCCAAGAAAACCCCAAATGGAGTCATGAAGAGTCAGACATGACTGAAAAACAACTCAACAAAAAGCAACTCATCTGCAATTTAAAGTTTTTAAGAAATAACAAACTGATTCCACATGGAAACATAGATAGATCATGTATTAAGCACTTACTATGTGCCAAGCATTGTGTTATGTATATTCAGCTAGAATGTGTCAGAGGCTGGACATGAATCAAGGTCTTTTGACTCTATGGATAGCCTTCTATCCACTCCACCATGAAGCTTCTTTCACTTTAATTGTACTGGAACAAAATTTGACCTGGTGAGGACTTTGGCCAGCTCTGTATTTAGGAAAAAATTCCATTGAGGAGCCAAGACAAATGAATCACCCAACTTCCAGAATCTACCATATTACTTATGAGTGTCATTTGGGTGTTTCTCAGCTTAGACAGCAGAATTAAACAAGTAAATGCCCTTCTGTTGACTCACCCTTAATAAGCTGAACAAGTAATTCCCCTTTCAAAGAAGTTGGATCACATTTGGTGTCAGTACTGCAGTAAAACCCAGAGGAAGATGGGGGAGGAGGGTGGGTGGGGACCCATTAACATAGGATTTAGCTTTGAAAAGGACCCTAGAAATTATCTAGTCCAAGAGTTCTTGACCATTGTTTGTGTGTCATGGACCTTTTTTACAATCCAGTGAAGCCTATGAACCCCTTCTCAAAATAATGCTTTTAAATTCAAAAATAAAATACTTGAGATTACAAAAGAAACAATTCTATCTATCTATCTATCTATCTATATGTTTTTTTAAATGTGTGGACCCCAAGTTAAGAACTTCCATTCTAGGCCAACCACCCCCCTTCTCCCAGATAACGGAAACTGAGACCCAATGGAATGCGTGGACTTGCTTAAGGTCATTTATAGGTAGCAAACAGCAGAGCCAGGATCCAAGGGGAAGAGTCAATGGGAATGCCGCCTTGTGATGGGCTGGCACATCTTGAGCACTCAGCTCATTCTCTGTCCTTACCTATGTTCCATTTATGTGACCCCTGGAGCCACAAAACATTTCTATCTCTCATTCCCACCTCATCTGTACCTTGTGTCTTTCCTGATATCCTTCAAAACTCAGCTCAAATCCCACCTTCTATAAAAAAGCCTTTGCTAGTGCCTTCCACTGCTACTGCCTATTGTCTCCCCCAATATAATTTGAGCTCCTAAAAGTCAGGGACTCTGTTTTTTACCTGTTTTCTTTATATCTCTAGTGACTGCACATAGATCTTAATAAAGGTTTGTTGACTGACTGACACAGAGTAATTAATTTCTTAAATTAGGGTTTTCTAATCACTGAAATAAGCCTCACAAAGAAATATATTTTCTTGCCATTCTAAAGACTTTTCACTGATTTTAACAAGACATTGAGGGATTTTTTTTCCTGTTTATCTTATGATTTCTAGTTATTTCTATTAGGCGTCTTTAGCTGATACATGAATCCAGTGCCTTAGGATTCATCATTTTCATTTCAATTTCAATGGCAACATTAAAACATTTGATTAAAAGGAATATTAAGGAGCCAAGACTTCAGGGTTGCAGCAAATGTGTACTTGTATTGTGGAAAGGGGCAAGGATGGCAAAATGGAGGGAAAAAAGTTAAGTCTTAATGACAGACCCAGCTGAAATGTGTCACTTAAAATCAAACCAAAACTGTCCTTCAGGCGGAAATGAGGCAAGGAAGTTTCCTCCAATTGCATGAATGCTGCAAAGATTACTGTGTATCTAAGACACCAGTTTAGCCAAAATAAGCAACAGCAGGAAGGCACTAGCCTTTGGGGAAACTGGGAAAAGGCGTCTGGTAGTGGTAAGATGTTAGCTGGGAGGAGGAATCTAGGAAAGCCAGGAGGTGGAGATGAGGAGATCGAGAATGCCAATGATGAGGGACAGCAAGCGAAAATAACCATAATTCTTGAGGTGGGGGTGAGGGCAGTAGTGTAAGGTTTAACTAGATTGAGGTGATGGTGGCAGGTTTTAAAAGGTTTTGAATGCTAAATAGGATTTTATATTTGATCCTGGAAGTAATAAGGAGCCACTTGAGTTTATTAAGTACACCTGTTTATTAAGTTTATTAAGTAAGACCTGTCCTTTAGGAAGAACACTTTGATATCTGAGTGAAGAATGGTCTGGAGTAGAGAGAGACTTGTGGCAGAGAAATCAACCAGAAGATAATTGCAATAGCAGTGAGATGAGAGTGGCTTGTACCAGGATTATGACAGTGTCAGAGGACAGAAGGGGACATACACAAGAGATGTTATGAAGAAAAATTGACAAGACTTGGCAATAGATTAGATATGGAGGATGAGAGAGAATGTGGCATTGAGGATTGAGAGCTGGGGTGATGGAGAGGATGACAGTACCCTAGACAGGAAAGTTAGAAAAAAGGGGAGGGTTTAAAATATAATGAATTCAGTTTTGGATGTGTTAAGTTTCAGATATCTACAGGATATCCTGTTCAAGATGTCTAATGGTCAGTTGGAGAGGTAAGACTGGAGCAAAGAGTTTAGGGTTGCATGAATAGATTTAAGAAATATCTGCATAAAGATGTTAATGGAATCCATGGGAGCTGATGAAATCATAAAGAGAAATAGTATAGAGGAAGAAGAGAATAGGACCCAGGACAGACTCCTGTGAGGCACCCAGGGTGAGTGGGTGTATTCTGGATGAAGATCCAGCAAAGGAGACTAAGAAGGCTCAGTCAAATAGGAATGAGGAGAGCTAGGAGAGAGTAGTGTCCTGAAAACCTAAGGAGGAGAGAGAGAGAGAGAGAGAGAGAGAGAGAGAGAGAGAGACAGAGAGACAGAGAGACAGAGAGACAGAGAGTATCAAGAAGATGGGGATTGACTGTGTCTGAGGCTGCAGAGAAGTCAAGAGGAGTGAGGCTTTCAATTAAACTGAAACTTTCTCTCCAAAGTTTCTGATGATCTCTTAACTGCTAAGTCTAAATGCTTTTTCTTAATCTTCATCTTAAAGGCAGCTTGATGGTGCAATAGATAGAGTTCTGAGGCCAGAGTCAGGAAGGCCAGAGTTCAAATCCAGCCTTGGACACTTACTAGCTGTGTGACCCTGGACAAATCAATTAATATATGTCTTTCACAGTTTCTTCCATTCTAAAATGGGTATCATAATGGCAACCTATCTCCCTAAGTTGTTGTGAGGATAAAAAGAAAATATTTGTAAAACATTTATCATAGTCCCTTATGCATGGTAAGTGCTTAATAAATGCATGTTTACTTTCTTCTATTTGTCAGCCTTTAAAAGTGGTGATCAGGTTCTTCTCCTGGTTACTTTTTCCTCTCTAGGTTTTCGTTACTTGGCTCTCTCTTGATTTTCCTCCTATGTATTTGATTTCTCCTCAAAATCCTTTGCTACATCTTGACCCAAGTTATACCCACTAACTGTGGTTGTCTTTTCCTGTTTTTTTGTACTTCACTCTCCTCCATGCAACACAGAAACATATCCTTCCTGTTATTACTTATACATGATATTCCATCTCTTATCTCCTAAGTCCAGGCCTTTTCCATGGTTGTTCCCCTGGAGTTTAGATTCCCTTCAGAAGATCCTGTATATTCAGAGCTATTGAACAAGTAATACTCCATCCTATATGCACTGTCCAAGTAACACATGATAATAGTCAGAGTGAGGTGGCAAAGTTCAAATTTCTTGCCTTCCCCCATCACATTACTTTAGTTATTCGGCCTCAAGGGCCACACTAATGATTCTCTTCCTTCTACAAAGAAGCATGTCACTAAGGAAATCACCCTGTCAAACGCTAGGGAGGAGAGGCAGTGTGATGTGGTGGACAGAGAGTTAACACTTACTGGCTATGTCACCTAACACTGACAAGTCACCTAACCTGTCAATGCCCCAGGAAACTCCCTAAGAATACAAGTTGTAGGGAATACTGGTTTGAATTGGGAGATTTGACTTTTCACAGGGTGTTCCTTACAATAATGAAATTGAGGGCCTGGTCTAAATATATACACACATATAAACATGCATACAAGCAAGGCTCATGCCAAAAACTCTTGAATTTGGGAGTACCCACCAGGCAACTCCCAAATCTGGTGCTGTCCAAGAAGTCTTCCTTCTTTGACTAGATGCCTAGATTCCAGAGTTACATTGTCAAAATCCCCCCTGCTATCTACAGAAGTTGGCTAAACACAGATGCCTCTTACAGATGTCTCTGAAGGAAGACAATCATTGACCCAGGTGTGGTCATTTCTTGGGCCAAGAACACCCACTGTCAGGTCTTTGATGTCTGACCGAAAGGCAGACAATGGTCAGGAACTTGAGGTCTCAGAATTTTCCTTTGAAGCCTCCTGGGCAAGCACTTCTAGCTTGTGATATACTTCTTCCACAAGTCATCCTTAACTGCCCTCAGAGTGATGGCAGAGGGGAGAAGATAGAGAAATGTCTCTAATGTATGCTGAATAAAAGAAAACGTGAAGAAGGAATCCTGAAGAGAATATGAGAAAGGAATAGTCACATGATTTGACAAATCACTTGTTAAAAGAAATTCAATTTTTTAAAATTTTCTGATAAGTATTTGCTCCATCTCACCTGCCCCTAAAAAAATTGAGAAAGCAAGATAAACAAAATCCTGTTTGTTTGTTTGAAAGCATAGGTAAGCAAAACAAATTCCAATGTTGGCCATGTCCATATATGTATGTGTCTTAGTCTGCACTCTGAGTCCATCCCCTTTCTATCTGGAGGTGGGTATCCTGTTTCTTCATGAGTCCTTGGATTGGTCATTGTACTAATTGGTGATTGGTGGTTGGTGATTGGTCATTAAACTAATCAGAGTTCCTAAGGCTTTTAAAGTTTCTGACTTTACAATATTGTTATTATTTCATAAATTGTTCTCCTGGTGGTAGATCACTTTTGTGGAAGAAACAAAAGAGCAACTTCTTTGGCAGAGATCCATCCTCTTGAGCCTCATTCAACTAATTAGAAATAAGCCAAAGTTCCCTGTATTCTTTCAGCTAGGTATCAGTGGGCATGCCCACACTCCATGGGAGGATGCCTCTAAGATTTCCCCCAACAAAATCCCTATCATCTCATTAAGTTGGCTCAGGAAATCATCAAGTTGATCAGGGACCCCCTGATCAATTATCTCTGGCACAGTATGCTTTAATACTTCAGTAAATTTGTAATATCTATGTGGGTAGTTCTTCCATGGGTACAGATTTCAACCCTTCTGTGTTTCTCATTCTATGTGGCTTTTGTCTGCATTTCCATAAGTCTTCTAAGGATGAAGAAAATAGGAAAATTACTAAACTTCTGGACCTTGCTTCAGAAGCAGTTGAATCTGAACTGAAGAAAAATCACACTGAAAATTACTAATGAGGGTGGACCTGGAGTTTGTGATACACCATTGAACAAAACAAGTTTGCAAGTTGTTATCTTTATCAGAAAGTCTAGGCAAGCATAGGAAGGACAGGTGAAACAGAACCAAGTAAACACAAATGTATCCCCAAAACTTCATGAATCTCTTCTGGAGAGAGAGAGAGAGAGAGAAAATAGCTAGATTGGATGGAGAGATTGATAGTGTATGCAGTTAGATAACATATGGATAAAGAGGTAGATAAAATAGATAATAGATGGAGAGATGGTGAGATGGACAGGAAATAAATACGGAGCCCTAGAGAGATGATGGATGGAAAGCTAGATATTGGATTGAGAGAGACAGAGACAAAGATAATAGATTAATGAAGAGATAGATAATGGATGGTGAGATAAATACTAGATGGATGGAGAGATAGGGAGGTAGATAAATAAATATATAAGTAAATGTGTGCTTAGAAAGATAGATAAAATAGATAATAGATGGATGAAGAGATTAATAAATAAGTAGAAAGATAGATAAATAGATATATATTATGATCTTACTATATGCTGGACACTTTGCTAAGTGGTAGAGATAAATTCAGCTCCATTCTGATTAGTGTGAATAATGAATCCCTCAAGTGGTCACATGTATTTTAATTTGTACTATTTGAAGTTATAATTATATAAAATATGGTCATTGGTGCTCAGGTAACCAAGACTGTCCTTGCCTTCAAGTGACTTACATTCTAATGGGGGAACACAACTCCCTCTAAAGGGAGGCTGGAAAGCAGAGGAGGGAGAAGGAAGGTCACCTATATGAGGCCAAGGTGTCTCGGGAGGAGTAGAAAAAGAATTTCAAAGAACAGAATGGGGAATGATGATCATTCACCATATCAATTGGGAAGCCAAAACTGAAGGTGTGCTCAATCAAAATCACAAGGAAAACTAAACAGGGTAAAAAGGGAAGGGAAGGGAAAGAGGAGACTACAGGAAAGGAGAAAAGAAGAAAGGAGAGTAAAAGAAAAGGAAAGGAAAGGAAGAAAAAAAAAGAAAAGAGGAGCTGTGAATAAAGGTTAACACCTAGACAAAGGTGTTGTCTAGAGACTACAGGATCCTTCTGAGTAGACTATAGTACTGCATCCTGGCATCACTTAGGCATATTTGTCCCTGCCCAGAATGAACCTCAAAAAGCTTCTCCTAGATGATCAGTTGTTTTAGTAAATGTTCAATATTTTGTCCTATTGTTTTGTCCTCCTGTATTGTCCTAATATATCTGACCTGGTGGATTAACAGAGAGACCAGTGCCCTATTCTTCAGTAGCCAGACATATGTGTGGTTGATGAAATGGATGAGACATTTGAGTGGGTTTTTTAAAAGTATAAAATTGTAATGGGGGAAAAAACAAAACATCACATGAGCTAAATCTCAAGGAACAAAGTCACCTCTGATGTCACAACAATGTCACCAGCTAATAATGGGCTGCTTCTTAACTGCCTAGAACAAAAGCTAGAAATGTAAACAAACAACATTAAAATAGTTCTATTTTTCCCCCCGGCAGTAACAGCACATCAATAGCACCCTGAACTCAGAACATCCGCTGAATCCCGTAAAAATAAATATGCACCAAAGCCAAGGGGCACTTGGGCTGTGATTTCTCTTGGGAGACACTGGGTGATTTACAGCAGATACCTAAACCATTGCTGAGAACATCGCCAAAGGTCCAGATCTTAAATCACCTACTGATTTTAAATCAGCCAAGAGATTCCCTGCCCCCACCTTGGTGCATTCCTTTCAGGCTACCTTGGTACCCATTGGCCTCGTCTGCATTAGCTCCGATATTTACCCCATGCTTCATGAAGGAAAAAACAAGGTGACAAATAAAAACTGGCACGAGGGCCAGAGCCTCATCTCCAGTAAGTGTGTAAATCAGGATCTGCTCAGCCCAGGCTTCCCTTGGCAGATCCAGAGCTTGGCTAAGACCTTTCCCTTTCTACTTGTTTCAGAGATTCCTGCTATTTGCAGCAATTGAAAGGTCATTTTTAGTGCTGCACATTTTCCACTTTATCATTTTTAGGCCCATTTCTTTGTCTTCACATGTATTGGCATTTCTACTTTTTCCTAACAGATTTGTCCTATCTCAGATTTCTATGATTAATTTTCATTCCTCCTGCCCCATTCTCCTCTACTCCAGCATGACTGATGACTTTGAAAAAGTAGGTGGATTTTATGTCTATGGAAGATGCTGGAATTTAATTCTTTAAACCAGGAACCAGATACTTTTCCATAATAGCTAGAGCATTGGATTTAAAGCTAGGAAGATCTAAGTTCAAATCCCACAGCAGACATTTGGTAGCTTGGTGATCCTTGGGAAAATAATTTAATCTCACTGAGCCTCAGTTCTCTTATCTGGAAAGTGTGATCAATCCCACCACCTTCACAGAGTTGTTGGGAGAATATAATGTAAATTGTAAAGTGATTGAAAAGTGATTTGTAAAAGTTAAAGTTCTATGTAAATGTGACCTATTATTATTTCATGACCCCACAGCATGTAGGCCAATTTTCATTCATTCAGTTGACAAGCATTTCTTAAATATCTACTGCGTGCAGAGATCATTGCTATGAACATACATATTAAAGGTTTTGGAAAAGAACTAGAATCCAACAAAGAAAGAAGACCAGTTAAAGAGGTCAGAGAGTATGATGTTTCAGATGCTACAGGAAGAGAAGAAGAGAGAATAATACAGTAAGGCAGATTTCTGAACCTTTGTGTGTGTGTGTGTGTCTGTGTGTGTGTGTGTGTAATGGATGCCTTTGCCAGTCCACTGAAGCCTATGAATCCCTTCTTAGAATAACACTTTTTTTTAAAAAAAAGTTCATAATTGAAGGAATAGTAAAAATAAATTCCCAAGTTCATACCCATCGAAGTTCAGAGACTCACTCCCTGAAATCTATACATGGACCCCAGGTTAAGAATCTCTGGAGTAGAGAGGTGATCAGTACATATCAGAAGAGCCAGAGAAGTCAAAAAGAATATTGACTGGAAAAAAGGCTATTGATATAAACCCCATTAGATTGGAGTTCCTTGAGGGTAGGGAATGTTTTTTCTCTTTCTTTTCATGAACAGAACTTAGCACAATTCCTGAAACATTTTTGTTGTTGTTGTTCATTCATTTCATCCATGTCTGACTCTTTGTGATCCCATTTTAGGTTTTCTTGGCAGAGATACTGGAGTTGTTTGCTATTTCCTTCTCCAGCTCATTTTACAGGTGAGGAAACTGAAGCAAACAGGGTTAAGTAACTTGCCCAGGGTCACACACCTGGTAAGTATCTGAGGCTGGATTTGAACTCAAGATGAGTCTTCCTGACTTGAGGCACAGCCTTCTATCTACTGTGTCACCTAGCTGCCCCTTCCTGGAACAGAGTAAACACTTAATAAACGCTTATTGACTGACTAGTTTTTGTTAAGTTGAAAAAATTTTTTTAATTAAACCATTGATTTTGACAATTAGGAGATCATTAGTGACTAAAGAGAGAGACATTTGAGTAGAATGTTAGAAATCCAATTCATATTTCAAGGAATTGAGATAGTGAGGAATTGAATGTTAACAAATTTTTGTTTTTAATTTTTTTTAATTTTGGAAATAACAAACACCAAAAAAATCATTTCCATATACATTGGGCAACAGAGAAAAGTATTATATATGAAATTGTGCATTTATTATATACAGCTTTCTTTTCCTTTTAAGTTTACAATAAATTCAACATGTAACTTTTAAAGCTTTCCTGCTTATCTGTGTTTTCTTCTGCTTTTCCTTCTGTGTTCTTGTGTGAATTTTAAAGAAATGTATCAATGACCCTCTTTTTCTTCTTTTTTGTTTTTGGCAGCCCTATCATTAACTCTCTTCTACCATCCATGTACAGCACACTCCCCTCATCCCACCAAAAATAAACCAAAACTGTCTTGTAGTAAATAGGTGTAATCAAGCAAAACACATAGGCTTTATCAGAAAATGTATCCCTCATTCTGAACCCTGAGTCCATCATCTGTTGTGAGATAGGTAGCTTGCTTCATCATTAGTCTGCTGAAATCATAGTTGGTTATTGTAATGATCAGAGTTCATAAGTCTCAGAGTTATTTTTCTTTATGTAGACTTCAAGCTTTGAAGGTACAACTCCCACTTTCACTGATTAGTTGTTTCCCAAGAGGACTGGTTAGATCTTCTTCACAGGATTCTAGGGGTATCCCCGGGGCAGTACTGTGATTGTTCTAATGTTATTAGCTGAAGCCCCAATTCCAGTACGTTCTTCCCAAAGTCAATCACCAGTTACAGTTTCTATCTTCCTTTTATCATTAACTGACCCAGTGATTAGAACCCTAATATTATTAACCAATTAACATCAACTAGCTTTTATACAGGGGTACTTAGGATATATAAAAAAAGAAAAGTATAAAATCTTCCCCCAAAAAACCAGGGGCACACTTTCCCAAATCACTTCAGCCCCCTGGGAACCCACCACAGTCTAGTAAGTTCATGGTGGTTGCTACAAAGCATTACCTCCATCAAGTTCACTTCCAAATATGACACAGAAAATGGACAAAGTCGCTTTAGAAAATAGCACCTTAGCTGGGCCCAATTCATTAGCTGGGCAGTTTCCTTCAGGTGGACTTGCCTGTCTGAATTCTAATATGAACTCTAATTCCTGTAACTCTAGTAACACACTTCTAGCCTTTCAAAGCTTACAAGGTCAGAGCAATCTCAAATATTCCTTCACCTAATAATAAGAAAGCATAGATACAACGGAATGCAAAGCAACAGCAGGGCTATGCACTCAGCAAACTCACCAAACATCCATGTGGTTACTTGCATGTGCTCCCAGGATAAAGCTCTCATGGAACTTCCATTACATTTACAATATACTTCCTGTATAGATTGTTCTCCCGGTTCCACTCACTTCCTTTTGCAACAGTTCAGACAAGTCTTTTCAAGTTTTGCTCAAAATGGGTAGACAAGTTTAAAAGAAGTTCAGAAATAAATGAGAGGAGAAAGACCAGATAGTAACTGGTGAGATAAAAGGATAGACATTAAAATCTTCTTTTAGAGAAGGATTGGAGAAATTTTCAAATGTTTGTGGGCAGATGAGAAGTTAGTAGAGAGTGAAAGATTAGTGACGAGAGATGACTCTTGGAACAAGATCTTAGAAGAGGGAGAAAGGAATGAGAAAATGGACAAAGATAAAGAGGTTAATTTAGGAAGTAGTAGGGATATCTCTTCTGTAATCAAAAGGAAGGAGGAAAGAGGGAGTGATGATACAAGGAAGTTTGGAGGAATGAAAGTGGGGAACTGGAGAATTTCTTATCAAACAGCCTCAGTCTTCTCAATGAAGTAGGAGAGTAGGTCAGCCATCTGTACATGATCCATGTAGAGGATTCCCAGAGGCTAGGGATGATTTGGAAGTTTTAATTTGTTCCAGAATCTCAGAGTCCCAGTCCAATGAATCTCAGACTAAACCACATTGCCAAATCCACAGTCCTAGATTAACCATGAAACAAAGCAGCATTTAAGGGTCTTCTTGTCTGGGCCTAATTGTAACTTTTTCTAGTGGTTTGGACAGAATTAGAAAAGCCCTTTTTTTGTGTGGGGGAGGATACTGAATCAGGGAGATATATCCAGGAAAGAAGAAAAAAGTTCCTTAGAGCTCCCAACCCTTTGGATTCCAAGAAGCTACTTTTCATTTTCCCTGACCTGGGGCAGAGTTGGCAGTGGGAGATGTTGCTAACAAAAAAGTCTCTGAAAGGAGTAGTGAAAAAGGAAAGCAGCAAGGGAAAGAAGAAGCGCTAGATGGTACAGTAGAAAGAGCAATGGGGCTGGAGTCAGCAAGACCTGAACTCAGATACAGTCTCAGACACTTACTAGCTGTGTGACTTTGGGCAGTCGCATAATCTCTATTTGCCTCTGTTTCCCCAACTGTAAAATAAAAATAATAATAGTACCTACCTCCCAAGGCTATTGTGAGGGTCAAATGAGACAATATTTGTAAAATACTTAGTACAGCAGTTGGAACAGTAGGTGCTATATAAATACTACCTATTATTGTTATTACTATACAGTGTACTCACCTCTCCATTGGGCGTCCCTACAGGCCTTGGAGAAGAGGAAGTTAAAGGCCTTAGCAATAGCTGCCAATTTGGAGATCTGCCAGTAGATGCTAATCTACTGTTTGGGGACCCTTACCCACTATTCATACTTTGGGTACTATTGGTGTCCATAACTCTGAGACGTTCCCATTATTTATTACTTAAGCAATAGCCTAAGCTCATCCTGCTAGAAGACTCATGGAGAGAAATGGTTTCCCTACACCCTGAAGAATCTGGGGGCAGTTCAGGTGATGACAGGAAGCACCTTTACGCAGACCTGAAAAGGGATTTCTATCTAGCCATAGCCCTCCCTGAAGGAAGTCACAGCCTGGCTCCTTGGAAAGTGAAGAGCTGACATTTTGTATGAGCTAGAACTGACCATTCAGGATGTACAGAAAGCAGGAGCAGCAGCAGCACCCACCGCAGCAGCACCCACCACAGCAGCCCCAGTCCTAGCCGCAGGGCAACTGAACTCTGGGGCTCCAGGTACTCATTAATTGTTTGGTGTTTACTGAGTAGCCATGGTGTTCTAGGATTTGCTCTGCTAATGAGGAAGCCCTCAGGGGAAAAAAAAGTAAAAGTCAAGGTTTTAGGCTCAATATTATGATTCTAATACAGTCAAGCCATGATTACTTTTCAAAAGCAGGCAGTGAAAGGAGAAGGTGAAACCAAAATCAGTCAGTTTAGACAGCTTTTAATACAGCACTTCTTTAGAGATCCCAGAGACCAAACAATGTTCATATGAACAAAAAAATACACTCACAAAGCAAAATATGTGCACTAACATAGTGTATATGTAATATATACAGAGAGTATGCATATATATAAAATATTAATGGTTACAATACAATATGATATATTATATGATGTGATATGATACAATGTGATATGATATATGATATGCTGTGATGTGATATGATATGATGTCATGTAATGTGACACACATAAGTTCATATAAATGAAAATTTTCGGACAGCAGTTTGTCTAAAAAAGATCTGAGGCTTTTAGTGGATGGTAAGCAATTCAGATTCAGTATGAGTCAGTAATATAATGTGGCAGTCACAAACACTGATTTGATCTTGGGCTGCCTTGAGGCCTTGCTTCCTGGAACAAGGAAGTGATTGTACCCCTATATTCTGCCCTTGGCAGACCTCATCTGGAATATTGTGTTCAGTTCTGAGTACCACAGTTTTTAAAAGTTATCAATAAGATGGAAAATATCCAGAGGAATGCAACCAGGATGGTGAAGAGACTTGAATCCATGGAATGCATAGAATGGTTGAAGGAATTGCAGATGTTTAGCCTAAAGAAAAGAAGACACTAGAGGAACGTGAGAGCTATCTTCAAGTATTTGAAGGACTGTCATGCAATACACTACTGGGAAGGAGAGGAGGACAACTGAAAGTAGCTCCACTACTAATGAAGTGGCTGGGCCAAAGCCAAAAGGAAGCTCAGCTGAGGATGGATCTGGTGATGAAAGAAAGTACAATCAGTATCGCCTAGGAACCTGGAATGTAAGATCTATGAACTAAGGTAAGCTGGATGTGGCCAAACAAGAGATAGAAAAATTAAACATGGACACCTTGGGTGTTAGTGAACTTAAATGGATGGGAATGAGTAGATTTCATTCAGGTCATCACTACCTATACTACCGTGGGCAAGAATCTCTTAGAAGAAATGGAGTAGCCCTCACAGTCAATAAAAGGGTGAGAAAAGCAGTACTGGGGTATGCATAATTTTAAAAATGACAAAATGGTATCTGTTTGAATCCAAGACAAACCATTCACAGCAATATAAATGTATGCTCTAACAACTGATATTGAAGAGGCCAAAGTTGATCTGTTCTATGAAAACCTACAACATCTTCTCGAAACAACACCAAAAAAGACATAACATTCATCATGGATTGGAATACTAAAGTAGGAAATCAAAAGATAATTGGAATAACAGACAAGTTTGGCCTTGGGAGCACAAAATGAAGCAGGGCAGAGTTTTGTCAAGATAACTCAGTGGTCATATCAAGCTCTCTTTTTCAACAACCCGAAAGGTGACTTTACACGTGGATATCATCAGATGGTCAATATTGAAATAAGAATGATTATATAATACTTTGCAGTCAGAGGTGGAGGAGCTCTATACAGTAATTTAAAACAAGATCTGGAGCTGATTGTGGCTCTGATCATGAGCTTCTTATTGCAAAATTTAGACTTAAATTGAAGAAAGTAGGAAAAACCATCAGACTGTATAGGTATGACCTAAATAACATCCCTTATGAATATGAAGTAGAGGTGATGAATAGGTTTAAGGAATTGGATCGGGTAGAATTCCTGAACAACTGTGGACAGATGTTCACAATATAGTACAGGAGGCAGCAACAAAAAACATTCCAAAGAAAAATAAGAGCAAGAAAGCAAAATGGCTACCTGATGAGGCTTCACAAATAGCTGAGGAAAGAATGAAAATGAAAGGTAAATGAAAATGAGGAACATATACCCAACTGAATGTAGAATTCCAAAAAATAACAAGGAGAGGTAAGAAGGTTTTCTTAAGTGAGCAATGCAAATAAAGAGAAGAAAACAATAGAACAGAAAAGACAAGAGATCTCTTCAAGAAAATTAGAGATATCAAGGGAATGCTTTATACAAAAATGGGCATGATAAAAGACAAAAATGGTAAGGACTTAACAGAAGCAGAAGAGATGAAGAAGTAGCAAAAATACACAAAAGAACTATACGAGAAAGATATTAACATCATGGATAACCACAATCGTGTGGTTTTTGATCTACAGCCAGACATCTTGGAGAATGAAGCCAAGTGGGCCTTAGGAAGCTAACAATAAGGCTAGTGGAGGTCATGGAATTCCAGCTGAGCTATTTATAATCCTAAAAGCTGATGCTCTTCAAGTGCTGTACTCTATGCCAGAACATTTGAAAAACTCAATAGTGGCCACTTTCCAACAGTGGGTTGGAAAAGATCAGTTTACATCCCAATCCTAAAGAAGGGCAATGCCCAGGAATGTTCTAAGCACCAAACAATTGTTCTCATTTCGTATACCAGCAAGGTTATGCTTAAGATTCTGCTAGTTAGGCTTCAGTAATATGTAATTTGACCATTACCAAAAGCAAGCTGATTCTTGAAGAGGCAGAGGAATTAGAGACCAAATTGCCAAACTGTACAGGCCGCACGCCGACCTTCTGCCGGCCGCACGCCGGTACCCTCTCCTCCTATAAGGAGCACACTACCAGAGTCATACTCACTTCCGAGTCTTCGATACTCAGCCGGATAAACTCACAGAGACAAGCCATCGGGAGGCGCCAACACCAGAGCTTTATTCAGAGGCCATCACAGCAAGCCATCATAGCAACCCCAAGCAGCAAGGCCAGAGCAACAGGGCAGGAGCCAGGAGAGAGCGCGCGTGATCTGACCACGCTTGTTCCTAAATACCTACCTAGCCCCTCCTCCCCAGCCCGCTTACTAGCCAATGATTGTAGGGTCAGATACCGGAAGGGGCTGTCTGAGTTTAGCACACCAAGGGGGAGGGAGTGACGTAGGAGGCTAGGACCGGATACAGGGAGGAGGCATCTGGGATTAGCGCATGGACAGAGTACGTGACCTAGGAAGTCAGACTCAGACACTGGGAGGAGGGGTCTGGGTCAGTGCTGCACAAAGGGACCCAGGAAGTCAGGAAGGTCACAAGAGGCGTCTGGGGATGACGTTGCATATAGGGAGGGGACTAAGCAAAGGGAACTCAGTCCTCTGCCGTCCCACTCCCACGTGGCACCGCCCCTTGCCTCAGGAGCTCAAGCTCTGGCTACTTCCTTGCACCCAGCTTATCTCACATAGCACTGCCCACTGCCTCAGGGCTTCTCCGTATCCAGCCCATCCCAGTTCACCACAACTCTGCCTACCACAGCCCCTGCCTTGACTTCCAAAATACCCAGATCTTACCCTACTCTTGCCACAGCGCCCAACCTGGTAGCTGCCAACATCAGACAGTCCCTCACACCAAACATTTACTGGATTATGGAGAAAACAAGGAAGTTCCAGAAAAACATACACTTCTGTTTCATTAGCTACACCTTTGGCTGTGTGGATCACAATAAAATATGGCAAGTACTCTAAGAAATGGAAATACCAGATACTCTTCCTTGTCTCCTGAGGAATCTATGTGTGAGCCTAGAAGCAACAGTTAGAATCAAACATGGAATCACTGATTGGTTTAAGGTTGAGAAAGGAGTATGACAAGGATGTATATTGTCACCTTATTTATTTAACCTACATGCAAAGAACATCATGAGAAACACCAGGCAGAATGAATCAAAAGCTGGAATTAAGGTTGCTGGGACGAATAGCCACAATCTCAGATATGCAGATGATACCACTCTGGTGGCGGAAAGTGAAGAAAAATTAAGAAGCTTCTTGATGAGGGTGAAAAAGGAGTGCAAAAGCTGTCTTGAAGCTTAACATAAAAAAACTAAGATCTTGGCAATTGGTCCCATTACTTCCTGGCAAATAAGGGGAAAAGAAATGGAAGCAGTGTCAGATTTTTGGTCTCAAAGATCACTGTAGACAGTGACTGCAGCCATGAAATTAAAAGATACTTGATCCTTGGGGAAAAGCTATGGCAAATCTGGACAGCATACTAAAAAGCAGAGACATCACCTTGATTACAAAGATCCATATAGTTAAAACTATGGTTTTTCCAATAGCAATGCATGGCTGTAAGAGTTGGGCTATAGGAAAAGCTAAGCACCACAGAATCAACACTTTCAAATTGTGGTACTGGAGAAGACTTTCAAGAGTCCCTTGGGCAGCAAGAAGATCAAATCAGTCAATACTTAAATTAATTAAGGTTATTCACTGGAAGGTCAAATACTGAAGCCAAGGCTTAAATATCTTGGTCACATAATGAGAAGACAAGATTCACTGGAAAAGAGTTTAATGTTGGGAAAGATTGAAGGCAAATGGAAAATGGGATGGCAGGGGAGAAGCTGGATAGATAGTATCATGGGTACAATGAAAGGGAATTTGGACAGACTTTGAGAGATAGTGAAAGACAGAAGGGGCTGGTGTGCTATGGTGCATGGGGTCATGAAGAATTGGATATGCAACAACACACAGAAGAGAGACTAGACCAGTAGCAATGGGTAGAAGTTATTAAGAGGCAAATGTAGACAATGTTGGGGAAAACTTCCCAATGACTACAGCTTTCCAATAGTGGAATGGGCTACTTTGAGAGGTGGTAGGTTCCCTCTCCTCTTCAAGCAGTGGCTAGATAATGACCACTTGTTGGGAGCTAATAGTGGAAATTCCTTTTGGGGAAGGATTGATCTAGATGGTCAGTGAGGTTTTATCTGACTGCAAATTTTGTGAAATCAACTAACAAAATCCACACACTACAACCATTTCTGAACAATGGCTGATAGCTAATGTGTAGTTTTAAGTATCTAAGAAGTTGATAAACTCCATTAATCATTCTCAACCTTGCTGAGTCTTTTTGTGGCACCTTCAGCATCTCTGTGATCACTCACAGGACCCAGCAAGACTGAATGAATTAATGAATGTATAACTAGAAAAGGATTTATTATATTCTTGATAAATCCTAAGGATACAAATAGAAAAATCAGAAAGATCCCTGTCCTCAAGGAATTTACACTCTAATAAAAGACAACACTAAGTTGACAAAAAGGAAAAATTTTGAAAGGGTTGTGTGAAAACAGGTACTTTAATGCACTATTGGTAGACCTATGAACTGGTCTAACCATTTTGGAAATCAATTTGTAACTATGCCCTAAAACTTATTTAATTGTGCATACTCTTTGATCCATCAATACTGCTACTTGTTCTATACCCCCAAAGAGATCAAAAAAAGGAGATAAGGACCCATAAGTAAATATATGTATCACCTATTTTTATTATAGCAAAGGATTGGAAGCTGAGAGGTTGCCAGTCAATCGAGGAATGGCTGACCAAGTTATGGCAATATGAATATGATGAAATAATATTATCCTATAAGAAATGATGAAGGTGATGGTTTCAGAAAAACCCAGGAAGACTTGTATGAACTGAGGCAAAGTGAAGTGAGCAGAGCCAGGAGGACAATTTAAACAGTAATAGCAATATTTTAAAAATAATCAACTTTGAAAGATTTAGCTACTCTGATCAATATAATGATTCAAGACAATTCCAAAGGACTTGTGATGAAAATGCTATCCATGTCTAGAGAGATAACTGATAAACTCTGAGTGCATATCGAAACATAAGGAGGCAGAGAATTTGGAACTAAAAATTAAATTTTTAAAAAACAAATAATGAAGGGGATGGTTTCATAAAAACCTGGGAAGAGTTGTATGAACTGGTGCAAAGTGAAATGAACAGAATCAGGAGAGCAATTTATACAATAACAACAACATTGTAAAGATAACAAACTTTAAAAGACTTAAAAACTCCAATCAACACAATGAGCCATCACAATTCTGAAGGACTAATGATGAAACGTGCTATCCACTTCCAGATAGAGAAGTGATGGAATCAGAGGGAAGATTGAAAGATCTTTTCTTTTCTCTTTCCTTTTCCTTCCTTCCTTCTTTCCTTCTCTCCTTTCTTCCTCCCTTCCTTTTTTACTTCCTCTTGGACTTGGCTAATGTGGGAATATATTTTATATGACAACACATATTTATTTTTCTTGCCTTCTTAATGAGTGGGAGAGGGAGAGAAGTTGAACCTGAAAATAAAATAAAATTGAAGGAAAAAAGTAAAGTCCCACCTTCAACAAAAATAAAAATAAAGAAGAATGGTGGCTGGGAAGAGTGTTTTGATCAGAGAGGATACAGGGATAGTGAATTAGAATCACAGAGCAATTGATTGACATATCCTTTTCAGATATGGTAGTGTTGATTTAATTAGTGTCTCCAGAGTTGGATCTAGAAACCATGTCATAAAAATGGCCAGGGAATAACAGCATAGGAGTAAGACTCACAATCAGAAGCCCACAACTACTTGGTATGGCACCAAGCTGAAGGTGTATCAAGAAGTATCATGAGATCGACGGGACCTTAGAGGACATACAGTCCAACTCCACCATTTTATGGATGAAGAAACTGAGATTCAGAGAGGTTAAGTAACTTGACACTCAAGATCATACAGGGAGTAAGTAAAAGAACTGAGATTTGAACTCAAGCTCATAGCTTGAAAATAAGATCTTACACCCATAATTGCCACAGTTACATTAAGATTTAATCCAAGTCCAGTCTACTGTGGTTCATAGGGATTTCTCATCTTCTCAAAATATAACCAACATTTAATTGTTCAGTGGTTTCAGTTGTGTCTGACTTCATGACCCCATTTGGGTTGGTTTGTTTTTTGTTTGGCAAAGATACTGGAGTAGTTTGCCATTTCCTCCTCTAACTCATTTAACAAATGAGGAAACTGAGGCAAACAAGGTTGAGTGACTTGCTCAGGATCACACAGCTAATAAATGTCTGAGGCCAGATTTGAATTCAGAAAGAGGAGTCTTCCTGACTCCAGGCCCAGTTCTCTCTATCCACTGTGCCACCTAGCGGCCCCAACGTTTAATTGCAGGGATGTATTAAAATTCTTGTAGACCTTTGCAGTCCTTTGTAGTCCTGTTGGCATATATGTGTTCACACACATTAATTTATATGAATAGGAGTGCTGTTAAAATGATCATAAATATATATTTATTCAAGAAGTTGTGTAGAATTTTATCAAATAAATTTTTATAGCATATGATCAATTTTTTTTCTTAGTCCCATTAGTTTTGGTAAACCCCAGACATGGCACCTGTTGGCCTTTTGGATTATATAACCCTGCTAGACAGCAATTAAGAAGGTTAAACCCTCACAAGCACACAAAACAATTAACTAGCCAGCCTAATTATGCATGCAAATGTTGCCTTAGAATCTCTCTGGAAAAGGTTTGGTGAGATGTACACCTGTCTGTTTTTTAATTATCCATCCTCACCATAGACACTATTATGCAGGGCACTACTATGTGTATGTATGTGTATACACACACACACACACACACACACATACACACACATACGTATCTGTGAGAGATACAAGAGAAATAAGTTTAAGCAAAATAAAATGTACCAACTTTGCATTGTATTTGTATTATATTTTATGCAACAATCCCTTTTTCCTAGCTGCCTCCCTATGTAAAAGTTTACAAATGTGGAAGGGCCAGGAACAACAATGCCAGGTTCTTATGGCAAAATGCTAGTAGGATTTGCTTGACTTTGATAGGATGCGCCTTTGTGAATGAAATGACTGCAAATTTTCTATACCAGTGAAATCACAGATATGGTCCCAAAAAAGAAAAACATTTCCAATAACTCCTCTGGCATTTCTTCTCAGTTGATTTCACATGCTAATAACTTCGCATTATCCAGTCTTACAGGGGAAGAATTTTAAGGAGCAAGAGTTTAAGAGGCTGCCCTAAAGGTGTGTAGTGTTAGTAGCAAAAAACCAACAGGAGGACTCCCAGTTTCTAGTCCTAAGCAAGGGAAGGTAACAAGCATTTGGCACTTACTAACTTACTATTTGCCAGACACTGTGCTTGGAACACAAATACAATCAAAAGGAAAGTCAGACCTTGCCCTCAAGGCGTGTACATTCTGATGGGGGAAGATGACACACCAAAGGGAGCTGAAAAGAGGGGTGGGAGTGGGTAGTGAAGGGCAAGGAGGCCCCAGGAGTGAAACTGTGGCTGAAACATGGTAGCAAAGTTGGGAATTTAAGTCAGAAGTATGGCCTTCTTCCCATGATATTCTATATGCAGTTATTGTGATACTAAGATTCTATTGCTAACATTCAAGATACTACAACTAAAAAAAAAAAGATACTATGTCTAATTTATCACATTCTGGTTCTCCTACAGTTGACATAAGTGATGTTGCTTGAGTTGAAAGTTCTTAATATATTCAATTCCAGTTACTGTATTAATAGAATTGATCAGTATCCAGATTAGTATTCAGTTAAACAATCAGAGACATGCCACATTGCTCTGAAATTAAAGCTTTAGATTTTACCCATAGAAGACTCCTTCACAGCAGGCATCCCACCTTGACAAGTCAAGGCTTCTCAGCACAGAGTGGGCAGTGATCAATATGGCAGTAAAACAGTTAAAAAAAAAAGAACCTGTTTCCAACTGAAAGATTGCTCATTCTACTGCCTCAACTCTATCTGGTATAGGAATAGTCAAAGTACTTGATAACCTTGAAGAAACTTTCTGAGGGCACAATAGAGGAAAAATGACCACCACCAATGAAATAGGATCAAGGAGAAGCATCATTTTCTGTTTTGGAGAAGTTTCTTTATTGCAAATCTTATTTTTTAGAGATCATGCTAAAAGGTAATGTACAACAGCATGGGGCAGCTAGGTTGTGCAGTGGATAGAATGAGCGGCCAGGAGTCAGGAAGTCTCATCTTCCTGATTTCAAATCTGACCTCAAACATTTAGTGGCTGTGTGACCCAAGGCAAGTCACTTAACCCTGTTTGCCTCAGTTTCCTCATCTGTAAAATGAGCTGGAGAAGGAAATGGCATACCACTCCAATATCTTTTCCAAGAAAACCCCAAATGGAGTCATGAAGAATTGGACACAACTGAAAAACAACAGCATGTTCTTATTAACTTTGGTTTTTGATTCAGAACAGATTCTCCATCATTTTGGTGTGACTGGGATTGGAGTAGGGGGAGGCATAATCCTTGGGAAATGTATGAGAAAACATTTAACTGTCTAAATCAGGCACCAAACTAGAGCCCTCAGAAAGACAGAGTGTAGGCAAAGGAAGAGACAGATTGAAGAAATAGCCAGATTCATTGACCGCTAGGTCAATGTATAAGCTCTCAGAGGTATTTATGTGGGAATATTACAGGAATATGGGGGAATTGACCAGCCTAGCTGCTTCTGACACATACTAATATTGTTACCCTAAGCAAATCTCTTAACTTCTTAGAGTTTTAAATAAGTCTCTAAGACTATAAGTTTTAGAGAAGGTACTAACCTTCATTGCTAGATAGTTTCCCTACCTGGAAGTTCCATATACTAGTGAAATCACAGATCTAGTTCCTGTCCTCCCTGACTACACTCATGGGGGCAGGGGTGGTGAGGAGAAAGGAGGAATTGTTTTGCCTTCTTAGGTTCATTTAAAAGATTTTCAAATGGTCAACTACCATTTTTCCTCACTGTAAATTATCTGTACATGTTCTAGTAGTCCTTTCATGCCTCTCGACGACATTGTTGTACCAACCCAAATGGAAAATTGCCTCTGTTTTATTAAATTCTCATCTACCAAAAGAGGAAAGAAGTTTGGATAATTCCAAATAGGAAATTTTAAATTAATTTCTATTTGATCTTAGAATAAAGTCAGATACCTATATTTAGAGGTCCATACCTCCATGCTTGGCCCTACAGTAACAGGTATTACATTTTGTATGTGATTATATATATATATATTATATATATATATATATATTATATATATATATATAAAGGACTTATGGGTAGCTCTTTTCCCTGACAGATGATTACTTCCACAGGGTTGGGGTCCTGAAGATCACTCCCTAAATTAACTTCTTACTCCTCAGAAATCAGAGGGGAGAAACCAAAGGCTTTCCTGTTACTATGTGATCTTCCACTAATCATCAAATTCCCCTAGACATGAATAAAGTGAAGTCATAGCCAAAAAAGACTCAGGCCTTTTTGAAAATGCCAACGATTGTGTATTGCCAAGGTATGAAAGGATGACATTTACCAGGGTCCCTTTGCCCAGAGCACAAATACTCACTGGAGGATAACAAGGATTCCATTTTCCATTAGTCCAGGTTCCCATAGCCCAGCAATTGTTTGGGTGATGACACTAGTTAGGAGACATTCTAGAAGACAGAAGTTAGAAGACAGAAATAGAGATTTCTGTTGGGCTTATGATGACATAGAGGAAGAGGAAAGATGGAATATAATAGAGATAGCAGTGTTTAGGTGAGCAGTAAATAGTGCCTGGTAGAAGCCAAGTTGGGTACTATATGGCAATAGCAGGAAATAGGATCTAGAGCAGGGGTTCTTTTTCCCCCACTTAATAATATTTTGTTTTTTCCAATTCCATGTAAAGATAAATTTCAACATTCACTTCTATAAAATTTTGATTTCCAAATTTTTTTCTTCCTCACTCTTTCCCTTCCTCCCTCTCTTTCCCCCACCCCAAGACAGTAAACAATCTAATGTAGGCTATGAGTGTACAATCATTTTAAACATATTTCCACATTAGTCATGTTGTGAAAGAAGAAGCCGAATAAAAGGGAAAAATCATGAGAAAGAAAAAAACAACAACAAAAAAAAAGAGAGAAAATAGTATGCTTCGATCTGCATTCAGATTCCATGTTCTTTCTTTGGATGTAGAAAGAATGTTCTATCATGAGTCTTTTGGAACTGTCTTGGATCATTGTATTGCTGAGAAGAGCTAAGTCTATCATAATTAATCATAGCAGTGTTGCTGTTGCTGTATACAGTGTTCTCCTGGTTCTGCTCACTTCACTCAGCATCAGTTCATGTAAGTCTTTCCAGGTTTTTTAAAAATCTTTCTAGAGCCGGGGTTCTTAATCTGGGGTGTATGGACCTGTAGATAGGTATCAGAGGTCTGTGAACTTGAATGGAAAAATTTACACATACATATATTTTAATTTTAATCTACATTATTAGCATTTTCTCCTTAATTTTATTTTAAAATTATTGTTTATTTTTAACATCCTTTAAAAATAAATTTTGAGTTCCAAATTCTCTCCCTCCCTCCAGTCCCTTCCCTACCCACCAAGAAGACAAGCAATGTGATATCAATTATACCTGTGAAATAATGCAAAATGTATTTACAAATTAGCCATGTCACAAACAAACACAAGAAAAATAAAGAAAGTGAGAAAATGATACGTCACTTTGTACTCAGGGTTCATCAGTTATCTCTCTGGAAGTAAACAACATTTTTCTTTTAAAATTATGAGTCCTTCTGAATTGTCTTGGATCTTTGTATTGATCAAAGCACTTAAATCTTTCACAATTGATCACTATTACAATATTGCTGTTACTATGTACAATGATCTCCTAATTCTACTCACTTCACTTTGTATCAGTCATATAGGTCTTCCCAAGTTTTTCTGAAACCATCTCCTTTGTCATTCCTTGTAGTACATAGTATTCCATCACAATCATATGCCACAACTTGTTCAGCCATTCCCCAATTGATGGATATCCTCTCAATTTCCAGTTCTTTGTCATCACAAAAAGAGCTACTGTAAGCATTTTTGTACATACAGTTCCTTTTCCTTTTCCTTTGATCTCTTTGGGATATAGACCCAATAGTGATGTTGCTGGGTGAAAGGGTATGCACAGTTTTATAACCCTTTAGGCGTACTTCCAAATTGTTCTCCAGAATGGTTGGACCAGTTCACAACTCCACTAACTGTTCATTAATGCATCTATTTTCCTGTATCTCCTCCATCATTTGTCATTTCTGATAGATGTGACATTGTATCTTAGAGTTATTTTAATTTGCATTTCCCTAATCAATGGAGATTTAGAATATTTTTTATGTGACTGTAGTTTTGATTTCTTCTGAAAGCTGTCAGTTCATAATCTTTGACCATATATTAATTAACTCTATTCCCTATATATTTTAGAAATGAGCCTTTATCAGAGAAACTTGCTGCAAAAAAATTTATAGTATTTCATTGTCTATGGTACTTTTTAGCAAAATGTAGTTTGCCTGATTATTTCATTTAATTACATCTATTTTTTCTTTTGCTTTGTCTGAGAGGTCATGGTTGCTATCCCTGCTTTTTTTTTTTACTTCAGCTGAAGCATAATAAATTCTCCTCAGACTTATTATTTTAACTCTGTATGTGTGTGTCTTTCTATTTCAAGTGTGTCTCTTGTAAACAACATGTTGTATTCTGGTCTGTAATCCATCTTCTATCTGCTTCCATTTTATGGGTGAGTTCATCCCATTCATATTCACAGTTATGATTATTAACTGTGTATTTCCCTCCATCTTATTTTCTTCTGCATATTCTTCTTTCTCTCTTTTTACCCCGTCCCTCCTCAAAAGGCTATTTTGCTTCTTACTACTATCTCCCTTAATCCATCCTCCTTTTTATCATATTCCCTTTCTTTTATTCCCTTCCCTCCTACTTTCTTGTTGAGTATAATAGATGTCTATACCCAGTTGAGTGTGTATATATATTCTTCCCTCTTTGAACTAATTCCAGTGAGAATGAGATTCAGTCATTGCCCTCCACTACCACCACCCATTTTCTCCTCCACTGTAAAGGCTCTTCCTTGGATACTTCTTTTATATGAGATAGTTTTCCCAATTGGTCCTCTCCCTTTGCCTTTATTCCAGTGAATCCCTCTTTCTTGCCCCTTTATTTTTTAGAATTAATTCATTCCCATGTCATCTGTCTATGTAGATTCCCTCTAACTGCCCTGATGATGACCTGAGGGCTCCTGAATTTGGTTATAATATTCTTGGGAGTTTTCACTTCAGAATCTCTTTCAAGAGGTGATTGGTAGATTCTTTCAATTTCTATTTTATCCTCTAAATCTAAGATATCAGGGCAGTTTTCCTTGATAATTTCTTGAAAGATGATATCTAGGCTCTTTTTTGATCATGGCTCTCAGGTAGTCCAGTAATTATTAAATTATCTCTCCTCAATATATTTTCCAGGTTAGTTGTTTTTCTTATGAGATATTAGCCATTGTCTTCTATTATTTTCATTCTTTTGACTTTGTTTGTTGTGTCTTGATGTCTCATTGAGTCATCAGCTTCTGTTTGCCCAATGCTAATTTTTTAAAAATGAATTTCTTCAATAAACTTTTGTACATCTTTCCCCCCCTATTTGACTAACTCTGCTCTTTAAGGAGGTCTTTTCTTCAGTAAATTTTTGTGCCTTCTTTTCCATTTGGCCAATTTTATTTTTTTTAATGAATTAATTTATTTTTACTTTTCAACATTCACTTCCATAAGATTTTAAGTTTCAATTTTTCTCCCCCTCCCTCCATATCCCCACCCTGAGATGGTGTGCAATCTGGTATAGGCTCTATGTATACATCCATATTAAACATATTTTCACATTAGTCATGTTGCAAAGAAGAATTAGAACCAATGGAAGGCAACATGAGAAAGAAGAAACAAACCAAAAAAAGAGCAAATAGCATGCTTCGACCTGCATTCAGATGCCATAGTTCTTTCTCTGGATGTGGATAGCATTTTCCATCATGAGTGTTTTGGAGTTGTCTTAGAACCTTGCATGGCGAAGAAGAGCTAAGTCTCTCAAAGTTAGTCATCACACAATGTTGCTGTTACTGTGTATGATGTTACAATGTTCTCCTGGTTCTGCTTACTTCACTTAGCATCAGTTCATGTAAGTCTTCCCAGGTTTTTCTGAAATCTACCTGCTCATCATTTCTTATGGAACAATAGTATTCCATTACATTCATATACCACAACTTGTTCAGCCATACCCCAACTGTTGGGCATCCCCTCAATTTCCAACTCTTGACCACCACAAAAAGAGCTGCTATAAATATTTTTGTATGTGCGGGTTCTTTTCCCATTTTTATGAACTTTTTGGGATATAGACCTAGAAGTGGTATTGCTGAGTCAAAGGGTATGTCCAGTTCTATAGCCCTTTGGGCATAGTTCCACAATTTTACTTTTTAAGGTGTTTTTTTTTTCAGTATTTTCTGTGACTCTTTTTACCAATTCTCTTTTCATAATTTTCTTGCATCTTCTCATTTCTTTTCCTAATTTTTTTTCTACCATCCATCTCTTTCTTTACCTCTTCTAGTAATTCTTTTTGGGCTTGTGTCTTACTTGCATTTTTTCTTTGAGGCTTTTCTTGTATCTTTTTCACATTGTTGTCTTTTTTAGGTTTGTGTCTTGTTCTTCCCTGACATCATAGTAGCTTTTTTAATCATTTTCTTAAGCTAACAATAAAAACAGAAAGTGAGCCCTGATTTGTAGCCTTTGCTGATTTCTGAGGTGTAAATACTCACACTGAAAATTTAACAATTCACTCTCTAAAGCCTATATGAATTGACTCCAGTATACCTCTGAATTTAAGCAACAAAACTACATTCTGAAAAGGAGTTCACAGACTTCATCAGACTTCCTAGGGGAGCATTTAAAGATGAACTGAAAGGGGGACAACAAATAGACTAAATATGGAAAATGTCTGTGAAGATTTTTATAACAAATACTTTTCACCATCAAGAAGAGTGGAATTATCACATTTAGAATAAAACATCATGGTTTCAGATGTGTTTATAAAGCAAGTGGAGCTAGTTGGTACAATGGATAGAGCACCGGTGCTGGAGTCAGGAGGACCTGAGTTCAAATCTGGCCTCATAATTTGACATTTACTAGCTGTGTGACCCTGGGCAAGTCACTTAACCCTGATCAACACACACATACACACACACACACACACACATGCACACACACAAATAAAGCAAGTGGAAACAGATCAAAGGAAACAAAGATGGGCAAAGTAACTAGATTAGTTACTAACTAATTAGTATCTAACTAATTAGTCTAACTACATTAGACCAAGTATTTACAGAAGAAGTCCATGCTAAAGGGGACACAATTTTGAAGGTATTGAGAGATTGATTCTCAAGATATCTGAAGGAGGAAAAGATAAAAAAGATGTGGAAAAATATCTTAGATCTTATTATTAAAAAAAAGTGACCAAGAGAACATTTATAACTACTTTTCCAGCTATATATAATTATATAATGAAAATCATCTATATTAGAAATTTGTAGTACTAATTTCATAAGTGATATTCCACAGTAGACCACATTTTACCATCACATGATTAGTTCCATTGTGCTTACCGTTTATTGACTACATAAAAAAGCTTTTGATTTGATAGAGTAAAATATCACCTCAAAGACTTTCCTAAAAGACATCTTTCATTCATGTGTCAAAAACTATGTAAAATCTTTGAAAGATGCAATAGGGATAAACTTGTTTAGTGATCTTATCATAAATACTAGTGATGCATAAAATAGGGAGACACAGGCTTATCAAACATATTTAGCATTGTCATGCAAGAGGTCAAGAGCAAAGTCAAAGTCAAAGAGAGATTCTCTATAGATAAAGAGGTCCCCCAGGTACTTTTTTTTAAATGAATGACATTATGCTGATTGCATCAATCCATGCAAAATTACAGAGCACCCTAAATGAAAGCTAATATCACTCAGAAGAGTTTGGTCTAACAATCTACACAAGAAAAACCAAAAATGAATGGATGAAGGATGTTTATTGATCAGATAATGGTATGCAGTTGGATGTAAAGCTGAAAGAGCACTTCCATCTGTGTATATATTTATATATACATACATACACATATACTTATATATGCATACATATATACAAGATGAATGTTGCAAATGCGAAGTGAGTTAGACCTAGAGTTGGAGAGAAGAAAGAGAGCAAGATGGATTGATTTTGTCAATGTGAAAAGTTATTTTGATGACCCCAAGCTTTTCCCAGAAACAAAGACTTATCTTTTAAATGTCAATAATCTTCAGATGATGTTGAAGGACTCGAGTTATACAACAATACAATCTCTGAGAAACTGAAATTGATGATTAATTGAAGAACAATAAAGAAGTGGATGATGGGTATGAGGAAGCTTCCACACATTACAAACAAAAAGATTTGAAGGAGAATAGGAGTAAAAGATGTTATCAAATAAATGTATGAGGGACAAAAGAAGATAGGCTGATCACACAGGCACAGCAAGAGATAACCAATGAACATCTTGTTTCTCCATTAGTATCCCTGAAATTTCAAGAGAACTTGAAGAAGACCTCTAGCAAGTGGAGTCGATTCAACCAAATTGCTAATAGCCTTTCCCCTTGCATTCTTTTTTTTGGGGGGGGTAGGCAGTGGGGTTAAGTGACTTGCCCAGGGTCACACAGCTAGTAAGTATTATGTGTCTGAGGCTGGATTTGAACTTAAGTCCTTCTGACTCCAGGACCAGTGCTCTATCCACTGTGCCACCTAGCTGGCTCCCCCCCACCCCGGACTCTTTTGGGAGTCATTATCCCTCCTTATCTTCCTCATCCCTTTTTTGAACTTCCTTACCAAGAAGCACCACCATCTTTCTGGTTTCCCAAGTTTGCAACTTCAGTGGACTCTCCGCTGTCTCATACCTCCAATACCAATTAGTTGCCAAATCTTGTTGATTCTATAGCATTTCTCATAAGTATTCTTTTCTCTCTACTCACACTGATACCACCTTAGTGCATGTCCTCCCATGGGATATTGAATAGCCTTGCAATTGGTCTTCATGCCTCCAATCTCTTCCCACCTCCAATCCATCCTCCACACAGCAACCAAAGTGATAGTCCTAAGGCAAAGGTCTGACCACATCACTCCACTGTCCAAGAAGCTCTAGTGACTGCCTTCTGCCTCTAGGATAAACTATAAACTGCCTCTGTTTGGCATTTAAAACCCTTTACAATTGCAAATAAGGTCAACTTTCTAGACTTTTACACAATATTCCCCTTAATGCACTCTACATTCCAGCCAAACTAACTACTTTCTGTTCCCTATACATAACATTGTTATTGTTGTTGTTAAGTTATCTCAGTCATGTCTGACTCTTCATGACCCCATTTGGGGTTTTCTTGGAAAATATGCTGAAATAGTTTGCCCTTTCCTTCTCTAGTTCATTTTACAGATGAAGAAACTGAGGCAAATAAAGTTAAGTGACATGCTCAGGATCACACAGTTAGTAAATGTCTGAAACCAGATTTGAATTCAAGAAAATTCATTTTCCTGACTCCAGGCCCAGCACTCTATACATTGTACCACATATATATATAACAATACATTTCCCATTTCATAGACTGTCCTTTAGAACTAGAATGTACTCTTTCCTCACCTCTACTTGGTAGTATTTCTGGCTTCACTCAAGGCACCCAGAAAGGGCCACCTCCTACTAGAGGACTATCTTTGTTCTCATGCTGCTAGTGGCTTACCTTATATTTAATTTACACACACACACACACACACACACACACACACAAATTTACTTATCTGTGTGTAAGTTGTTTCCCCTCAATAGAATGTTTAAGTTCTATGATAGCAAGGAATAGTTTACTTTTGTCTTTATATCCCCAACACCTAGCTTAGTACCTGGCCCATATTAAATCCTTAGTAAATACTTATTGAACGAATGAAGGCTTGCCAGTTGAGGTTTGGCCACAGTTAATTCTCATCTATGTACATACACACACACACACACACACACACATACACACACACACACACTCTCAGGACCACCAAATGCTTAGATTCTCTCACTATAGTAGCTACCAATTTTCCCTCTTTCTCGCTTAACTTCTCTGACTAAAAACAGCTCTGGGTTTGAAGGAAAATTCAGATTTTTATGGAAGCATTTTTCCAAATAAATTTCGATGGATAGTTCAACATTTATGAGGAAGTTTTTAATGGCCTTTGGCAAAATAAGAGAGAGACCATCCACTCTCTTAGATACAAAATTTAACTTGTGATATGATGTCACTTTATTTCAAGGGTCAGCACTGGGGAATGTGCTATGATTTGTAGGTAGCTTATTTCATCTTCCACAGTTTTATAGTAATATAAAAAAGAGATGATTGAATCCAAAATTCTACTTAATGTAAAAGCTTATTTGACCAAGGATCACATTCCATGTGCTTATTGTCCGTTTGGCAGGAAAGTAAATTAAACTAAACTTAAACCTAAGTACCAGTTATTTATTTTAGGCTGAACAAGCAAGCTACAGTCATAACACAGGACTGGCAATTATATATATATTTGTAACTAGCAATTACATGCACTTTGTTTTGTTGCTCCTTGGCTCTGCTTGTAACTTGACATAGGATAAGCGACAAGAAGTCTAACCCTGGAGTAAGAACATCTCAGGCCAACTCAGGGCTCTACAATTTACTAGCTCTGTGAGCCAGGCAAGGCATTTAATCTCTCTAAGCCTTAGTTTCTTCATCTGTAAAATGGAAGTGATACTTGCCCTACCAATTCAATTCAATCCGATTCAATTCAGCAGGCATTTATGAAGCTGACTTATATCCCAGGCCCTGTGCTTGGTGCTGGAGATACAAAGCAAAATTAATAAAATGGTCCCTGTCTTTGAGGGGGCTTACATACTACATAGGGTTGTTATAAGGAAAATATTTTATTATATACAGTTTATATATCTGAGCTTTTAAGATTATCAAGTCTCCTGAACCTTTCCTAAATTTTATTAAGTCTGGGATTTAAAGAGGGAAAAAACCCGTATCACTTTAGATCTATTAATGGGCCCTGTAATACCTCATTTTATGTAGTGCCTTAAAGTTTGCAAAGCATTGTATATAAACTACATTGTTTGAGCTTTCCAACAAACCTGTGAGGTAAGTTTTACAAGTATTATTACCCTCATCTTATGGAAGAGGAAATTGAGGCCAAGAGCAGTTAAGTGACTTTCTAAAACATCTCACAGCTAGCAAAGTGGGAGGCAACCTAGGTCTTTCTGACACCAAACTTGAAATGGCAATGACCCCTATGCCATAAGCCACTGCACTACAGCTACTTCATTTTTCTGTCCACGCTTCCTTTATACACATACACATGTGACTTCTCTGAGAACATCTCTCCATACAGAATTAAAAATATGAGAACTATCAGCATTCTTTCCAAGACTGCAACTAAAAAAAGAGAGACGAGAAGGCCAGTGGATAGAATCTTCACTACAAACTACAGTAGCCACCTGTGAAACACCAGAACATGTGTCTAGCTTGGTGGGGATGAGTCCCATCAGCCCCTGAGAATAATGGAAAGCACATGGCAGCCTGCTTAGAAAAGACAATCTATATTACAAAAGTGAAGAATAAGAGGAACAGAGCATAAAAGTGACTGCCTCTGTTTCCTTATCGCCCTCCTGTCATAGACTCCAGTCACCTGAGGGCTCTTAGTCAATTAGTCCTGTTTCTTAGCTTGCAGAGCTCCCATTTCTTGCTCTCCTGATTCCCATAATTCAGAATCTCTGTCTACTGAATCATAAAACAAAAACAAAAAAATTCTTCACCCCCCACTCACACCAATTTCCCCCAGCACTCTCACTCTCTGAAGCTCAGCTCTACCTTACCTCAGTCCTATTTCTCGACCTTTCTCACTCCCATGATCTCCAGTCTATTTCAACCACGCCTGGGAGTGGTTAGGGCTTTCAACCACTTTTGTCTGAGGTCTCAGCTATTTATAATTCTCCCCCAGTCCCTGCCTACACTCTGGCCTCCTCTTCCTCTGTGCCCTCTGGGACTCCTGCTCTATTTTTAACAAATTCCCCTTTATCCTAGACCTCTTCCTTTCACCAAACTTCCATCTCATGGGACTCATGGAAACCTGGTTTTCTCTGGTTAACACTTCACTTCTGGTCATTCTCTCAGGTGCTAGTTGTTCTGTTCCCCCTATATGGTGGGCTAGAAGGAGCTATCATTCTATTCTCAACAACTTTTCCCTTGGGTTTATTCCATTCACCTCTATTGCCTTGTCTAGGTCCTTGTCATCTACCATCTTCCAGGTCACTTTCTTTCCTTTCATACCTGTATCATGATCTTCCCTTTCACCTCTACTCCTGCCCTTATCCTAGTAGATTCATTTTTCAAGCTGATGTCTTTTCAAATACAAGATCTCCCAATTTGTCAACCTCTTCAGTTTTCATGACCTATATTCCATGTGAGCTGGTGAAAACTGGTTTGACTGACATGGTCCCAAGCACCCAGGTTATTTGCATGCTAAGATTCAATAAATGCAAAGACTGGGCATTACCTCCATCTCAGCGGTCTGCTACCATGGTGGCACAGTTAGATTTAAATTTCCTAAGTGCCTACCCTAATTCTTCATTCTTTATTAGTCAACTCAAAAAATATCCTCATATCACTGGTCCAGATTACCCTACTACCTTTCCTAGACATGACAGCTTCCTATTACAGCCATGTGGTCTCTTTGACTAAAACTTTATATAAATTTGAGCCCTAAAAGGCTCTAGGACTTTGATCAGGGTGCAGATACTGCTGTACATCCAAAGCCACCCCACCCCCACTACGTGCTGCCCAAGAACTGTTGGCCATGGAAGCCTCACACCTAGAGTATTTCCAACTGACCTCTGCTCTCCTTCCTACCATGAGTAGGAAGTAGCAATTGTGAGTAGCAATAAACTTTTGTTAAATGCTATCCCTGTGTGGCACAGTTACTCTTGACCCACACTGTGCTATCCCCTAATTTACCTTAGCTTTCCACAAAGATAATCATTCCTTTTACCTTACTGTCACCCCCAATTCTCTCACCTCCCTGTTCCCAGTCTCTGAAATTTCCTTCTTTGACAATAATTTGCTTTCCTTCTAGCTCTCCTTCTTCGTTATTCTTCTTCCATCTATTATTTGTTCTCATTGTGGCTTACAGTAACCTCCTCTAGCCCACCCCCCTTTGTTCCTTCAGTTCATTATTCATGCTCTGACCTCTCACTTCATATTTTTTAACCAGTTGACCAGTTCAATGACATACTTTCCTGTGTGTTTAATGCCCTTGGCTGCCACTATTCATTATTTGCAAATCCTCAATACTGAGTCAGCCACAAAATTCTCTTTCTCCATTTCTATTCCCAAATTGTAGAAAGTTGCTGAAAGAAGTTATTCAATGGTGTGTCCATTTGGTCTACTACAGATTCCTGTTATTTAATCTTAGTTGGGCTCTAACTATTGACCATCTTCTCATTCTTCCAATTGATTCTCTGACACATACCCCACAGTAAATAATTATATATATGCAGCCCTAATCTCTCTCCTTAACTTTAGTTCCACATTTCCAGCTGCATATTTCCCAATGATATGTTTCATTAGCACGTCAAATTAAACATGTTCAAAACTGTCAGTCAGTTAGTCAATAAACATTTATTAAGTACTTACTATATGATAAGGCACTGTGCTGAGCACTGGGTATACAAAGGAAGGCAAAAGACTACCCCTGCTGATAGGGAGCTCACAATAGGGGTGACAAAATGCAAGAAACTATGTAAAAACAAGCTATATACATGGGGGGGGGAATAGGAAATAGTCAACAGAGGGAAGGTACTATTTTTTATTTCTTTTTTAATATATATTCTTTTGATCAACTAAGATCTACCTTCTTCCTTTTTCACCCCAAGTTTCCTCTTCCCTTCAATTGAGAACACAAGAAGAACAAAGACATCACAAACATGTATAGTCAGTTTAAACAAATTTCCACATTGTTCATGTTCAAACCACCACCCTCCCACCAAAACAATTTGTCTCATCTTGCATTCTTGGTCCTTCACCTCTCTATCAAGAGATTCATAGCACGTGTCATCTAGTACTCTGGAATACTGTTTCCTCATTGCACAGCACAATAGTGCTCCACCACATTTATAAACTATACATTGGTCATTCATTTCCTCATTTATGGATATTCTCTCAGATTCCCATTCTTTGTCACCTCAAAAATGAGCTATGAACATTTTTGTACCTCTTTAGAATTTGTTTTGCTTAGGAGTAATTCTTCCTTTAATCTATGCTGCCTTTAATTTCTCTTCCCCACTTTTTCCTTTTCCCTCCTAGTTCACCGCTAAATGAAATATATTTCCATCTCTTGCTCTCTCTCTCTCTCTCTCTCTCTCACAGTCTTCCTTCTTTTGATCCGTTCAGATGAAAACTAGGTTTCAGTGTCAGCCATTCCTCCTCAATTCTTTCTCCTTGTTTATATGGATACATTCACACAAATGCATTTCTGTATTAGCCATGTTTTTGTTTTTTTTTAAAGCAAGAAATCAAAGAAAGTAGGTTTTAGTCTGTAATCTGAGTCCAGCAGTTCTCTACCTGGAGGTAATTTGCATGTTTCATTATGAATCCTTTGGCATTTTGGTGGGTTGTTGTGTTAATCAGAGTTACTGAATTTTTCATAGTAAATTGACTTTACAATATGACTGTTAGAGTTTTAACTATTCTTCTCATTTCACTTTCAATTGATTCATGCAAGTCCTCCCAGGCTTTTCTGAAACCACCCCATTCATAATTTCTTATGGATAATAGCATTGTATCACATTCATAAACAATAACTTGTTCAGTCATTTCCCAATTGATAGATATCCTCTCTCACTTCCCAGTTTGATATTACAAAAAGAGCTTCTATAAATATTTTTGTACCTTTGGCACAAAATGGACAGCAAATTATGGTAAAAAAAAAATGGGTCCTTTTCCTCTTCCTTTGCTCTCTTTGGGTTATAGATCTACTAGAAGTATCAGTGGTTAAAAGGATATGCACAGTTTAATATCTTTTGGGGCATTGTTCTAAATTGCATTCAAAAATGGTTGGACTAATTCATAGCTCCACCAACAGTGAATTAGTCTACCTGTTTTCCCACATATCCTCTAGCATTTGTTATTATCCTTTTTTTTGTCATCTTAGCCAATTTGATGGATGTGAGGTGATACTTCAGAGTTGTTTTAATTTGCATTTCTATAATTATTAGTGATTTATAGTATTTTCTCATATGGCTATTGATAGCTTTGACTTCTTTCTCTGAAAACTGCCTATTCACATCCTTTGCCCATTTTTCAATTGAGAAATGGCTCTTACTCTTGTACATTTGACTCAGTTCCTTATATATTTTGAAATAAGACCTTTATCAGAGAAGTTTACTAAAAAAATTTCCCCCTATTTCTTGCTTTTCTTCTACTTTTGACTGCATTGATTTTTTTCCTGCAAACCCTTTTTCATTTCATACAATTGAAATTATCTATTTTCACCCCTGTGAAACTCTCTGGCTCTTATTTGATCATGAACTTTTACCCTTACAGATCTAACAGTTAATTTCTTCCAGGCTCCTCTAATTTGCTTATATCATCCTTTTTTTTAAAATAATGTACCCATTTTGAGCTTATCTTGGCTTATGGTGTAAGAAATTGGTCTGTGCCTAATTTCTTCTGGACTTGTTTTCAGTTTTTCCAATAGTTATTGTCAAGGAATGAGTTCTTGCCCTAATAGTCAGGATTTTTCAATTTATCAAACACTAGGTTACTGTGGTAATTTATGATATATTGTGTACCTAATCTGTTCCACTGGCCAACCTCTCTGTTTCCTACCCAGGAAAAAAATTATTTTGATGATAACAACTTCGTACACTAGTTTGAGATATGGTACTGCTGGGCTCTCTTTCTTTCTTTCTTTTTTTCTTTCTTTCTTTCATTGATTCTCTTTAGAGTCTTAACCTTTTGTTCCTTCAGATATATTTTGTTAATATTTTTCTAGCTCTATAAAGTTATTCTTTGGTAGTTTGATTGGTATAGCACTGAAAAGGTAAATTAATTTAGGTAATATTGTCATTTTTATTATATTGGTTTGATCTACCCATGAGCAATTATTATTTCTGCAATTAGTTATACCTATCTTCATTCGTGTGAAGTGTTTTGTATTGTGTTTATATAGTTCCTATGTAAGTCTTGACAGGTAAAATCCCAAGTATTTTATACTGTCTATAGTTTTTTTTTTATTAGGATTTCTCTTTCTATCACTTCCTGTTTGGGTTTTCTTGGTGATATACTAAAATGCTGCTGATTTGTGTAGGTTCATTTTGTAGTCTGCAATTTTATTGATGTGTTAATTCTTTCAATTAGTTTTTTGTTGATTCTCTATGGTTTTCTGAGTAAACCATATATCATCTGCCAAAATGGAAAGTTTTATTTACTTGTTGCCTATGCTTATTCCTTCAACTACTTTTTCTTGCTTTATAGCCAGCATTTCTATTACAATATTGAATAGTAATAGCAATAATGGATATCTTTGCTTCACATTGGATCTTATTGAAAAGGATTCTAGCTTTTTCTTTTTACAGACAAATCTTACTATTGGTTTTAGATAGATACTACTTATCATTTTAAGGAAAATTCCATTTATTCCTGTGCCTTCAAGTGTGCTGCAAGAAATGAGTGTATTTTGTAAAATGATAATAAGAAGAATGATAATAAATTTAATTAAAATAAAAAATCTTTTCCCATATCTATTGAAACAATCATATGATTCTTATTTTTGTTGTTTATATAATCAATTGTGCTTATAGTTTCCTTAATACTGAACCAGCCATTCATTTCTAATATAAATCTAACCTGGGTGTAGAATATAATCTTTGTGACATATTGTTATACACTTCTTCTAGTATTTTATTTATGATTTTTGCATCAATATTCATTACAGAAGTTGGCCATTAGGTTTTTTTTTCTGTTTTGATTCCCTTTTGATTCCCTTTAATAGAATTATTGATTATTTTTATGATTTATTCATTTACTCATCCATTTTTACAACTGAATTATTTAATTTCCAGTTAATTTTTAACCTATGCTTTATGGGCCTTTTAGTGGATGAAATTTTTTATTGCATTACATTCAGAAAAAAAATGCATTTTATTTTTCTGCATTTTTGTGGGGCGTTTATGCTTTAATAAATAATTACTTTTTGTGAAATAAGTGTATTCCTTTCTATTCCCATTCAATATTCTCCAGAAGTCCATTATATCTAACTTTTCTAAAATTCTATTCATCTCTTTAACTTCTTTCTTGTTTATTTTATAGTTAGATTTATCCAGGTTTAAGGAGAGTAAATTGAGGTCCCCCACCATTGTAGTTTTACTGTCTATTTCTTTCTGTAACTCATTTAACTTTTTCTTTAAGAATTTAGATTCTGGGGGCAGCTAGGTGGTATTGTGGATAGAACACTGGCCCTGAAGTCAGGAGGACCTGAGTGCAAATCTGTCCTCAGACCAAACACTTGACACTTCCTAACTGTGTGACCATGGGTGAGTCACTTAAACCCAATTGCCTAAAAATAAAAATAATAATAATAATTTAGATTATGTTTGGTAAATGTATGTTTAGTATTGACATTAATTCTTTGTTTGTGGAACCTTTTGGCAAAATGTAGTTTTCCCTTTTAATCTCTTTTACTTACTTTGATTTTTGCTATTGCTTTCTCTGAGATCAGGGTTGCCGTGCTGTCCTTTTTTGTTTTGTTTTGTTTTGTTTTTAATTTCAACTGAAGGATAATGGCTGTTGCTCTTGTCCCTTATTTTAACTCTATGTCCACCCTTCTCTTTCAAATGTGTTTCTTGTAAACCACACATTGTTGGATTCTGGTTTCTAATCCATTCTACTATCTTCTTCTGTTTTATAGGTAAGTTCATCCCATTCATATTCACAGCTCTTTGCTAACTATGTGTTTCCCTCTATTCTATTCTCTTCTATTCTATCCTCTTCTATTCTATTCTATTCTCTGATATTTATCCTTCTCTTGAGCAATTTTCTTCTAAGATTTCTTAAAATATGATGTCTTGGCTCTCTTTTTTGGTATGATTCTTAAATTTTTTTTCTCCTTGATCTATTTTTCACATCAGTTGTTTTTGCTATTAGAGTCCTTATATTTTCGTCGCAAGACTAAACTGTTGGTGGACTCCACCCCTATCAGTAAACTAGAAAGCTCTGTTGGCTCTGAGTGGTAGAATTTTAGGTTTCCTTTTGGTCTAGGATTCCCATCCTGGTTAATCCTTTGCAGGTTGGCCTAGATGCCTAAGGTCTGAGCCACATTATTGTTACTTCTGTTGGCTTCTGAACTTCCTCCTTTCTCCACACACAATCCAGGACCTCCCTACCTAAAAATGCCATTCTCTTGTAAAGGTCCCCTTCTCACTTCTCCCTGGATCTGTGACCTGGAACTGGGTAGTGGTCAACAAAGCTGCCAGTTGGCATCTAGTATAGGTCTGGAATTCCTTTTGTTCAGATCTGGGACTTCCTCTTACCGTGGTGCATAGAATCTCCCTCCCAACACCTTGTGCTTCCCCCCCACCCATTCCCAGTGCCCACTGAGCTGTCTGTCTCCCTATGCTGAAATAAGGTGGATAAAAGAATAACTTACTGTGACTTCTGGATTTTCCCATCAGAATTCAGTCTGTTGTATTTTCTAGATCTATTTGGAGACATCTTTGTAGGGAAGCTCACCCATACTGCTTCCTTTTACTCTGTCATCTTTGGGAAATTACTAGATTTAAGCATCATTAAGAAAGACTTCCTATAGAGGTGGGATTTTAGCTGTAACTTGAAGGAAGCCAGGGAAGTCAAGAAGCAAAGATAAGAAAAGACAGCATTCCAACAGTCAAACAAAATGCCAGGAGTTGAGAGATTGAGTATCTTGTTCATGAACAGCAAGAAAGTCAATGTCACTGGATTGAAGAATACACGAGTGTAATGTATAACAAAACTAGAAAGAGAGGGGATTGATTATGAAGGGCCTTGAATGCCAAACAGGATTTTGCATTTGATCCTGGAGTTAATGTGTAGCTATTGGCACTTATTGAGTAAGGAAGTAGCATGGTTGATCTAGTCTTTAGGAAAACCACTTTGTTAGCTTAATGGAAGATAGAGTGGAGTGAGGATCTCTTTTGGGGCAAGCAGACTGACCAACAAGGGTACTACAATAGTCTAGGCATGCCTGCACCAGGGTTGTGGAAGTATCAGAAGAGAGATGGGGACATATTTGAGAAATGTTCCAAAAGTGAAATTGACAGGCTTTGACAACAGATTTCACATAGAGGGAGATGAGAGATTGTGAGGAGTCAAGGATGACATCTAGGTTTTGAACTAGGGAGATTGAGACAATGGTGGTGCCCTAGACAGTAATAGGGAAGATTGTAAGGGGGAGAGGGTTTTGAGTGAAAGATAATGTGTTCCGTTTTTCAAATAATTAGATTGATTCTGGGTCCTTTTTTAAAATCAATTCTATTTACAATTAATTGATTTTGTTTTGTAACTGCCTAAGTCATGATTCTTTGTCTCTGAACTTAATTCAGAAATTTAGCTAGCCTGCAATGAGTTAAGTTTAGAAATCCAGTTCTCCTGTTAATCACTATTCTATTCCTATATCAAGGAAATCTGTTACCCTTAGAGGATGCAAGTGGACACCAGGGAATCTGGTCTAGTATTTTTATGCCACCGAGCTATCCTTCAAGGATATCTGGTTTATTACCCAAAGAAGTCTGCTTTGCTATCCCTGTCCTTACAGCTGCAGCTGAGCTCAAACAAATGAAAGTTTCTTAGTCACAGGAGTGAAGGAGGGGGTTGTTGCTAACACACATTCCTGATTTCCATCCAATCATATTTTCTTCCAACTATGATGCTAGCCTTCCTATTTTCTATACTCCTCAAAATGTAGAAGAGAGCTATTCTCCTCTTTCAGGGTCTCAGCTTGGGGAAGCCAAGATCCAATTTATTGGTAAATTTTCACTTTAATAATAAATTGAACATGCTCACACCTTTGTGCCTCAGTTTACCTTAATTTCAATTGCAACATTTTGGACATACTGAGTTTAAGCTATCTACTGGACATTCAGTTTGAGGTGCTTGATAGGCAGTTGGAAATGTAAGACTAGAGGTCAGCAGACCATAAGAAGATTTGAGAATCATTAGCTTAAACATGATAATTGAATCAATGGGAGCTGAGATCACCAAATGAAGTTATATAGAGAAAGAAAAAAGAGGACCCAAGACAGAATTCTGTGGGACACCCAGGGTTAGTGGGTGTGATCTGGATGAAGATCCAGTGAAGGACACTGAGAAGGAGTGATCTAAGAGATAGGAGGAGAACTAGAAGAAAGTAGTGTCCTAAAAACCTAGGAAGATGGAAGAGTATTAAGGAGAAGAGGGTGGCCAACAGTGTCAAGGATGCAGAGAGGTCAATAAGGAGAAGGATTGAGAAAATTTGATTTGGCCATTAGAAGATCATTTGTGACTTCAGAGACAGCAATTTTAGTTGAATGATGACATCAGAAACCTAACTGTAGACAGTTAAGGAGATTGAGAGGAGAGAAAGTGGAAGCACCTATTGTAGATGGCCTTCTCAAGGAATTTATGTACAAAAGGCAGAAGAGATATGGGATAATAGCCTATATGGAAGAATCAATCGAGGGTTTTTAGAGAATAGGGGAGACATGGGCATGTTTGTAAGCAGGAGGGAAATGGTCTATAAATAGGGAGAAATTGAAAATAAGTGAGAGTGTAGGAATGATAGAGGGGGCAATCTTCTGGAGAAGATGAGATGGAAAGGGATCTCTTGTACAAGTAGAGGGAGTTACCTTAGCAAAGAGTAGGGCCACATCTTCATGTGAGACAGGAGTAAA